>NW_004444030.1:10955910-11004941 GCF_000243295.1 Trichechus manatus latirostris
AGGAGGAGTGTGCTGTCACAGTATAGGGAGAGCAATTAGGGTCACATAACAATGTATGTATAAATTTTTGTATGAGAGACTAACTTGAAATGTAAACTTTTACTTAAACTACAGCAAGAAACAAAAAAACAAAAAAGATATCCTTCAATAGGTTAATGGTTAAACAAACTGTAGTACATCCATACAATGAGTATTATTCAGCGATAAAAAGAAAGGAGTTATCAAGCCACAAAAGAACATGGAGGAATCTTAAATGTATATTACTAAGTGAAAGAAGCTAGTCTTAAAAAGCTACATACTATATGATTGCAGCTATATACCTTCTTGAAAAAGCCAAACTATAGAGACATGTGGGCAACATGGCATGATAGACAGACACACCATGCCATCACTCCACAGCAAAGACCCGAAAAACTAAGTCAGAGACAAATGTCAATCCTGGAACTCTAAGCATCAAACGAAGAGATAAAGAACTCAGCTAAGCACCTAATGGAATAAGAAACTGACAGAGAACAGAGATTAAAGAGAGATACGTGGAGAGATCCCCTATCACTAACAGCACAGATTAGCCATCCTGGACTCCTGTCAGAGATCGGCAAACAGGGAGTATGGGAAAGGAGCTTCATGGAGCTCCCCTTGAGACAGAACAACGGGTAGACAGTGACATATGCTTTCCTACCCCCCACCCTTTTTCACCCCCATTCGGCCTCTTCTGCTTCCTGTGGCCACAGTCTCTTGGCCGAGAGGCACCAGCTTCAGCCCTTTGTGGCCTGGATTCCACCCACCCATATTGGCTGGCTCCCTGAGTGCCATTTGTTTCTTGCTGGCATTGCTTTTTTCTGCTTCTTTTGTTTCTTTTTTTTTTTCACACTTCTCACCACCTCTCCCTCTTTTCTCTCAAATACCTGGCTGCATGTACCATCTTTGCTTCTTCTTGAAAGGCTTTGAAATGCCACTCGACTGTGTAACTGCTATCCGGCCCATGCTGCCATGCTGGTGGGATCCCTAGGGCTTTTTTTGTTTGTTTGTTTTGTTTTGTTCGTTTTCTTTTTCTTTTCTCGGCTTGGGAGCCCCGTCTAGCCTGGCTGTGCAGCACAGTTTAGGAGCTACTTCCCCATTCTGTGCAGCCGTGCAGTGGGATCCCTGGGCACATTTCTTTTTTTGTTTTGTTTTTGTTTTCTTTTCTCTCTATTTTCCTTTTTGTCTTTTTTCATTTCTCAGTTTCTTGTCTTTCTATAGTTACCTTGTCTTCCTGTCTCCTGAATACCTGGCACTGTGTGACACCTCTACCTCTTCTAGCCAGACTGTACTGGGAGCCACATCCACAGTCTTCCCAGCTGCACTGGTGGGATAACTGGGGGTTCCCCCCCCAATTTTTATTTATTTATTTATTTTATTTTACCATTTTTCTTTCTTCCTTTTTGTTTTTCTCCATTTTTCAGTTTCTCATCTCTCCACTCCAACGGCAAGCTCCCTTAGCACTCCTATTTTTGTTTGTTTTTTGTTTTTGGTTCCTGTTTCTCTCTCCTCTTTCCCATACTCATCTTAGCTCCACACATCACAATCCCCTTCCTCCTTCCTGCCTACCTGCACTGTGCACTGAACATCACACCTTTGAGCAGCACAGGCATGGCCTACCAGAACCTGCCCTGCACTGATTCCTGGCCTGCCCTGCCGGCCCTAGTATGTGCCACAAACAACCCATGCTAATTGAGGGCAGAAATGAAATAATGAAATAATAAAAAATAAAAAAAGATTATTGATACAAAAGGAGTCAACAAAAGAGAGAAAATGGAATTGAGACCAGGTAGGAAAATTAAAAATCAAACAGTAAGGTAAAATTACACCCTGAGGGACTGAATTGCTAGGGAGGGCTGTGGGGACCATCTAGCTCAATTGGCATAATACAGTTTATAAATACAGTGTTCTACATTCTACCTTGGTGAGTAGCATCTGGGGTCTTAAAAGCCTGTGAGCAGCCATCTAAGATACTCCACTGGTCTCACCCCTTCAGGAGCAAAGGAGAATGAAGAGAACAAGATACAAGGAAAAGACTAGTCCAAAGGACTAATGGATCACAGCTACCAAGGCCTCCACTATACTGAGGGACAGCTAGATGGTGCCCGGCTACCACCACTGACTGCTCTGACCAAGATCACAATAGAGGGTTCTGGACAGAGCTGGAAAAGGATATAGAACAAAATTCTAACTCACAAAAAAAGACCAGATTTACTGGCCTGACAGACTGGAGAAACCCCGAGAGTATGGCCCCTGGGCACTTTTTTAGCTCAGTGGTGAAGTCACTCCCGAAGTTCACCATTCAGCCAGGGATTGGATAGCTCCATTAAACAAAATGGGACTGATGAGGCCCAGCAGTCCAGGGACACTGACTAGAAGGCAGGAGGGGACAGGAAACCTGGTAATAAGGAACCCAAGGTTGAGAAGGGACAGTGTTGACATGTCATAGGGTTGCTAAGCATTGTCATAGGGCAATATGTGTACTAACTCTTTAGTGAGAAACTATTTGTTCTGCAAACCTTCATCTAAGGTACCAAAAGAAAAAAAGAATTATCTATGTGAGATCAAATTGACAACAGCAACTCAAAAGATTTGATGTGAAGCCTAGGGGGCAGTGAGTTGAAGATAACGGTGATGGAATAATTTGGAAAAGGAGAGTGAGAATAGCAGCACAACTGGAAGAATGTAATCAATGTCATTAAATTGTACAGGTATGAACTTTTGAAATGGTGTAACTTTGGCTATGTATATTTTCACCAAAAAAAATGTCCTCTAAGGTTGAGAAGGAAGAGTGTTGACATCGTGGGGTTGTTAACCAATGTCATAAAACGATATGTGTACTGACTGTTTAATGAGAAACTATTTGTTCTGTAAACCTTCATCTAAAGTACAATAAAAAAAATATTTTTAAGAAGATAAAATTACACAGATATATCAAGGAAGTTCCACTTGCTGTAACTGCAGGCTGGCTTATGTGGGACTTTCTCACAGATAACAATATTAAATTCTGGGGAAAAAAAAAAAGACAATTATTTGAGAGCATTAGAGAATGGCCCCAAACTGGCAGAAACTGGAGGGGATGGGACCCTTAAAAGAAAGGAACCACGCTGGGTGAGGGCCACACTTTCACGGCTCTTCCCCTTGGACACACCTCAGGCTATACTGTACGTGGCAGCTTGAACTTAAGCATGAAACTTCAGACTTATGGCTTGGAGTTATCAGATGATGGAGTTCAAGGCTATCAGTTCAAGGCTGGAAATTAAGCAGGAATACCCCAAAAAGAACAGAGCCTCAGAAGGAAGAGGCCCAAAATCTTGGTATAAGCCAGTATCGAATCCTTTACTAATCCCTGATCTATGTGTGCCCAGGGGAGCTCCAAGGATCACGACAGCAAACAACAGCTGGAAGTCTGAAATAACTAAATAGGGATTTCATCTGTTGTCCATTGCAATGGAGACAGAGTTTGTAGTTTGCTTCCCAGTAAAGTACAGGGGCCTGGTAAAAAGCTCAGGCTTTCCAAAGATTCACCCTGCAAATGCAGAAAACCAAGTCTCCACAGTTCAAAGTGAGGGACAAACTATGTGAATTGAAATACTCAATATTGTTAATAGAGCAATTCTCCCCAAATTTACTTACAAAGCCAAAGCAATAATTTTTTTTGTAGATGTGTAAAAAGTTAAACATTTACTTATGATATGACCCAGACATTCCATTCTTGGGTATGGAATGACTCTTACCCAAGAAAAATGAAAATCTTTTTCCATACAGAAACTGTATGTGAATATTCATAGCAGCTCTATTCACAATAGCCTTGCGATAGGTAGCTTTACGTGTCAACTTGGCTGGGCTATGGTGCCCAGTTATTCAATCAAACACTCATCTAGGTGAAGGTATTTTGTAGATGTGCTTACCATCTATAATCAGTTGACTTTAAGTACAGGATATAACTCTAGATAATGTAGGTGGGCCTCTTCCAACCAGTTGGAAGGCCTTAAGGACAAAAATACAGGTTTCCAGGGAACAAGAAATTCTGCCTTAAGACTGCAGCATCAACCCCTGCTGAGTTTCCAGCCTGCCAGCCTTCCCTACAGATTTCAGACTTGCCTGACCCCACAATCATGTGAGCCAATTTCTTAAATCTCTATACATATATATCCTATTGGTCTGGCTACTATGAAGAGCCCTGAATGATGTAAGCCCCAAACTGTAAACAACCTAAATGTTGGTTCCAATCCTAGAACGCTAAGTACTAAATGAAGGAATAAAGAACTCGATCAAGCACCAAATATGATAAGAAACTGAGAGAACAGAGAACAAGGAGAGCTACGGAGTGGAGGTCCCCTACCAGGTAAAGTGGCCAGATATGCCATCTTGTGTTACAGTCACGAAAGAACTCAGACAGGGAGTACAGGAAGGCAACTTCACAGAGCTCCCAATAAGAGACAGAGCACCTGGTAACCAGGGATACATGTTTTCCCACCCCACATTCTTCTTCTCTGTAGGAGGGCTCCACTGCTTGCCAACGAGCTGCGGTCCCTCAGCCGGAGAGACACCAGCTCACTGCCACCCAGATTCGCCATCTTGGACCTCAGCCACCAAGTACTTCAGACAGAGAGTATGGGATGGCAACTTCATGGAGCTCCCAGCAGGAGACAGAACACCTGGTAACCAGGGATACTTTCCTTCCCACCCCCCATCCTTCTTCCCTCTAGGCATCCTCTGCTGCTTGCCAGTGGGCCATGGTTGCTTGACCAGAAAGACACTAGCTCACTGCCGAGGGGATCTGTCTCACGCTCACTGGCTGGCCTCTTCAGTGTCATTTTTTGTTTGTTTTTTGTGAATTTTTTTTGGCTTTTTTTTGTTGCTTCTCTTTCTCCCTCCCTTCCTTTACTTTCTCCCACCCAGCTAGCCCCACGTGCCATCCTCTCCCCTTCTTTACAGGCTGTGGTTTTTTGGTTTGTTTGCTTTGCTTTTTGTTTCTTTCTTTCTTTATTGCTTTTTTTGTTACTTTTCTCTTTTTTCCTTCCTGCCTTTCCTGTCTCCTGCCCAGATAGCCCTGTGTGCCATTTCCTTGCCTTCTGGACAGGCTGTGATTTTTTTGGTTTGTTTGCTTTCTTTTTTTTTGTGTTTCTTTTTCTTTTCTGTGTCTTCTCTATCTCTCCTTTCCTTCTTTTCCTTTCTCCCATCCACTCAGCGATGTGCACTGCCCCCTCCCCTTCTGGAGGGTCTATGCTGCACAGTTCAGTTGGAGAGTCACTGCACACAGCCTCCCCAGGTCTGCATCACCGTCAACAACTGGCTTCCTCAGTGTCATTTTATTTATTGTTTGTTTTTTTTTTTTTTGTTATTATTTCTTCTCTCTCTACCTTCCTTCCTTTCCTTTCTCCCATCCACCCAGACCCATGTGCCACCCCCAACTTCTTGGTGAGCTGTGCTGGACAGCTCAGCTAGAAAGCCTCTGGTACATGGCCTCCTCAGGTCAGTTCTCCTTCAAAAGGCCAGCTTCCTCAGTGCCATATTTTTTAGTTTTCTTTATATTTTCCCTTCTCCTTTTCCTTCTTCCTCCAACCTGAGCCTTATAGTGCCTCTGCCTCTTTCTCATGGACTGTGCCATGCCACCCTGTGAGAGAGACATCAGCTTGCTGACATTCGAATTGTGCCCTGCCCCCAACAGCCAGTGCCTCCACACCATATTTTTTTGTTGTTGTTTATTATTATTTTTATTTGTTTGCTTGTTGGTTTCTTCTCTCTCTTTCCCCTCTTTCTTTTCTCCCACCCACCTAGTCTCGTGTGCCAACTGTGCCACTTCTCGACAGGCCAAGCCACACGGCTCGGCTAGAGAGCCACCACCAGCACACAGCCTCACTGGGTCTGCCCTGCCTCTCCCCTCCAAATCCTACTGCACCACCGTTTTATTTTTTTTACTTAACTTTTTGCCTTTCTTAAGCTTTTTTTGCATTTGTTTCTCTCTCTTCTTTCACCCACCCACTTAACTCTGCGTATCATTTCCTATTCTTTCCCTCCTGCCTATCTGTACTGTGTACCTGTGCAGAGCCCCTGGGCAGTACCTACATGGTCCTCTGGACCCTGCCCAGCACTGCCCCCCAGTCCTGCCCCATTGTCCCCAGTTCATGCAGCAAACTACCCATCCTTGTGCCTCCACCTCCACTGGCCCTGCCCTGCTGCACCATAGCTGACTCACTTGCTCTGCCCACTTGGACAAGGTGGTGAGAAGTATCGTGCCCACAGGCTAACAAGCAACAAAACATTCCCAGCCTGCCTGCACAAACATAACCAAATAAAACAAAAAAGCAGGATGAAACAATCAAATCTACAATCAATAAACAAAGAAAATAACTCCTGAATGTCCCGAGGCAGCAGACAATATCAAAACATATTTAAAAAAAAAAACAGGAGAGGAGGCAGAGCCAACATGGCACTATAGAGAGAAGCACCATGCCATCTCTCCACAGCAAAGACCTAAAAAAACAAAGTAAAATAGACACAAACAACAATCCTGGAACCCTAAGCGTCAAATGAAGAGATAACTCAACCAAGCACCGAATGGAATAAGAAACTGACAGCCAGGAGAGGTACGAGTGGAGGTCCTCTATCAGCTAACACAGCATGGATCCACAATCTAGGACTCCTGTTGGAGATCGGCAGATGGGGGGACAGGAAAACAGATTCACAGAGCTCCCAGCAGGAGACAGAGCACCCAGTAACCATGAGACACACTTTCTCCCCTGCAACCTGCCTCCCCATGCTCGACTTTCAGCACGTCCCAGCTGGCCGATCTGCGGCTTCCCAGTGGCTCGATGCCTGGCTTCCTGGAAGGCCAATTTGCTGCTTCCTGGTGGGCTGATTTGCTGCTTCCTGGTGGGCAGATTCCCAGCTTCCCAGTGGGCTGATCCACCATTTCCCAGTGGGCCGTGACCATGGCACAGGAGGTGCCCATTCCATGCCACGTGGATTCGCCCCAGCCACACCGGCCGGCTTCTTCAGTGGCATTTCTTTGTTCCTGGTATTGCTTTTTTTGGCCTTCTTTGGTTTCTTCCCTGCCTCTCACCTCTGCCCCCTCCTTTCTCTAGAACACCTGACTCTGTGTGCTATCTTTGCTTCTTTTTGAGTAGATGTGAAGCGCTGCTCAGGTGGGGAACTGCTTCCCTGGTCTGCTGGCCCAGTTCTCCTGGTTATGCTTGTGGGATCCCTGGGTTTTTTTTCTTTTGTTTTGTTTGCTTTCTTTTTTCCTTTTTATTTTCTTAATTTCTCGGTTTCTCATCTCTTTCTACTTACCTTCTTTTACCGTCTCCTGAATAACTGGGGCTGTGTATCATCTCTATCCCTTATAGCCAGGCTATACTGCACAGATTGGGAGCTGCTTCCTTGGTCTGTGTAGCCACACTGGTGGGATACCTGGGGGCATTTTTTTCTTTTTGTTTTTCTCCATTTCTCAGTTTCTTGTCTCTCCACTCCAATGGCAAGCTCGCTCAGCACTTGTTTTTTGCTCTTGATTCTCTCTCCTCTCTCTCTTCTTTTTCATATCGAACCTAGCTCCATACATCACAACTTCCCTTCTCCTCCCTTTTGCCCATCTGCTGAACATTGCACGCCCAAGAGCACAGGCACGACCTACTGGAACCTGCTCTGCACTGACCACCAGCTCGTCTTGTCGGCCCAAGTATGTGCCACAAAGAACTCATCCCAGCCCCTCCCCTTCGGTTGGACCTGCCCTGCTGCAACACAGCTGAGTGACTGGTCCTGCAATTAGACAAGGAGATGAAAAATATTGTGTCCCCAAAAGAGCAAACATGCCTGCTCAGCCATAACCAAATAAAACAAAAAAAGCAGGATGAAACAAAGAAATCTACAATCAATAAATGAAGAAAATAACTACTGAATGTCCCAAAACAGCACACAATATCAAAACATATAAAAAAACAGGACAGCATGGTTCCCATAGTCGTCCAAAATAAAACATCCGATGACTTTCCGGTAGAAGAAAAGGCACTAGAATTACTTGATAAGGAATTCAAATCTCTAATTTTCGGAGATATCAAAGAGTTGAAGCAAAAAGCAGACCAAAACGAGGGAAAAAATACGCAAATTCATGGAAAAGACAAATCCATGCAAAACAAGAAAAAAATTGAAGAATTCAGGAAAATAATACAGGAACAAAGTGCTAAAATAAATTCACAACTAGAAATCACACAAGAACAACAATTAGAAATCCAAAAGATAAATAACAAGATTTCAGAAATAAACAGCATCATTGACGGGCCGAGGAACAAGTTTGAAACAATGGAAGACAGGATTAATGAAATTGAAGACAAACACTCTGATACAACTTTGAGGAAAAATCAGAAAAGAGAACAAAGAAAAATGAAGAAACCCTGAGAATCATGTGGGATACAATCAAAAGCAAAAATCTGTGAGTGAGCAGAGTTCCAGAACAGGAGGAGAAAACAGAAAACAGAGAGAGGATCATTGAAGAATTGCTGACAAAAAAAAACTTCCCTAATATCATGAAAGATGAAAAGCTGACCATCCAAGAAGGTCAATGAACCTCATATAGGATAGACCCCAAAAGAAAATCCCCAAGGCATATCATAATTACACTTGCTAAAACCAAAGACAAAGAAAGACTTCTGAGAGCACCTCAAGAAAAACAATGTCACATACAGAAGGGAAACAATAAGACCAAGCTCTGATTATTCGGCAGAAACCATGAAGGCAAGAAGGAAATGGGATGACGTATACAAAATCTTGAAAGAAAAAAACTGCCAACAAAGAATAATATATCCTACAAAACTCTCATACAAATATGATGGTGAAATGAGGACACTTAAAGATAAACAGAAATTAAAGGAATATGTAAAAATGAAACCAAACATACAAGAATTATTAATGGAAGTCCTTTGGTTTGAGAACCAACAACATCAGATGACAGCCTGAATCTAAGACACAAGATTGCATCAGCCAGATACCAACCTAGGAAATGAAATCTCAAGGACAAAACCAAAAGATTTACAACAGGGAACAAGAGACATTAATCTGCAGATGACAACAACATCAGAAGAATAAAACAGGGAATAAATGGTGTAGGTATAGAACTTTCTAATGAAGAGGAAGTCAAGGCGATACCAAGTAATAATAAACTGATTGAAACTTAGGTAGATAAGGGTAAATTTCAAAGTAACCACAAAAAAAGTTAACAAACCTACTCATCAAAATAAAGAAGAAAAACATAAAGTTTCAGTAAAACAAAATCTACAAAAACAAAAGAAATGGAAAAAAATTCCACAAACAAAAGGAATTCAGCACAGGAGAGTGAGAGGAACAAAGAAATCATCAGCACCACAAAAAAAGCAATACAAAATGACTACAATCAACTCACACCTATCAAGAATTACACTGAATGTAAATGGCCTAAATGCACCCATAAAGAGACAGAGAGTAAGAGAATGGATTAAAAAAAACAGGATCCATCAATATGTTGTCTACGACAGGCATACCTTAGAAACAAAGAAGTAAATTTATTAAAAATCAAAAGATGGAAAAAAAAATATATCAAGCAAACAGCCACCAAAAAAGAGCAGGAGTGGCAGTACTAATCTCAGATAAAATAGATTTTAAAACAAAATGCACCATAAAAGAAAGAGAAGGGCACTATATTTTGATTAAAGGGATAACCCAGCTTGAAGACATAACCATAATAAATATCTGCACACCAAATGACAGGGCTCCAAAATACATAAAACAAACTTTAACAGCACTGAAAAGGGAACCTGACAGTTCCACTATAATAGTAGGAGACTTAAACACACCTCTCTCGGTAAAGGACAAATCACCTAGAAAGAAACTCTACAAACATACAGAAGATCGAAAGGCCACAGCCCCCTTGAACTCATACACACATATAGAACACTCCACCCAATGGCTGCAGAGTACACATCCTTTTCCAATGGACGTGGATTGTTCTTCAGAATAGACCACATCTTAGGCCACAAAGAAACCCTCAACAAAATCCAAAACATTGAGATAATACAAAGTACCTTCTTTGATCACAACACCATCAAAGTAGAAATTAACAAGAAGAAGAAGGAAAAAAATTCAATTACATGGAAGCTAAATTACACCCTGCTTAAAAACCACTGGGTAATAGAAAAATCAAAGATGGAATCAAAAAATTCCTAGAATCAAATGAGAATGAAAACATATCATACCAAAACATTTGGGATACAGCGGAGGCAGCGATCAAAGGTCAGTTTATAGCAATAGATGCACACATCAAAAAAGAAGAAAGGGACAAAATCAAAACATTAGCTATACAACTCAAACAAATAGAGAACAGGAAAAGAAACCTCCAGCCACCAGAAGAAAGGAAATAATAAAGATCAGAGCAGAAATAAATAAAATAGAGAATAGAAAAACTGTAGAAAGAATCGGCAAAACCAAAAGTTGGTCATCTGAAAGGATCAACAAAATCGACAAATCACTAGCCAAACTGGCAAAAGAAAAACAGGAGAGGACATAAATAACCCAAATAAGAAACGAAGTGGGGAACATCACAGCAGACCCAACTGAAATAAAAAGGCTCATGACAGAGTATTATGAAGAACTATACTCCAATACACTTGAAAATCTAGAGGAAATGGACAAGTTTCTAGAAACACATTACCTATCCAAACTATCACAAATTGATGTTGAAAATCTGAACAGACACATAACAAGAGAAGAGATTGAAAAGATAATAAAAAAAAAAAATTCCCAACAAAAAAAAGGCCTGGTCCAGATGACTCCACTGGAGAATTCTACCAAACATTCAGAGAAGAGCTTGCACCAGTACTACTCAAATTATTTCCGAACATAAAAAAGGAAGGGATACTTTCAAATTCATTCTATGAACTAGCATAGCCCTGATACCAAAACTAAGCAAAGAAACCACAAAAAAAGAAAATTACAGACCAATATCTCTCATGAATATAGATGCAAAAATTCTCAACAAAATTCTAGCCAGTAGAATTCAGCATCATATCAAAAAAATAATACACCACAACCAAGTAGGATTCATACAAGGTATGCAAGGATGGTTCAACATTAGAAAATCAATCAATGTAATACAGCACATAAATAAAATAAGAGAATCACATCATCATCTCAATTGACACAGAAAAGACATTTGACAAAGTCCAACACCCATTCCTGATAAAAAATCTTAACAAAATAGGTATAGAAGGGAAATTTCTCAACATAATCAAGGGCATCTATGCAAAACCAATAGCAAACATCATTCTAAATGGAGAGAAGCTGAAAATATTCCCCTTCAGAACAGGAATATGACAAGGATGTCCTTCATCTAACTCCTATTGAACATTGTGTTGGAAGTCCTAGCTAGAGCAGTAACACAAGAAAAAGAAATAAAGGGCATCCAAATTGGTAATGAAGAAGTAAAACTGTTCCTATTTGCAGTTGATATGATACTGTATATAGAAAATCCAAAAGACTGCACAAGAAAACTACTGGAACTAATAGATTCAGCAGTGTAGCATGATACAAGATAAACATACAAAAATCAGTTGGATCACTAAACACCCACAAAGAGAATGATGAAAAAGAAATCAGGAAGACAATACCATTTATAATAGCCCCTAAAATAATAAAATACTTAGGAATAAATCTAACCGGGGATGTAAAAGACCTATATGAAGAAAACTATGAAACACTACTGCAAGAAACCAAGAGATCTACATGAATGGACAGACATACATGCTCATGGATAGGTAGACTCAGCATTGTGAAAATGCCAATTCTACCCAAAGCAATCTAAAAATACGATGCAATCCTGATTCAAATACCAACAACATTCTTTAAAGAGATGGAAAAAATAATCATTATCTTTATATGGAAAGGGAAGAGGCCTCGGATAAGTAAAGCATTATTGAAGAAAAATAAAGTAGGGGGACAAACACTACCTGACCTCAGAACCTGCTATACAGCTCTGGTAGTCAAACAGCCTGGTACTGGTACAACGACAGATACATTGACCAATGGAACAGAATTGAGAAGCCAGATGTAAATCCATCCACCTACAGTCACCTGACCTTCAACAAGGTCCCAAAGTCCATCAAATGGGGGAAAAGACAGTCTTTTTAACAATTGGTGCTGGCAAAATTGGATGTCCATCTGCAAAAAAATGTAGCAGGACCGATACCTCGCACCATACACAAAAACTAATTCAAAATGGATCAAAGACCTAAATCTAAAACCAAAAACTATAAAAATCATAGAAGAAAAAATAAGATCAGTGCTAGAGACCCTAATACACGGCATTAACAGGATATAAACCGTAACTAACAACATACAAACTCCAGAAGATAAGCTAGATAACTGGGATCTTCTAAAAATTAAAAACTTATGCTCGTCAAAAGAATTTAACAAAAGGCTAAAAAGAGAACCTACAGACTAGGAAAAAATTTTTCACTGCTACAAATCTGACAAAGGTCTAATCTCTGAAATCTACAGGAAAATCCAACACCTCTACCACAAAAAGACAAATAATCCAATTAATAAATGGGCAAAGGAAATGAACAGATACTTCACCAAAGAAGACATTCAAGCGGCTAACAGATACATGAGGAAATGATCGCGATCACTAGCCATTAGAGAAATGCAAATCAAAGTCACAATGAGATACCATCTCACCCAGCATTACTGGCATGAATCAAAAAAACAGAAAATAACAAATGTTGGAGAGTCTGCAGGAATATTGGAACTCTTATGCACTGCTGGTGGGAATGTAAAATGGTACAATCATTTTGGAAAATCATATGGCACTTCCTCAGAAAGCTAGAAATAGAAATACCATATGATCTGGCAATCCCACCCCTAGGAATATATCCTAGAGAAATAAGAGCCATCACATGAATAGACATATGCACACCCGTGTTCATTGCAGCACTGTTCACAATAGCAAAAAGATGGAAACAGCCTAGATGCTCATCAACAGACGAATGGATAAACAAACTATGGTACATACACACAATGGAATACTATGCAAAGAAAAAGAACGATGAATCTGCAAAGCATCTCACATGGATGAATCTGGAGGGCATTATGCTGAGTGAAATAAGTGAGTCACAAAAGGACAAATATTGTATGAGACCACTACTATAAAAACTCATGAAAAAGTTTACACACAAAAAGAAACAATCTTTGATGGTTATGAGGGAGGGAGAGGTTGGGGTGGAAAAACACTAAATAGACTATAGATATAATGTTCTAAATTTGGTGAAGGGTAAGACAGTACACAATACTGGGGAAGCCAGCACAACTTGATAACGGAAAGGTCATGGAAGCTCCATGGATAAATCCAAACTCCCTGAGGAAACGAATTACTGGGCTGAGGGCTCTGGTAACCATGGTCTCAGGGAACATCTAGCTCAACTGGCATGACATAGTTTATAAAGAAAATGTTTTATATTCTACTTTGGTGAATAGCATCTGGGGTCTTAAAAGCCTGTGAGGAGCCATCTAAGATATTCCACTGGTCTTCAGGAGCAAGGGAAAATGAAGAAAACTAAAGACACAAGGGAAATATTAGTCCAAATGACTAATGGAACACATCTACTATGGCCTCCACCAGACTCAGTCCAGTACAACTAGATGGTGCCCGGCTACCACCACTGACTGCTCTGACAGGGATCACAATAGACGGTCCCAAACAGCGCTGGAGAAAAATGTAGAACAAAATTCTAGTTCAAAAAAAAAAAAAAAAAGACCAGACTTACTGGCCTGACAAAGTGGAGAATCCTCAAGAACTTGGCCCTCAGACACCCTTTTAACCCAGTATGTTGTCACTCCAGAGGTTCACCTTTTAGCCAAAGATTTGACAGGCCCATAGGACAAAACAATACTAAAGGGGCACACCAGCCCAGGAGCAAGGACTGGAAGGCAGAGGGGACAGGAAACCTGGTAATAGGGAACCCAGGTTCGAGAAGGAAGAGTACTGACATGTCATGGAGTTGTTAATCAATGCCATAAAAGAATATATGTACTAACTGTTTAATGAGAAGCTGGTTCTGTAAACCTTCATCTAAAGTTCAATTAAGAAAAATAAAGTACAAAAAAAATTAAAAATAAAAAAACAAGCAGGGGAGGAGGGCTCCAGAAGGCAACCAAAGTACAACACCAGGTGACCTTCTGCTACAAGAAGAGGCACTGGAACTACCTTATAGAGAATTAAGAACTCTAACATTCAGGGTTCTCCAATGGATGAATGAAAATGCTTAAAAAATAAGGAAAAAATAGACAAAATCATGGAGAAGACAGACAACACAATGGAAGAAATCAGGAAAATAATACAGGAACAAAATGTCAAGATAAATTAACAGCCAAAAATCATACAAAAACTTGAATTAGAAATCTAAAGGATAAACAACAAGATTTCAGAAATGGGCAGTGCAATAGAAGGTGTTAGGAGCAAATCTGAAACAATGGGAGACAGGATCAGCGAAATTGAAGACAAATCCTTATATACCACTTTGTTTAAGGAAAAATGAGAGAAAAGAACAAAGAAAAATGAAGAAACCCTGACAACAATGAGGGATACAATCAAAAGCAAAAATCTGGGTGTGATTGGAGTACCAGAATGGGGGGAGAAAATTGAAAACACAGTATCATTGAAGATTTACTGATAGAAAACTTCCCTAATATCTTGAAAGATGAAAAGCCAAACATCCAAGAAGTTCAACAAACCCCATATAGGATAGACCCCAAAGGAAAAACACCAAGACATGTCAAATCACACTCGCTAAAACCAAAGACAAAGAAAGAATCCTGTGAGCAGCTCAAGAAAAATGAAAAGCCACATACGAAGGGAGAACAAGACTAGGCTTTAAACTTGACAGAAACTATGCAGGCAAGAAGGCAATGGGATAACATATACAAAATCTTGAAAGAGAAAAACTGCCAACTAAGAGTAATATATCCTGCAAAATTTTCGCTCAAATACGATGGTGAAATTAGGACATTTCCAGATAAACAGAAATTAAGGGAATACATAAAAACCAAACCAAACTTACAAGAATTATTAAAGAGAATCCTTTGGTTAGAGAACCAACATCAGACAACAACCTGAACCTAGCACATAAGAGAGCATCAGCCAGATACAAACATACATAATGAGCTCTCAAGGATAAAATAAAACCACAAAACTTACAACCGGGAACCAGAGATGTCAATCTGTAGATGACAGCAATTTCAGAACAATAAAAGAGGGAATAAACAGTGTAGATATAGAACTTTCTAATAGAGAGGAAGTCAAGGCATTATCAAGTAATAAAAGTCCGGTTTAAACTTAGGAAGATGGGGTAAAATTCAAGGTATCCATAAAGAAGATTAACAAACCTACTTATCAAAATAAAGAAAAACATAAAGTGTCAGTAAACATAAAATCTCCAAAAACGAAAGAAACAAAAAATACACAAACAAAAGGAATTCAGCACAGAAGAGTAAGAGGAACAAAGAAAATATCAACACCACAAATAAAAGCACTACAAAATGACAGCAATAAACTCACAGCTATCAATAATCACACTGAACATAAATGGCTTAAATGCACCCACAAAGAGAGAGTGACAGAATGGATAAAAAAAACAGGACCCATCAATATGCTGTCTACAACAGACACACCTTAGAAACAAAGACATAAATTTATTATGAATCAAAGGATGGGAAAAAATATATCAAGCAAACAGCAACCAAAGAGCATAAGTGGCAATAAAATATCAGATAAAATAGCCTTTAAAACAAAATCCACCGTAAAAGACAAGGAAGGACATTATATAATGATGAAACGGTCAATCCTTCATGAGGACATAACCATAATAAATATCTACACACCCAATGACAGGGCTCCAAAATACATAAACTCTAACAGCACTGAAAAGAGAAACTAAAAGTTACACGATAATAGTAGGTGACTTTAACACACCACTCTCAGTAAAGGGCATACCACCTAGAAAGAAACTCAGCAGAGATACAGAAGATCTAAAGGCCACAATCAACCAACCTGACCTCATAGACATATATAGAGCACTCCATCCAAGAGCTGCAAAGTACACATTCTTTTCCAACACACATGGAACATTCTCCATCTTAGGCCACAAAGTAACACTCAACAAAATCCAAAACTCTGAGATGATACAAAGTATCTTCTTTGATCACACTGCTAGTAAAGTGGAAATTAATAAGAGGAAGAGCATGGAAAAAAAATCAACTACATGGAAACTGAATAGCACTCTGCTTGAAAACCACTGGGTAACAGAAGAAATCAAAGATAGAATAAAAAAATTCCAAGAATGAAAACACATCATACCAAAACCTTTCAGACACGGCAAAGGCAGAGCTCATAGGACAATTTATAGCAATAGATGCACACGTCAAAAAAGAAGAAAGACAAAATCAGAACATTGAGTACACAACTCAAACAAATAGAAAGAACAGAAAAAGAAGCCCACAGCCAACAGAAGGAAGGAAATATAATAAAGACCAGAGCAGAAATAAATGAAATAAAGAATAGAAAAATAAAAGAATCAACAAGACCAAAAGTTGGTTCTTTGAAAGGATCAACAAAATCAACAAACCATTGGCCAAACTTACAAAAGAAAAACAGGAGAGGATGCAAATAACTAAAACAAGAAATGAAATGGGGGACATTATAATAGATCCAACTGAAATAGAAAGGATCATAACTGAGTACTATGAAAAACTATACTCCAGCAAATTTGAAAACCTAGAGGAAATGGACAATTTCTAGAACCCCACTACCTACACAAACTAAGGTAGTGATTTAATACGAGTTGCATCTATGATCTGCGTCCTTTTTAAAACAATTTCGTCTTGGACTCCCCAAAGGCTAACCAGATATAAGGTGATCCTTTGTTTGCTAGCTTCTGTTTTGCATGTGCAGTTCCTAGTTTTGCTCTGCATCAATCAGATTTAAAACACAGAGCCACTTTGTATTCTACCAAATGAATCCACTCACACAAAAGCTTTTCACATAATCGAGACTTCACTGAGGAGTTGGTAACAGATATAAGGGAGGGGCTTGCACCCCCAAATTAGCTATTTAAAATGCTTATAATCTTATTTCTGTTCTCCATGATGATACTAACATGCCCATGGTCAAGAAAAACTTAGTTCTGTCTCCCCCTTTCCCCGTTTCCCCCCTCACTAAATCTTCCTCTCTCCTCAGTACATCACCTTGTTGGATCATCTGTTCTTCCTTATGCAGAGTTGTTAGATTTTGAAGGAGTTTCTATTTTCAAATTTCATACTTGGAATCCTTGGGTGGCGCAAATGGTTAACAAGCTCAGCTGCTAACCAAAAAGTGGTTCAATTCTACTCAGAGACACCTCGGAAGAAAGACCGGATGATCTACTTCCAAAAAAATCCGCCATTGAAAACTCTACAGAACACGGTTGTACTCTGACACACATGAGGTTACCATGACTCAGAATCAGCTTAGTGTGGTGCTCAGCAAGACAAAAATAGTTCCTCCTCCTCCACCCTGTTAACAAGACCCACTTCCTTTAAGGGCATTTTACAGACTGTCTTTTGTAACATAAGCAAATTCTTGTGGTCCCATCAGCAAACCCAAGTCTTCCTCTAAAAGATTGTGATGAATTAATTTTTCTGCTTCTAATTTTAATTGTGGTAAGTGCTATGACTGAAGAAATACAGAGTGCAGTGAGAAAACATACGAGGAGCATTCGACTCCCACATCAGGATCACGGGAGGAGAAAGCAACAATTCTAACTAAAGTGTGGGTAAGGGGTAGTCAATAGGTAGGCAAAAGGATCAGTGTATGAGCTGTTGGTTATGGGAGGGAAAGAGGAGGGTTGTTCAAAATGGAAGAACAAAGTTTCAGAGACAAATTACAAGTTAAAAATAAAATAATGAGAACAAAACAAGGATGCCTGCTCTCACCACTCTTATTTAACATTGTATTAGAGTTCTAGCCTGGAGCCCTGGTGGCGCAGTGCTTAAGAGCTTGGCTGCTAACCAAAATGTTGGCAGTATGAATCCACCAGCTGCTCCTTCGAATCTCTATGGGGCAGTTCTACTCTGTCCTATAAGGTCACTATGAGTCGGAATCGACTTGACAGCCGCAGGTATTTGTGTGTTTATGTGTGGAGTTCTAGCCAGAGCAATTAAGCAAGAAACAGAAAGCGATGAAACAAGAAACAGAAAGAAAAGAAAAGAGGAAGTAAAACTATATTGCAAATGACATGATCCGATATATAGAAAATTCCAAAGAATCCACAAGAAAGTACTAGAGCTACTAAGTGAATTCAGCAAAGTGGCAGAGTACAAGATCAACACACAAAAATCAGTTGTGTTTCTATACATCAACAATCAACAATCTGAAAAGCTAATTAAGAAACCATTCCATTTACAACAGCATCTAAAAGAATAAAATACCTAGGAATAAATTTAACCAGGGAGGTGAAAAAACTTGTTCACAGAAAACTATAAAACATTTTTGAAAGAATTAAATAAGACCTAAATAAATGGAAAGACATCCATCCCACGCTCATGGAGTAGAAAACTTAATATTGTTAAGATGAAAATATTACCCAAAGCACTCCATATTTTCAATGCAATCCCTATAATATTCCATCAGCCTTTTTTGCAGAAGTGTAAAAGCCAATTCTCAAGTTCATATGAAATTGCAAGGGGTCCCAAATAGGAAAAGCATTCTTGAAAAAGAACAAAGTAGAAAGACTCACACTTATGGATCTCAAAACATACTAAAAAGCTACAGTAATCATAACAGTCTGGTACTGGCATTGTTGCTGTGTGGAAACCCCAGGTTATGCTAGGCGGGACTTGTTACAGCCAATAAACGAGGCCGAGATGCAGACAAGAAAGGCGCCTTTATTTCGTTGCACAAGGAAAGGAGCGATCAGGGCTGTTGCCTCCAAGACTGCTTGCAGGCAGTCTGGGGAGGCGGGCTTTTACAGAGAGCAGACAAGGAAATGTAAGTTCATCATGAATATTCAGGACTGACCTTCACATAGGCATTCAGAGCTTGGGGATGACTGTGCATTTTCTCTAGACAAGGGTTTGATTCTCCAGGATGGAGGAAGAGGTCAATTTTCTTTCATTAGCATGTTAAATCTCCACCTAGAGGCGGAGTGCTTATATGTATTTTTCACTAAATAAGCTGACAGGTCACTTGAAGTGTTAAGATGGCATAGAAAACCTGTTAAAGCCAGTTAAGGCCCACTATGGCTGTTCTGTGGTTATCTTGTCAAGGACAATTTCAGAAGAATGTGCAGCCTATTCTGCTCAATGTAGGATAAACCAGAGCAGGTGTCTCTTAGAAGTGTTGGGCTCTGAGGCTGCCTGCCTCATTCCCTCCTTTTCTTTGGGTGTTGGTCACACACAACCAATGACCATTCTAAACTACTGGGCATTTGTGAACCAAGTCTAGTGCATCCTATAATGGGATGGGGATTCTCCAGGGAACTTTTAAATCAGCAGAGGAGGTGGGGAAGAGATAGCAGATCCAACAATTGCTCAGATTATCTCCCTGGGAAAGTTGGATGGATCGTTTGTTTTCCTACTTAGCTTGGCCTACAGGAATCTCTTGGACAAGGATAGCAACAATCATTACCAACTCTGTGGTGGCTAGAGAGCTCTCAGCCTCTTATCAATCTGATTGTTTAAACATAGCATAAAGAAGCAAAAAGGCAAACAGTGTATATAATACAATGAACAAGATTAATAGTTTGGGATTGGATCTATGCAGGAGGGTGTTTTGTAAACAAGTACTTAAGGTCTTGAATAGGTTTGCAAGTCCAGTTGTCACCGTTTGTCCCTGGATGTCTGGTGGAATAGTTTTCTTTACTTGGGTGTGGTAGATCTAAGCTTTGAGACCGCTGAGCTTGACAGCTCAGTAACACCTCAAAAGGACAGGTCCACTTTTGCTAGACAGGCTCTGACTTCCACGCTTTTAGGAAGACTTAACCACCAGATTGGAATGGGTGCAGGGGTACTTTTGGTTCAGGTGGGATCCTCAGGTGTGCATACCTGTGGAGAGAAGACAGAGTTGCCCAAAGAGAGTGGAAATATTTAGTAACTTGAACATTTTCAACCTCATGGAGGGAGGGAGGTTGGTCATATTGGGGTTCTCTGATAAAGGGTGCCAGTATAATAGCTCAAATGGGCTAAGTTTCACTTTGCCTCTAGGGGCAGACTGAACTTTCAAGAGGGCCACAGGCAGTCCTTTTGTCTGTACCAACTTGGTCTCTTGGCACAGCTTTGCTAGGTGTCTCTTCAGAGCCTGATTAGCCCACTGTACTTTACCACTGGACTGGGGTCTCCAGGCTGAGTATCATCCAATTAATGTCCAGGGCAGGTGCCACCGATCGCATCACCAAGGCCACAAATGGGGCTCGTTGTTGCTGCCAATGGAGATAGGAAGCCCGAATCGAGGGATTTCACTCAGGAGGTACTTCACAACCTTGGTGGCCTTTTCAGTCCTGCAAGGAAAAGCTTCAACCTAGTTAGTGAAGGTGTAGATAAAAACTAGCAGATATTTGTAACTCCCAGGAGCTCAAGACATCTCAGTGAAATCCACCTGCCAGTCATCTCCAGGCACTGCCTCAGTTTGCTGGACCCTTGGGGGCATTTCAGCAGTGTTCTTGGGATTTGTTTTTGCACAGGTGTGGCAGCTCTTCACCACTGCCAAAATAGTGGCGTGAACCTTTGGTCCAATTAAATGTGTCACATCATGTCCATAATGGGTGAATGGATGGGCTCTCTGCGGGATAGGGTGAATGAGTTTTGACTGAATGAAAATCTTTCCCTGGAGGGTGTACAGCTATCCATCTGTGTTTAGAGTGGCCCCCAGGTCTTGGCCATCTTGTTGGGATAGTCCAGGTGGAGGTCAAGTGGTGGTAACTTTAGACAGGGAATTAGCGAGGCTACTATGCAAAGTTTCGTTGGATTGCTGCTTTCTTTGCTGCTGCATCTGCTTTGTAATTACCCTTGGTCGCCGCGGTGTCCCTTTTCTGATGCCCTCGGCAGTGTACTACTGCTGCTTGGGTGGGTAGAAGAATGACTCGTAAAGGTTGTAAGATCTCTTGAGAATATTTAATGTCCTTATTTCTTACTGTTAGGGAGAGCTGGCCATTGTGATTGTCAGTCCTTTTCTGAACTAAGATTTTACACTTTTTCTGTAACTCTTTGTTCTGATACAGAGTCATGAAAGCTTTCACGTAATACTTTTCATCTCATTTATCCTTGTGAGTACAGAAAAGATAAAGCTGGAGGATAGTATTATCATTTAGAGACCAATTTGCTAGCTACTTTCCCCCATCTGCCAATTCATATTGAAGCCATGCAGTGTTACAAAAGAATCATCTTTTTTTTTTTCCCCATAGGTTCTTACCTGAAATATTCCCAGTTCTTAAAGATGTATCTTTGTGGACTGCATTCCAGGATCTCTTGAGTACTCTTCATTTTTCGGACCCACACACACTTACACATTGACACAACCTAATTCAGCGCACCAACCTGATAACAGGGTTGAGCAAATAATCCAAGAAGCTGGACTATATGAAGAAGAACGGGGCGTGAAGATTGAAGGAAGACTCATTAACAACCTGCATTATGCAGATGACACAACCTTGCTTGCTGAAAGTGAAAAGGACTTGAAGCACTTACTGACAAAGATCGAAGACTGTGAGTATGGTCTTTGAGTTCTGTGTGGCTACTGCAATAAATTATCGAACCCAGCATAAAAGTAGAGAGCTGTGGGAGGGACAGTTAGTATCAGAACTGGTAAAGATGGTGGAGAGAGGAGGCATGTCTGACCCCTACTTTGTAGGAATCAGTCTTGGGCTGTTAGTTGTGGTTCTCCTTCCCCCTTGTGAAGTTAGAGGAGGTTAGACACTGCCCCCTAAGCTGTTTTTACAATCTTCCTCCAATCCTGATGCCCATTCTTCTTCATGTTGTCCAGTTTCTCAGATTATTTGCTTAGCATACAGACTGAATAAATATGGTGAAAGTATACAACCCTGACGCACACCCTTCCTGACTTTAAACCACACAGTATCCCCTTGTTCTGTTCGAATTCTTAACCTGTACCCCTGTACCCCCCTGAGAAATAACTTCACCAACTAGAGTACAGAGCTTGTGTGCAGTTTCTTTTGTCTTTAGTCTTGGAAATGAGTCTTCACTCATTTCCAAAGTTATTTAGGTCAGCACCTTTTTCCCCAACTCCTTCAGTGAGGTTATGCCATATATTTGTAATACAGTTAGATTTTGTCACAGCATGTGTTCCATTCTGGGGCCCTCCGATCTCCTAATTGATCTTTTTATAATTTTGAATACATTAAGTTTCACTCTTTGTGCTGTATGCTTCCATGGGATTTTGCATAATATCATGTATCTACCACTACAATATCATACAGAATAGTTTTACTGCCCTAAAAATTCTCCTGTGCTTTACCTATTGAACCTCCTCTCTTCTCCCAGCTCCTAGGAACCACTGATTGGTTTTCCATCTCTATAGTATCACCTTTTTCCATAGTGCCATACAAATGCAAAAATGCAGTATGTAGCCTTTTCAGACTGGCTTCTTTCTCTTAGCAATATGCATTTAAGATTCATCATGTTGTTGCACGGATTGATAGTTCTTCTCTTTTATCACAGAATAGTATCCTACTGTATGTATGTGGTACCCTGGGACCCTGGCGGTGCAGTGGTTAAGAGTTATGGCTGCTAACCAAAAGGTTGGCAGTTCGAATCCTCCAGCTGTTCCTTGGAAACCCTATGGGGTGGTTCTATTGTGTTCTATAGGGTTGCTATGAGTCAGAATTGACTCAATGGCAACAGATTTGTTTGGGTTTTGGTATGTATGTATCACAAGTTGTTTATCCATTCACCTCTTGGTTGAAGGACCTCTTGGCTGCTTCCAGTTTTTGGAGGTTAGGAATAAAGCCCCTATAAACATTCACATGCATGTTTTATGTGGACATAAGCTATCAAATCAGTTAATATCTAGGAGCATGACTGATGGATCATATGGTTAAGACTATGTTTACCTTTATAAGAAACTGCCCAATGTCTTCCAAAGTGGCTGTACCATTTTGCATTCTCATCAGCAATGAATGATAGTCCTTATTGCTCCACATCCTCATCAGCAATTGTTTTTGTCTGGGTTTTTTTTTTCTTTTTTTTTTTTTTTAATGTTAGCCATTCTAATGTAGGAGTCCCTAGGTGGAGCAAATGGTTTGTGGTCGACTACTACAGAGGTTGGCTGTTTGAACCCACCCAGTGGTACTGAATAAGAAAGACTTGGTAATCTGCTTCCTTAAAGATTACAGCCAAGAAAATCGTATGGAACAGTTCTACTCTGTAACACACGGGGTCATCATGAGTCGGAATTGACCCAAGAGTAATGGGTTTTGTTTTGTTTTTGTTTTTGGTAATAGGTATGTAGTGGTATTTCATTGTCGTTTTAATAGTTGGAATTGACTCAACAGCAATAGGTTTGGTCTTTGGTTTGGAATGAAAAATAATGTTGAATATCTTTTCATACAATTATTTGCCATCTATATAGGTGGCGCAGTGGTTAAGAGCTTGGCTGCTAACCAGAATGTTGCCAGTTCAAATCCACCAGCCACTCCTTGGAAACTCTATGGGGCAGTTCTACTCTGTCCTATAGGGTCACTTATGAGTCAGAATTGACTCACTGACAACAGGTTTACATCTTCTTTGGTGAGGCGTTTGCTCAGATCTTTTGCTCATTTTGTAACTGGGTGGTTTCTTGTTTTCTTCTTAAGTTTTAAGAGTTCTTTGAGTATTTTGGATACAAGTCCTTTATCAGATATGTGTTTTACAAATATTTTCTTGCAATCTGTGGTTTGTCATTTCATTCTCTTAACAGTGTCTCTAGCAGGACAACTTTAATTTGAATAAAGCCCAACAATCAATTTCTTCTTTCATGAATTGTGCTTTTGGTGTTATATCTAAAAACTCATCACATAGATTTTTCTCGTGTGTCTCGTTAAAGAAGTTTCATAGTTTTGAATGAATATAATTGCTCTCATTTACTTACCTTTGTGCATTGTCAAAAATTCATTGATTATATTTGTGTGAGTTTATTTCTGGGCTATTTTTTCCATTGATTAAAGTGGGCATCCTTCTGCCAATACCACACTGTCTTGATAATGGTAGCTTTATAATAAGTCTTGAAATCAAGTAATCTGAGTCCTCTAACCTTATTCTTCTTTTTCAGAATTGAGTTGATCATTCTAGGTTCTTTGCTTTTCTATATGTGTTTTAGAACTAGTTTGTCAATATCTACAAGCAAGGATTTTAACTGAGATTGTGTTGAATCAATAAATCAAATGGGAAAGTACTGACATCCTAATAACATTGAGTCTTCTAATCCATGAACATGGAATATCTTTCCATTTATTTAGGTGTTTTATTTATTTTGTCAGTTTTCCCACATACAGATCTTGTACACATTTTATTAGGTTTATTTCCAAGTACTTCATTTTTTGGGGGTGGTATTGTAAATTTTAATTTTTTTTAAATTTCAAATTCCAATTGTTTATTGCTGGTATATAGAAAAGCAATTTATTTTGTACATTGACTTTGTGAGTTGGAAGACACTTTTATTTCAGATATTGTTTTGTTCTATTGTAAAATTTCCATTGGGCTCTTTTTTGTCTTTTCTATATTTCTGCTGAGATATCTTTTCATTCATTAAACTATATTTTTCTTTTCCTCACTGACCATAATTACAGTAGTTGTCTAACGTAATAAAGTCCTTGTCTGTTAATTCCAACATCTGAGTTATCTTCAGATAGGCTTCCATTTATTGTCTTTTCTCTTGAGAAGTTTTACATTTTCCTGGTTCCTTCTGTGCTGAGTAATTTTGAATTATATCTTAGGTATTGTGACTGTTATATTTGGGAGACTGTGGATTCCATTATACCCCTTATGTCTTAAGCTGGGTTCTCTAGAGGAACAAACCAGTAAAGTGTATAAATGTATACAGAGAGAAATTTATATCAAGGAAATGGCTCACACGGTTGTAGAGGCTGGAACACGCCAAGTCTGTGAATCAGGCTGGAAGCTTCTCCTGATTCACATAGCCACAAGAGCTGGCGAACTGAAGACTGGCAGGTCAGTCAGCAGGGCTCTTGCTCACAGGCAACGAAGACAGACGAATACCAGGATCAGCAGGCAAGACAGCAGGTAAGGTGCTAGTTCAAGTCCCAAGAACCAGAGGTCAGACAAACAGGAGCCGCAGGATCCAGAGCAAGCGAAAGCCCACAAGCCTTGCCAGAAAGTCCAGCTATATTGGATACAGGCCACATCCCCAAGGAAATTCCCTTTCAACTGATTGGCTACTCCACAGCAGGTCCCATCATGGAGGTGATCACATTATATCAAATCTCATCATGGAGGTGATCACATCATCATGTGACTGCCAAACTACATCATAACTGCCAAACCAGTGAGAATCATGGCCCAGGCAAGTTGACACACAATCTTAACAATTACATCTTAGAAGTATGTTTGTTGTGGCAGGCAATTAATTAACTTGGTTAGGCTCAAACTGCAAACTGTCTCACCTGTGTTTGGAAGCACCTCAATTTCAGTTGGGTTCTTTTAGCTTTAGCTGCAAACTGTTTTGTGTGTACCTCATATGTGTGCTTCAGAGATCAGATAGCTATGTGAGCAGAGTTCATACTCAGAATATGGTGTGTGCCCTTCTCTGGCTCTCTTCTTTCTGGATTCTACCTCTCTTTCTGGGACTGTGGTTGCTGTAGGCTCTGTTCTCAGGTTCTTCAGGCCAGAAAAAATGGTGGATTTCTACTAGCGTGTTAGTCACTCCGTGCTGCTCCTATGGCCTGCCCTCGAGCTAAAGCTGCAAAAACAGAAAATTTATCTCTTGACAGATCATTCTTCCAAGTTTTATCTCCCCTCTAAAATTTACTCACTTTTGTTTACTCTTCATAAAATTCGAGTAGTTGTTTTTTGGTATTTTGCTCAGAGTTGATAATTGTTAGTAGAGTCAGTTTGTCACAAGCCCCTTGACCATACCTGATGCAAAACTCTTTTCTTGTTTGTTTTACTTTATTATTTTTCTAATGTATCCCCTCCCTATACTCTCATTCCTTTTTCCAACAGGTAGCCATTCCATAGTGTTTAATCTTCATAGTATTTCAATTCTTAGTCAATACACATATTTAGGAATATATGTGGTCTTAATGACGCAGTGGTTAAAAGCTCGGCTGTTAACCAAAAGATCAGCAGTTTGAATCCACTAACTGCTCCTTGGAAACCCTATGGGGCAGTTCTACTCTGTCCTATAGGGTCATTATGAGTCGGAATCAACTCAATGGCAATGGGGTTATTATTATTATTATTTTTTTGCTTATGACCTTAATAGAGGTACACTTCCATATTAATGTATATATTTGTTTAAATTTATGTTAAATAGGTTCTTATTTTTTTCATTCAAAATTGTTTTTCAAGATCTAATCACATTCCTGTATATAAATCTAGTTCATGATCTGTCAGCTGCATGTATTTCAATATATGCATATACAACATTTAACTTATCCATTCTCCTAGTAAACAGCATCCTTCTCTTTCCTAACACATTCAATTATGTGATAAACATTTTTATATATGTTTTCTTGGTGAATCTAGATAAGAGTTTCTCTGGACTACACCCAGATTTCCCATCTTTGAATTTTCAATTTGTCCATTGGGTTTACTGACATTTTCTTTTTTATTTGCAGTAGTAACTTTTACATTCTGGATAGTGATTCCTTATAAGTTTCAGATTTTGCATATATTTTATCCCAATCATTCATCTACCAGTTAACTTTGTTCATGGTGTCCTTTATTGAATAAAACTTCTAATTTTCACCTAATTCAATCTATAACATTTTTCTTCATGTTTATGCTTTGGGAGTCTTACTTAAATACTTCTTGGTCTGAGGTCATAAAGAAAGTATATGCTTCTTTATACTACATTTTTAGTTTTAATATATTCATATTTAGGTTGTCAATTCATTTGGATCTTTTGTAAATGCTGTGAGACATTCTGAGTATGAACTCTGTTCACATCTCTGTCGGATCTCTGAAGCACACACATGAGGTAGATACCAAGAAGTCTGCAGCTAAAACAAAAGAAAACGTATTGCGATCAAGTCAATTCCAACTCATAGTGACCCTACAGGACAGAGTAGAACTGCCCGTAGGGTTTCCAAGGCTGAAATCTTTACAGGAGCAGACTGCCACATCTTTCTGCCACGGAGTGGCTGGTGGGTTAGAACTGCCGACCTTCAGTTAACATCCAAGTATTAACCACTGCACCACCAGGGCTCCTTGAAGCTAAAAGAACTCAACTGAAATTTGAGGTGCTGCCAATCACAGGTGAGACAGAGTCTGCAGTTAGAATCTTGCCAATCTATCCTGATTTTTTTCAATACAGTAACACAATTTTACCAACACAATTTACTAAATGTAATTTCCTGATTTGTAATGTAACCACTAACATATAATAAACTGCTACATATAATCAAACTGAGTTTTTTTGGTTTTTCCCTGTAATTTGAGATGGTGGAGGAATACAGTTTTTTGGAAGCTAAAAGCCTTTTCTTTTTTGCCAAGGCTATTTCAAATAAGGACTCTTTGGGTGGTATAAATGATTAAAACACTCAGCTGCTAACTGAATGGTTAGCGGTTTGAGCCCGCCCAGAAGTGCCTCAAAAGAAAGGCCTGGTAATCTACTTTTGAAAAATCAGCCATTGAAAACTCTATGGAGCACAGTTCTACTCTGCCACATGTGAGGTCGCCCTGAGTTAGAGTCAATTCAATGACAACTGTTTTGGTTTTTTGTGGGGGGAGGGGGTTCTAGAGCATTTATTCTATTTGTTTTCTTTGATTTGTGCTTGTAGAATACTGTTTTATTACTATAGTTTATTTCGGGGTTAGTATTATTTGAAAAAAAAAAAAAAATCTCCTAGCTGTTCACACACTCATATCTCACACAGAATTTTAGAATCAATCAGATTCTGTTATCTACCCAACCCAAAAAGCTCCTGTTGAGAATTTTACTAGAAATACACAGAGTTATTAATTATTTTGAGGGAGAAATGACAGTTTAATAATATTAAGCCTCCCTGCCTTTCAGAGTGTTATAACACTTCATTCATTCAGGTCTTTTTAAAATGTCCTTAAAAGAGTTTTGGGAACGCCTCCATAAAGGTCTTATGTACTTCTTATTGGGCTAATACCTGAATACAGATTTCACTGTAATTGTGAATGAGAGCTTATTTTCTATTGTTTTGATTATTACTGGTATAGAGCAGTGTTGATGATTTTGTAAGTGTATTTTGTGTCCAGCTCCTTGCTGCCTCTCTTCATGCTAACACTTCCCCAATTCTGTGTGGTGTCCTCTGTAGACAAGCACAGCATCTGCAAAGAATAAAGTCACATAAAGAAGAAAAGGAAAAAAAAAAACTGTCTCTTCTCTTACAATTCTCGTACCTCTGATTTCTTTTTGTTGTCTGTTTTATTTTATTGTCCAGGATTTCTAATGTTATGTTGAACATTAGTTCAGTTGATGGAAGCTAATACTCTTGTCATGTTCTTGACCTTGAAGGGAAAGTTTTTAAGGTTTTTTCATTTACTGAGTCTTAATGATAAATAAAGGTTAAAATGTATCAAATGCTTCTTTGGTAACTGCGCTGAGTTGATTATGAGACTTCATCTTTAATCTATTAAGATATAAATGATCCTGAAAGATTTTTCTGTCTGGAGCCATTTTTGCAATCCTGAGTTAATCCATAATTGATCATGACTAATACATACTAATACATACATACATACAAATATCTATAGAAACATATGCATATATGTGCATATACATAGTCATATATATATGTATATATATATATATGGAGATAGACATAAAGGATTTTAAAGCCATGTTAATGAGTGAAATATGTCTGTATTTTTCTTGTATTGTGCTTATCAAGTTTCAGTGTAAAACTTACTCCCATCTCATAAAATTAATTCAACAGCTTTCCCCATTACTTAAGTTAGAGATATCTGTACTCACTAATAAAATCATATCAGTCTGTGACTTTTGGAGGTGGAAAAAAATGTGGAAAGCCTTATCATCATCATGATTTATTACTATTATTATTATTACATGGTGATTTTCTATTCCAGTTTTCTGTCCCATTTTGTGACAATTAAAGTTTTTTATATTTTCTGGAGACATATAAAAAGGCTCTTATTTTGTATTTTATTTCTTTGTAGCTCTATTTCCTTACTGGCTTTGCCAGAGGTTTATCAATCTTACACATTTTACAAAGATTCAACTTGGTTGCTGTTAATCTTTATTTTTAATTACATCTCATTTACTTCCTTCTCAGCTCTTTTGGTTTACTCTGTCACTTCATCACCAGCCCCAATGGTTTTATTCATTTATGTTGGGGTGCAATGGAATCCAGGTGTCTTAGTTTCCTAGTACTACTTTAACAAAATATCACAAAATGGGGTGGCTTTAAAGAAGAGAAATTTATTGTCTCACAGTTCTGGAGGCTAGGAGGCCAAATCAGGCTATCAGCTGTTTTGACTCCTTCCAGGGCTCTGAGAGAGAAACTGTTCCATTCCTCTCTCCTAGCTTCTGGGGGCTCCCTGTAACCCTTCGTCCCTTGATTTGCATCTGCCTCCATAGTCACATCACTATCCTTCCTGTCTAGCCCTCTCTCTTGTCTTCTTCTTTTATAAAACACCCCTCAGATTGGATTAGGACCCACCCTATTCCAGTATGACTTCATCTTCACTGATGACATCTTCAAAGGCGTTATTTCTAAACAAGGTCACTTTCACAAGCACCAAGGGTGAGGATACCACATACCTTTTTTTGTGGGGGGGGACACAATTTAATCCATAATACCAGGCATGCACTTTTTTAACCTTTATGTGCATTCTAAAATGTGAGAAAGTTGACAACTACTGGTCTATAACCATGTTCACATAAGGATTGTCTATGAGGAGTTTGAAAAACGTATATTCCTAGGTAATACATTTAGTAGGTAGGATTCAGTTTATCTAGGCTGTGGCTCAAGAATTCATATTTTTAGAAAACCTTGGCAGGGGCTTCTGAGTATCAACAAGGTTTGGAAATACTGAATTTGAGCACCTACAAAACATCAACCAAAACCCACTGCCGTGGAGTTGATTCTCACTTGCAGCAACCCTATAGAGTTTCCAAGGCTATAAATGTCTGCAGAAGCAGACTGCCATATCTTTCTCCCGTGCAGTAGCTGGTAGTTTAGAACTGCCAAGCTTTTGGTTAGCTGTCAATCGCTTTAACCACTGCACCACCAGGGCTCCCTTACAAAACATAGTCTAGTGTTAAAAGTATAAGATCTAAGATTTTAGTGATTGCTAAATTACAAGTTAACAGTTGTTTAAGAGTTTCTGGAAAATGTAGAGTGGCAAGCAATCCAGGAAGAGGAAAGAGTATTATTAAAGAACAAAAATTGAGAGAAAGAAGGTCAGCTCTTAAAATTAAAAGCATTTAGTTTCATGAAAACGTAGAGTGCAAGAGAGGAGTAGCAAGAGCTAGAGAGTTAAATAGAAGCCACACTATAAAGCCAGATTAAGCAGATTGGCCTTTACCCTGAGAGGAAAGAGAAGTGATTCAAAGGGTTTAAAGAGGGAGGAGACATGAACAGATATGTTCTTTAGAAGGGGTGTTTAGCTATAATGGAGAAAATTAACTGGAGAGAAAGCAGGTATGAAGACAGAATTTACACCCTTGAGGTGAATATGTGATGCTGGCTTGAACTATGATACAGTTGAGGAGAAAAAGATTATTAGACATTAGATATATGTCAAAGATACACTGAGTAGAATGAACAGAAATTAGCGATGACATCTATCCTGAGACCAGAAGAACTAGATGGTGCCAGACTACCACTACCAACCCGTTCTGACCAGAGACACAATAGATGGTCCCGAATAGAATAGAAGAAAAATGTAGAACAAAACTCAAATCCTTTATGAAAAAAAAAGGCCAGACTTGCTAGACTGGTAGAGATGAAAGGAACCCCTAGACTATTGCACTGAGATACCCTTTAAACTTTGTACTGAAACCACTCTCAGAGGACGTCCATCAGCTAAATAACAGATTGGCTAATAAAACAAACAATATCACCCATGAGTACTGTGCTTCTTTAAAAAATTATCTATATAAGACCAACAGTCAACATTTACCTTACAACAAAGATGAGAAGGTAAGCGGGGGAGCAAGGAAGCTAGATTAATGGAAACAGAACAACCAGAATGGAAATAATCAGAATGTTAACACATTGTGGAAAATATAACCAATGTCAGTGGACAATAAGTATAGAAATTGCTAAGTGGGAATCTAATCTGCTGTGTAAACTTTCACCAAAAACACAATAAAATGTTATTAAAAAGAAAAAAAAGAAATTAGTGATGACTGGATTTCAGGTATATAAGAAAAGGAAGAGCAAGTGCACCTGCATCAATTTGTTGCTCATGAGTATTCTCTGAGCTATATATTTTGGATTTAATATATTTACCTACAACTGTTCAGGCATTCTCTAAAATATTGAGGTAAAAGTGGGAATTTTTATACTTTATCCAAAATTATCACAGATTTTAAATAATATTGATAATATATAAATAAGTATTCAAGCTCATAGTAAGTAAAAATGACTAGAGACAGGTTCATTTCATAGTATGTCATTTCCTTGTCATTTCAGTTTTGGTCTGATTTAAACTTAGCCATCTTCCTGTATCATTGGAATACCACCATAACACGCTCATACCCTGAGGCACCACTGAGTTCAGTGGTCTCACCAACAGAGACTGACCTGAAGATAAACGAAATCATGAAGAAATTAGACCAGCTGATCCCACCGAGACCTTTCCCCAACGTGAAGATCACCATCAGCGCAGCACACGGCAAAGTCACTGTGCTCAATCCTTGAGATGCCTACTGCATAGCGGAGCAGCTAGACCTCCTGCTGGAGGTGAGGGACCACCTGGGACACAGGAAGGAGTATGGTGGGGATTTCCTGAGGGACAGGATGCCTTTTCCAGCCCTGAAGGCAGGCGCTTCAGGAGAGATGACCGACTTCAACAATGGCACCTACCTTGTCTGCTTCACTCTGTTCTGGGAGGGCCAGGTGTCTGTCCCTGCTGCTCATCCACCCCATTGAGGGGGTATTGGCCCTCTGGCAGGCAAGGAACCAAGGCTATGACAGGGTGATCTTCACCGGCAAGTTTGCTAATGGTACCTCCCAGGTTATCTCTGAATGTGGCCTAACCCGAAACACAAGTGCAGAACTGTGCCAGTACCTGGACACTCGAGATGGAGAAGCCTCATGAAACCTCAACACATGCCCTGTAGGGCCCTGACCTACATGACCACCAGGAATCAAGAAATTTCTTATCGTACTGTCAAGGAAAAAAGTCTTTTCCACAGGTAAATATACTTTTAGATACACTGAGGTGCTCAGAGGCAGAAGCGTATTACCTATTACGATTAGTATTGAGCGTGATCCTCTCAAATGCCTCCTCTACTCAGGGTTCAGGCCAGACGTGTGGTGTCTTCATAGGGCCCCCTGTTCATGACTCCCACTGCCCACGTTTGCATTTTCACTGAGTTGGTTAATAAAAGAGGGCTGCACAAGGTAGGACTCTATAGCGTGTATACCTGTACTTCTCCATAATGACCAGCTGAATCTCAGATTCAGTCATTTTTTTTTTTTTTTACTGTAGACCTAGGATTTATAAAATATGTTCAGTGGAAAAGTATTCTGCTGTGTTAACAGGTGTTACACCATAAAAGGATCCCTTGAGCAGTGTCTGGTAACATCCATGTTCCTTCAGCCTCATATCGTATTCTGTAGACTCTGTGTCTTAAATATCTTTTGCATTCATCCATTTCTGTCTATGCCTAGTGCTATCATCCAAGTTCAGACCACCATTATCTCATCTAGATTACTTTTAACAGCTTCCCAATTAGTCTCTCTCTCACCAACTATGCCCTTTTTAATTCATTCTCTACTCTGCAGCCTAAGTAGTCTTTCCAAGAAGGCTCGCCTATTGGTCATTTCTAGTTGATCTCATGAGAGATATTTCTTAGTAACTACGGCTCAGGTTGGGGGAGTTCTTCATATTTACCAAGTTGCAACCTAGTAATTCCTGGAAGCCCCTGTGTCTTAGTTACCTAGTGCTGTCATAACAGAAATACCACAAGTAGGTGGTTTTAAAGAATAGGAATTTATTTTCTCACAGTCCTCGAGGCTAAAGTCCAAATCAGGGTCTGGTCATGTTGATTTCTTCCTTGTCAGTAGTTCTGGGCATTCCTTTCTTCCTTAGCTTATAGACAATCCTCACATGTCATCTGTCTTCCCCCTTATGTATATCTACTGTGTCTATTCTGGTCATTTTATAAATCAGAAGTGATTAGTTTTAGGATCCATTCTACACTGGTATGATCTCAACTGATTGATTGATTACACCGCATTGCATTGTATCATGGAAGGTGATTATATTACATTAGATTACATTATGGAAGGTAATCTGCTCTACCCAAGGACAACTGATTTATTCATATATAACTACTCCACAACAGCAACTAGACTAGTATTTGGTCAAAAAACTGGGAACCACAGCCTAGCCAAATTGACACATAAAATTCGCCATCACACGCTGGTTGAAGAGACCTTCATAAACTGAAGTGTAAGCATACTTCTATCAATTATGACAACATCAACAGCATGCCTTTCTCCTCTTGCTTACAAACAGATGCTTATTTCTTGGTCTCTCTGTTTGTCCACTAAGCTGGACAACACTTCATTGCTTAGAATTAACTATCAGGGTCTCTTCATGGGTCACTATGAGGATTGACAAAGGCTAACTATCCTACCTGTGGTCACCACAAACCCCAGAACCTATGGGTCTTTCTCTTGCCAATCCCTGAGACCATCTATCAGTTCCAGACTCTGGCTCATTTGCCCACTTTCCATAAGCCTCAAGGGCTCAGTCCACTGCCTTTTCCTTTCCATTCTGCCACTATTTATTTTATTCCTTGGGATTCCCCTCCCCTAAGATGAGCTACAGGGCAGAATGCTAGATTCTCAGCATTGCTTTCTTAGCAGTTTCCAAAACCAAGTTTATGGTCTTTTTCTCTTAAGGATTCAAAAGATATTTTAATTGCTAAAAGGAAGTAAATAGATACCAAACATGGAAAAAAATGACATGCATTTCCGAATCTTAACTAATTGCCCAAGTTTTGGCTCCTGATCCATAGTCCTTGACTCCCTTCTGAAATCTGGAAAAGCACAGTTGAGTTTCTGTTTCTTTCCTTTTATCTGGGATTGTGTAGCTCACCAAATATCCTCCTACACACTACCTGTCCTTATGCCTAAGTCCCTGTAAGGGTGGAAGACATGCTGATCCCTTCCCTCTTCTTGGGATGCAACCTGAAGAGGCACCCAAAGCAGAAGACCAGATACTACTTACATACCTGTTGTACCCGGCACCTGGTTTCCCATTCCTCTTGCCTGGACTTACATAAACACATACACAAGTGAGAAACAAAGCGCTGGCCAAAGGGAAGGTAAACGCTTTGAAGCAGGAAGAATCAGGTAGTCTTTCATCAACTGGAGGAAATAAATACAATGTACATTTATGCATGCATCAGATTGAACACTAATCTGGACCAGGAACTTTAATAGATGTTAGGGATACAGGAGTGGACCAGGCAAACCCATTACCTTCCTTCATAAGCTTACAAAGCAAGTTTCTGGGAAAATTTGAAAGTAAGTGTAGCAGCAAACATGGGTAAAGAGGGTCCTGTGATTAAAAGGTTTTCATGCCATGCTAACATTTTAAGGGACTGTGTAGCTAGGACTGGGGACTAGGGACCATAGTCTTGGGGGACATCTAGGTCAATTGGCATAACAAAGTTTATAAAGAAAATGTTCTACATCCCACTTTGGTGAGTAGCATCTGGGGTCTTAAAAGCCTGCGAGTGGCCATCTAAGATACATTTATTGGTCCCATCCCACCAGAGCAAAGGAGAATGAAGAAAACCAAAGACACAAGGAAAATATTAGTCCAAAGGACTAATGGACCATATGAACCACTACCTCCACCAGCCTGAGCCCAGAAGAACTAGATGGCGCTGGCTACCACCACTGACTGCTCAGACAGGGATCGCAATAAAAGGTCCCAGACAGAGTCGAAGAAAAATGTAGAATAAAATTCAAATTCACAAAGAAAGACCAGACTTACTGGTCTGATAGGGACTGGAATAACCCCCAAGACTATGGCTCCCGAACACCTTGCACACTCAGAACTGAAGTCACTCCTGAAGTCCACATTTCAGCCGAAGATTAGACAGACCTATAAAACAAAAAATAACGCATGTGAGGAAAGTGCTTCTTAGTTCAATCAAATATATGAAACCAAATGGGCAGTTCCTGTCCAAAATTAGGAAGAGGAGGCAGGAAGGGACAGGAACTGGTTGAATGGACACAGGGAACCTGGGGTGGAAAGGGGGAGCATGCTGTCACATTGTGGGGTTTGCAACAAATGTCACAAAACAATATGGGTATATATTTTTGAGTGAGAAATTAACTTGAGCTGTAAACTTTCACCTAAAGCACAATAAAAAAAATAACTATTGCCATTTGATAACAATCTAAAAATTTACATTTATTGCCTGCATTGTTTTAGTAAGTCGTTCCAGGTACAATGTGAATGGACCTGGTGAGAACAGGGAATCACATGTGAGTAAATGTTAAACTCTAACTGCTTTAGATAGTTATCCCTAACTATCATCTCTTTGGAAACTGGGCTACAAATGCATTCTCTTTTTATTTCAAGCATACCTTGGAATTTTTCACAAGACATTAGGCTAACAAAGCAGATTAGAGACAAGAGTCATGGAAAAGCATATAAAATGATGGCAGTACTAGGAGCATCAGAACCTGTCTAACTTCAAGGGGTTTAATGATCAGGATCAGCCCAAAGCTGCTTCCTGTAAGCTGAAGGTCTGACATACCTCCACTCTCCAACCTTTTTAGCAATTCTGACATCAGCCATCCTCCATGGCACTCTCTACTTCTTTGTTGAGTTTGATAATCACTGCAGTGACCACACAGAATTCACATACAGTTAAGTGGTTTATTAAGGAAGTAACAGGGTACAAGTCTGGATCAGGATCAATAAGCTACAACTCAAGATGAAGATCAGGAAGCAGGCAGGCAAAGCCTGGATGGTTCCCCTGAAGAGGAAAGCATATCCCTCCCTTCTTCCATGCAGAACAGCTCTCTCAGCTCCTCTCAGCCATGTAAGCAAGCAGGCCCTTCTCTCTGCCATGCATGCCCACTCTCACGTATGTAAGACTCCTCTGGGCCCCCTCAGGACAGGCTCCTCTTGGCTCTGTGTCTGTCACTACTGACTCTGCCACAGGGCACCTTCTAGGCCTGTCACTGCCCACTCTGCCGATGGGTCCCTTCTGGGCCTTTCACTGTCTTCAGTGTTACAGCCCCTTCAGTGTTACAGCCCTTGACCCATGATACAACTCTTTTAGGAGATTCCTTGCCTCCCTTCTCTCTACTTCTTTCTGTCTGAAAAACCTCTGTGGAGCTGGATGCATATATACACAAACTCCTTGTCAATTTCAAGACATGACCCTCCCACCAGGGCAATGAATTTACTGATTCCCTCTCGGTAAGCCACAGACAATTCATTTGCATATTAGGTTATAGTATTCCCCTTGCATAGTCTATAGTCACTTAATTTGCATAGTTTATTGAGCAATCCCTGAAAGATGCATACCAATCACAGGGCAGGCTGCAGCCCAGAGCCAGACAAAAAAGTATCAACCCACAAGTTGTTTACAGCTTACCCAGTATCTTAGTTATCTAGTGCTGCTGTAACAGAAATACCATACATGGATGGCTTTAACAAACAGAAATTTATTTTCTCACAGTCTAGGAGGTTAGAAGTCCGACTTCAGGGTGTCAGCTCCAGGGGAAGGCTTTCTCTCTCTGTTGGCTCTCGGGGAAGATACTTGTCATCAGTCTTACCCTGGTCTAGGAAGGCCACACGGACCCTGGGGCCAAAGGATGTGCTCCACTCCTGGCTCTTCTTGCTTGGTGGTAATGAGATCCCTCTCCTCAATTATCTCTTTTATATCTCAGAAGAAGTTGACTCAAGATACAACCTAATCCTGTAGATTGAATCCTGCCTCATTAACATAACTTCTTGTAATCCTGCTTCATTAACATCATAGAGGTTAGGATTTACAATACATAGTATAATCACATCAGATCACAAAATGGTGGACAATAATACAATACTGGGAATCATGGCATAACCAAGTTGATAACACATTTTTGGGGACACAATTCAATTCGTAACACCCAGGAAATATCAATCAACCAGGACAAAAGTAGCAAACCCTCTGGGGTAGAAAACTAGGGCAAAGATAACTCTTCAGGGCTTATGGGAAATATTTCTCAAGATGTTTTTCCAAAGAACCAAGGCAAAAGGCCACATAAAGGAACTCACTTCACCATACACATAATGTTGAATAACCAAGTGCAGATTCATTTGTATCCTAACTCTAACTTTGTTGTTGTTGTTAGTTGACATCAAGCAGGCTCCAACACAAGGTCACCTTATGTATAACAGAATGAAATGTTGCCCAATCCAATGCCATCTTCATGATTTTTGGTATGTTTGAGCCCATCATTGTGACTATTGTGTCAATCCATCTCATCGAGGATTTCTCTTGATTTCGCTGACCCTTTTCTTTACCAAACATGATGTCCTTTTCTAGCAATTGGTCTGTCCTGATGCCATTTCCAAAGTAAGTAGATTCACCAAATTGAGGCAAGGCAGAAACTAGTGTGGGTAAGCGAAGGGTATATATATTGTTTTATGTTTTGTTTTGTTTTATGTAGTTAAAATACAGTAAAATTGACTTCCACCACTCGTCTGTTAGTTTTTCATGCTGTGGAGGCTTGCATGTTGCTATGATGCTGGAAGCTATGCCAATGGTATTTCAAATACCAGCAGGGTCACCCATGGTGGACAGGTTTTAGTGGAGCTTCTAGATTAAGGCAGACTGGGAAGAAGGACCTGGTGATCTACTTCTGAAAAAACTGGTCAGTGAAAGCCTTATGGATAGCAGCAGAACATTGTCTGATACAGTGCCAGAAGATGAGCCCCTCCAATTGGAAGTCACTCAAAATATGACTGGGGAAGAGCTGCTTCCTCCTCAAAATAGAGTTGATCTTAATGATATGAATGGAGTAAAGCTTTGGGTGCCTTCATTTGCTGATGTGACATGACTCAAAATGTGAACAGCTGCAAACATCCATTAATAATTGGAACATGGAATGTACAAAGTATGAATGAAGGAAAATTGGAAGTCTTCAAAAATGAAATGAAATGCTTGAAGATTGATATCCTAGACATTAGTGAGCTGAAATGGACTGATACTGGCATTTTTGAATCAGACAATCATATGGTCTACTATGCAGGGAAAGGCAAATTAAAGAAGAATGGCATCCCATTCATCATCAAAAAGAACATTTCAAGATCTATCCTGAAATATAACGCTGTCAGTGATAGGATAATATCATATGCCTATAAGGAAGACCAGTTAATACAACTATTATTCAAATTTACACAACAATCACTAATGCCAAAGATGAAGACATTGAAGATTTTTATCCACTTCTGTAGTCTGAAATTGATCAAATATGCAATCAAGATGCATTGATAATCACTGGCGATTGGAATGCAAAAGTTGAAAACAAAGAAGAAGGATCAGTGGTTGGAAAATATGGCCCTGGTGATAGAAACGATGTGGGAGATCATATGATACAATTTTGCAATTTATTGGAAATACCTTTTTTCAACAACATAAACAGTGACTATATGTGTTGACCTCACTGGATGGAATACACAGGAATCAAACCGACTACATCTATGGAAAGAGATAACAGAGAAACTCAATATCATCAGTCATAACAAGGCCAGGTGCTGACTACAGAACAGACCATCAATTGCTCATATGCAAGTTGAAGCTGAAGAAAATTAAAACAAGTGCACGAGAGCCAAAGTACGACTGTCAGTATATCCCACTTGATTTTAGAGACCATCTCAAGAATACATTTGACTCATTGAACACTAATGCCCAAAGACCAATGAGTTGTGGGATGACATCAAGGACAACATACATGAAGAAAGCAAGAGGTCATTAAAAAAATGGAAAAGAAAAAGAAAGACCAAAATGGATGTCAAAAGACTCCGAAACTTGCTGTTGAATGTAGAGTAGCTAAAGCAAATGGAAGACACGATGAGGTAAAAGAGCTGAACAGAAGATTTCAAAGGGCAGCTCAGGAAGACAAAGTAAAGTATTATAATGACATGTGTAAAGACCTGGATTTAGAAAACCAAAAGGAAAGAACACACTCGGCATTTCTCAAGCTGAAAGAACTGAAGAAAAAATTCAAGCCTCAAGTTGAAATATTGAAGGATTCTATGGGCAAAATATTGAATGACCCAGGAAGCCTCAAAAGAAGATGGAAGAAATATAGAGAGTCACTGTCCAAAAAGAAATGATCAATGATCAGCCATTTCAGGAGGTAGCATACGATCAAGAACCAATGGTACTAAAGGAAGAAGTCCAAACTGCACTGAAGGGAATAGCAAAAAACAAGGCTCCAGGAATTGACAGAATACCAAATGAGATGTTTCAACAAACAGATGCAACACTGGAAGCTCTCACTCATCTATGCCAAGAAATTTGGAAGACAGCTACCTGGACAATCGACTGGAAGAGATCCACATACGTGCCCATTCCAAAGAAAGGTGATCCAATGTAATGTGGAAATTATCGAACAATATTATTAATATCACACACAAGTAAAATTAGGCTGAAGATAATTCAAAAATGGTTGCAGCAGTACATAGACAGGGAGCTGCCAGAAATTAAAGCCAGATTCAGAAGAGGATGGGGAATGAGGGATATCATTGCTGATGTCAGGTGGATCTCAGCTGAAAGCAGAGAATACCAGAAAGATGTTTACCTGTGTTTTATTGACTATGCAAAGGCATTAGACTGTGTGGATCATAACCAATAATGAATAAAATTGCAAACAATGGGAATTCCAGAACACTTCTTTGTGCTTATGAGGAACCTGTACATAGACCAAGAGGCAGATATTCAAACAGAAGAAGGGGATACTGCATGGTTTAATATCAGGAAATTGTGTGTCAGGGTTGTATTCTTTCCCCATACTTATTCAATCTGTATGATGAGCAAATTATCTGAGAACCTGGACTATGTGAAGAAGAATGGGGCATCAGGATTGCAGAAAGACTCATTAACAGCCTGAGATATGCAGATGACACAAGCTTGCTTGCTGAAAGTGAAGAGGACTTGAAGCCCTTACTAATGAAGATCAAAGACTACAGCCTTCAGTATGGGTTATACCTCAACATAAAGAAAACCAAAATCCTCACAACTGGACCAGTAAGAAACATCATGATAAACAGAAAAGATCGAAGTTGTCAAGGACTTCATTTTACTTGGATCCACAATCAACACCCATGGAAGCAGCAGTCAAGATATCAAATGACATAGTATACTTGGCAAATCTGATGAAAAAAACCTCTTTAAAGTGTTAAAAAGCAAAGATGCCACCTTGAGGACTAAGGTGCACCTGGCCTGAGCCATGGTAATTTCAATTGCCTCATATGCATGCGAAAGCTGGGCAATGAATAAGGAAGACAGAAGAAGAATTGATGCATTTGAGTTATGGTGTTGGCAAAAAATATTGAATATATCATGAACTACTAGAAGAACGAACAAGCCTGTCTTAGAAAGCTCCTTAGAAGCAATGACGGTGAGACTTCACGTCCCATACTTTGGACATGTTATCAGAAAGGATCAGTCCCTGGATAAAGACATCATGCTTGGTAAAGTAGAGGGTCAGCAAAAAAGAGGAAGACCCTTGACAAGATGGATTGACACAGTGGCTGCAACAATGAGCTCAAACATAACAACAATTCTGAGAATGGTGCAGGATCGGGCAATGTTCCATTGTACATAGGGTCGCTATGAGTCAGAACCGACTTGATGGCATCGAACAACAAAATAGACTTTACTTGGTATATAGTTCTGTGAATTTTAACACATATGTAGATTCATGTAAATACCACCACTATCAGGATACAAACCAGTTCCATCACCCTCATAAACTGACCATTTGTAGTTATATCTTCCCTGCTCCCCTAGCCCCAGGCAATCACTGTACTAGTCTCTGTAACTATAGTTTTGCCTTTTCCAGAATATCATGTACATGGAATCATACTTTTATTGAGACTGGCTTCTTTCCCTCAGCATAATGCTTTGCAGTTCATCTATGTTATTATATGCATCATAGTTGTCTCCTTTTTATTACCGAACAATATTCCATTGTATAGATGCACCACAGTTTAGTTACTTGTTGAAAGACGTTTTGGTTGTATCCAGTTTGGTGAAATTGTTAAAAACATTCATGTACAGCTTTTGCATGAGCACAGTTTTCATTGTTCTTTGGCAGTTTTTCTTAATGTAGGGCAATGTTACTCCACAGAGTACATTTGGCAATGTCTGGAGACATTTTTGACTAGGAAAGGAGATGCTATTGACATCTAGTGGGTAGAGGTCACAGATGCTGCTAAACACCTTACAATGCAATCCACAAAGAGAAATTGTCAGCCCAAAATGTCAACAGTGCTACAGCTGAGACCTATTCTATAGTAAATACCTAGGAGTGTAAATTGCCAGGGTATAGTAAGTGTATAAGAAACTGCCAGACTGTTTCAAAGAGTGTGTATATATTTTGGCATTCTGACCAACAAAGAGAGTTCCATTTGTTTCGCATCCTTACCAGCAGTCGTATTGTTAGGTATCTTAGGTATCTAAAGCTGCTATAGCAGAAATACCACAAGATGGCTTTAACAAACAGAAGTTTATTCTCTCATAGTTTAGGAGGCTACAAGTCCAAATTCAGGGCAGCAGCTCCAGGGAAAGGCTTTCTCTTTCTGTCAGCTCTGGGAGAAAGTCCTTGTCATCAATCTTCCCCCTGTCTAGGAGCTTCTCAGCTGGGCTTCCTATTCTGCAGGGATCCCCAGGTCCAAAGGATGCATTCCACTCCTGGCTCTTTTTGCTTGGTGGTAATGAGGTCGCTCTCGTCAATTCTCTTTCTGTCTCAAAAGAGATTGACTCAAGATACAACCTAATACTGTAGATTGAGTCCTCCCTCATTAACATAACTACCTCTAATCCTGCCTCATTAATATCATAGAGGTTAGGATTTACAATACATAGGATAGTTACATTGGATCACAAAACAGAGGAGAACCACATAATACTGGGAATCATGGCCTAACCAAGTTGACACACATTTAGAGGGGGCACAATTCAATCCACAACATCAGGTTTTTTTAATTTTTATCTTTTGCCATTCTAATAGAGGTATAGGGATATCTCATCATAGTTTTAATTTACTTATGGATGGATGATTGTTCAACCATTTGTTGTAAAGACTATAATTTTTCCTTTGTCTTTCTACAATTGTCAAAAATCCATTGTCCATGTTTTGGTGTGTATATTTTCACCATGATAAAAAAAAAAATCAATTGGCCATATTTGTGTGGCTACATTTCTGGGCTTTCTATTTTGTTCTATTCATCTATGTGTCTATCCCTTTGCTAATAACACACTGTGTTGAAAGTAGCTTTATACAGTAAAACCTGTGAAAGCTGGAATCTGTGAAAGGCAGAAACCTGTCAGAGAAGGAAAGCTCAAATATTTTACACTATTAGAGAGTGATACAAAAGTGGTAAGACTGCACTCTGCCAAAGGCAGAAAACTTGTGAGACCAAGAAAAGAGAGGAAGTCCCATCAAATTTCAGCTCTCACAGGTTTCACTGTAGTAAGTCTTGAAAAAGTGTGATCTTGAACTTTATGCTTCTTTTTCAAAATTGTTTTGGCTATTCTAGTTTCTTTGCCTTTCTATATAAATTTTAGAATCAGCTTATCTGATCAACAAAAATTTCTATTGGAGATTTTGATTCAAATTATGTTAAATGTATAAATTAATTTGGAAACAGTTGATATATTGATTGTATTGACTTTTCAAATCTATGAACACAATATGTCTGTTTATGTAAGCCTATGATTCCTTTCATCAGTGTTTTGTAATTTTCAGACTGTTTTGTTAGAATTGTACCTAAGATTTCATTTTTTTCTACTATAAATAGCAATTTTTTGTTTGATTTTTATTTTTTTCATTACTACAAACACAATATATAGACATACAATTGAATTTTGTGTGTTGACTTATAGCCTATGGCCTTGATAAACTTCTTAGTTCTAGAGGTGTTTGTGTGGGTTCATTGAAATCTTCTGTGTAGACAATCATATCATTTGGAAATAGAAAGAGTTTTACTTCTTCATTTCCAATTTGTATGCCCTTTATTTCTTTTTTTCTCCTTATTGCACTGACAAGGACTTCCAGTACCATGTTGAATAGGAATAGTGAAAGAAGAAATTCTTGCCTGTTTCCATCAACAAGGATCATTCCTGTTCCCTTTTTTAGCCACACCCACTTCCTTACCACCTCCACCCCTTCTGAACCTCTGGCAACCAATTATCTTTTTTCCATTTCCATAATTTTGGCATTTAAAGAATGTTACATAATGGAATCATACAATATGTCAGCTATAAACATAAGCAAGTAAAAACAAAGAATTTTGTGCCAGATCCTTAATATTAGGCACAGAAGGGGCAAAGTGCTTCTTTAAAATAGTAATAGAATGGCTAGGAGCAGAGTTCAATGCTTAGTTTCACTTAGCCCAATTGCCTCTTTCTTTTACTAACCTATTCCAAATACAGATATATTTTTCTCACAAAACCCTAAGATTTTTGTTCTCCAGGCTACAGCTGACCAAATATTGACAATTGCTATATAATCTTTCTTTCCTCTCTCATTTTTTGACCCATTGGTTTCTGCAAGTCATTTCCTGAAGATTTGAAGAACTTTGTTTATAGTCTTCTTCATGACTAAAAGCCTTGCCATCATTCAGGGAAACTTCAATGTCCATGGAGGCAACTTCTTCAATACCTAGTAGATCTCTTAATTTGTTCCTTGACCTTCTCAGCTTCAGAGACCTATCTGAGTAGTCAGATGGCAATTCAAATTTCTGATAGCCTACCCAATTGAAGTGCAATAACACCTTTTCTTTCCTACTTTCTACTTATTTCTGTTAGCTTTTTCCCATAATAATTTCACATATTCGACTACCTATGATATTAAAAAAAAGAAAAACTTTTTGAACTTCCTATTCTCCATTTAACTACTATCCCAACTTTCTTTTGCACACCCCCACCACCAACACTCAGAGTTCTCTTCAATCTCTGGCCTCACTTTCTCTCCTACCACCCACTTCACAGTCATGTGCTTATGTGGCTCCTCAGGGTTATATCATTGGCAACTTTTTCTTCTCACTCTGAAGGTTACCCAAGGAAAATATACTCCAGTGAATCCAACTGTCATTTCCATTCTGATGCTTCCTAAGTCTATATTTCTAGAACAAGTCTTTCTCAACTTCAGATTTGTATTGAAGTAACATCTCTATTTGGATGACCTAAAAGCACTTCAAACAAAGACTGTTCATATCTAAACTTATATATTTTTTTCCTCCAAAATTATGTCTTCTCCTGTGGTCCATTAGTCAATGAATGACATCACCAGTCATTCGGTTGTACAAACCAGAGAACTAGAAGGTAATTCCTGGTTAATTCCACCTCCTTGCCCCCACAGTCAATCACTATTTATTTCAAATTCATTGACTTCTCTCCATTCTCATTACCTTATTTCAGGTCACCATAACTCCTTGCCTTGATCCATGAACAGTCTTTTTTTATTTAGTTACTTACAATTATTTATTAAGCACCTACTGTGTGCCTACACTGTTCTGGCAACTTTGACAAATGCAGGGGGCAAAAGCCATATCCACATAAGTGTAAGAGAATGGGAGGAGAGAAACTGAAGACAATATAGTCCTGTCTCTCAAGGAGTTTTTCTGCAAAGTGGGCAGTAGTTGGCTGGGAGAAATGACATCAAAATAAGATTTTTTTAAAATAGAAGAAATAACAGTATGTTAGTATGCTGATAGGATAAGAGTGTCTCTGTAAAAAGAAAAAAAATGATGCTCTTGAGCATGGGATGGATACCTGGAGCCATGTTTTTACATAGATTTTAGAGGATGAGATTGAATGCACAAATGAGAGATTGCTTTTAGATGGGTTCAGTGGATTTATGGTGACACTAAAGAAGGCAGTCAAAACCAAACCAATTGCCATTGAGTTGATTCCAACTCATAGTGACCCCACAGGACAGAGTAGAACTGTCCCACAGGGTTTCCAAGGAGTGGCTGCTGGATTTGAACTACTGACTTTTTGGTTAGCAGCTGAGCTCTTAACCACTGTGCCACCAGGCCTCCAAAGAAGGCAGCATATATGCCAATATATGGTGGTAGAGATTTGTGGAAGTCTCTTCTGATTAATTCAATATTTTCAGTGAAATGGAAGCAAGATCATCAGCTGAGAATGAGGATGGGGGAAGAGGTGTTAGAGGCTTCAAGAGAGAGAAGCTGGAAGCAGATGAAGAAACACAGGGCATTATATAATCTTGCAGGTGGTAAGATCTTGCTTCTTTTAGTTGGTCCTCTGAGACAGCTGAATACCAAGTCCATAAACTAATCATGCACATTGCCAATGTGTAGATTCAGTAAAATTCCCAACTATACTGTGGCTTCATAGTTAAAGTTAATGCCCTTGTTGGCAAAGATTGAGATCTTGGAACTAGGAATGGACATATCTTGAAGGAGCCTTAAAGTCTAGAATCTTGAACCTCCAAACTCTTCCACATAATTTTCCACTGAACTTCAACGTTGGAACGACATAATAATCCCATCCATTAGGATGGATATCCCAACACTAGGCTTCAAATCAACATGGACCTAGACATGATAAGCAAAGGACTAACAGAGATAAATGCTCATTACCTAAGTGCTCTGCACTCCCTTAGGGCCTAGAGTGGGGATGGAAGATCTCAGGGTTGGTCAGGTTGGGCCTGGTCAGGTTGAAACAGCAGAAGGCCTGTGGATATGGTAACCTTAGTAATAAGTCTCTGGTTGGGCATTTTAATCCATGTTCAGGAAATGACATGACCTACTGAGGCCTTCAGCTGATGTTTTATAAGCCACAGCATTCCCCCTCCCCGTGACCCACTACCAACAGGAACAAAGTTAACATTTATCTCTTAAGATCTCATAAGACCTATAGTGACAAAAGAAATAATTCATTGCATCTGAATTAATTCCCAGATGCAAGTATAAAGAATACAGGCACCAGCCACCAGCCAGAAATAAATGCTGTGTAGGTGCAGCCTTTCATGGGGAAATCCTCTACTGGCAGATATTTTCACAGGTGCATTTTCTGAGTCAGAAACTCACATCCATACAAAAAAATCTAAGATGATAAAAAAAAAAAAGTCTACAGAATTTAAGACCTATCATCCATCTGACATCCAGAAGCAGCTAGCCCCCAAAATTCTAGCTGCATGGCTCATGCTTCAAGACTAGGTGATGTCCAAAGTATAGCAACCACTGTGAGGATGGCACAGGACCAGGCAGTGTTTCGTTCTGTTGAATATAGGGTCACTGTGCATTGGCACCAACTTGAGGGCACCTAATACTCTGGAAAAAACCAATGTATGGTTCTTTCAAGTGTTCCTTTTGCTTTTTTTTCTCTCTTTTCTAAATGGTATTTAGAGCACTAGACTGAAGATCCATTAATTCCTGCTACTGACATCCTTAAAGTTAACTTGTCTCCAGCCCTGTTATGCCTCCTAGTCTTAGATTTCCAAGAGATTCTATATAACCAGCCCTATTGTCTTGGGCCAACTGAAGTGGGTTTCTGTGTCTTTTAATTAAGCGAGACTGACTGAAACACTGTGCCAAGGAGCTTGGTCTGTATCATGCTCCACTGGGGAGCCACTGAAGGAGGTTAGAGTAACATTTTCAAATTTTCATTTTAGAAATAGAATTTCAGATTCTTGAATACAAAGATTGTCTTGTATTTCATATTCCTAATGTGTAGCCCAGAGTTCCTGAGTGATACAAATCGTTAATGTGCTTGGCTGCTAACCGAAAGGCTGGAGGTTTGAGTCCACACAGAGAGAGGCACCTCAGAAGAAGGCCTGGCGATCTACTTGCAAAAAATCAGCCATCAAAAACCCTGTGGAGCACAGTTCTATTCTGACACACATTAAGTCACCATGAGTTGGAGTTGACTTTATGGAAACAGGCTTTCAATGCCTAGTCCACTGTCTGACATATAACCTATACTCAACAAATATTTGTTGAACGAATAATTAGAGCATACAGAGACTGGAAGCAGGGAAATTAATTAGAAGACTTTTAACACTTTAGATAAGAAATGACAAAGGAATGGACTAAAGCAAGGACAATGAGAATGGAAAAAAGGAATAGATTCAAGAGATTTTAGGAGGCAGAATTTATAAGACATAGTATCCGATTACTGTGCAGAGAGTTTTTCCTTGGTTGACCAGATGAGTTGTTCCAATAATTCTCAAGATAGGAGAGATAGGAGAAAGAGCTGGAAATTTGTTTCCATTTGATTTTGTTTGTTTTGTTTTGTGTTTGGTCAGAGGGAGGGTGGTGAGAGAGATGATAAATTCAGTGTGCAACACCCTCCTCCCCCCGCCCCCTGGCACTACCCCCTTCACCTCGCTCCCACTGGTTGCACTAGTGGAACACTTAGGTGAAGTGATCCAATAAACAGCACATATTCAGGAGTGGGCTCAAGAGAGATTTCAGTTCTGGAAGTACATAGGCCAGAGGTTCTCAAATTTTAGCATGCATAAGAATCAGCTGGGAAGCTTGCTAATACTTCATAATCTTAGGCTCAACCATGGATGTTCTTTTTCAGCAGCTTTGGAGTATGGCTCAGGAATCTGCATCTTACATGCACACACACACACACACACACACACACATACACAAACATAAGTCTTCTGCTGCAGAGAGCCCCAGACCTCACTTTGAGAAACACTGATACTGGTAGGAGTGCAAGGAACCTGGGGATATGAATTAAAGGGGACAAGAATGGAAAAGAAGAGGATCAAAAGAAGAAATCTAGGGAACATCACTGTTTACAGAGGGACCCAGAAAGCAGGGGTGGATGACCCAGTAAGCAAGGTAAGCAGGGGCTTACTTGTGCTTACTTACTAATCTGTGACAGTAAGTAAGTAAGTAAGTAAGTAAGCACAAGTAAGCCCGTGCTTACCTTGCTTACTGGGTCATCCAGCCCCTGTCAGGGATTGTAAATTTGAAAAGAGGCTTTGATTCCGTAGGAAGGTGCTGTGGGGTTGGGAGAGAGACAGATACAGCCATACTTAGAAGCAGAATCTCTGATGTGGTGAAAAAATGTGAAATTGTTCACTACAGATGGTCTAGTAAGCAAGGTAAGCACCGTGGTTACCTTGCCTTGTCAAAGATCAGGTGACCATAGGTGGATGGACTTACATCTGGGTTCTCAATTCTGTTCCATTGGTCAATGTTTCTGTCGTTGTACCAGTACCAGGCTGTTTTGACTGCTGTAGCTGTATAGTAGGTTCTGAAGTCAGGTAGTGTGAGTCCTCCAACTTTGTTCTTCTTCTTCGGTAGTGCTTTACTTATCCGGGGCTTCTTCCCTTTCCATATAAAGTTAATGATTAGTTTTTCCATCTCTTTGAAGAATGTTG
>NW_004444030.1:11010567-11061635 GCF_000243295.1 Trichechus manatus latirostris
AAATTACTGGCTGTTTTGTCTCCCACTGGACGCTCCGTGAGGCTGTTTTCTCGTACCCCCATTTGCTGGTCTCCGATAGGAGTCCAAGATGGTGGATCCACGCTGCGTTAGCTGGTAGGGGACCTCTGCATGAATCTCTCCTTGCTCTCCGTTCTCTTTCACTATTCTCACTCCATTTGGTGCTTGGCTGAGTTCTTTATCTCTTCATTTGATGTTCTAGCGTTTCAGGATTGTTGCATTCTCTGTTTGGCTTAGTTTTTCAGATCTTTGCTGTGGAGGGACGGCATGGTGCTTCTGCCTAGAGCGCCATCTTGCTGGAACCCGGGTCGTGTTTTTTTATCCAGTCTGCCATTCTATGTCTCTTTATTGGTGCATTTATTCCATTTGCATTCAGTGTAATTATTGATAGGTATGAGTTTAGTGCTGTCATTTTGATGTCTTTTTTTGTGTGCTATTGACAGTTTCTTTATTTCACTTAATATTCTGTGCTGAGTCATTTTTCTTTATGTATTTTCTTTTCATCTTTTTCATTGTTGTTGATTTTGTGTTTACTGAGTCTTTATATTTTTGTTGTTTTTTTAGTTTGACTTGTAGTATTTTTAGTTTCCTTTGTGGACAAGAGACTGTGGCCGTAGGAAGCAGAGGAGGCCAAGTGGGGGTGAAAAAGTGTGGGGGGTGGGAAAGCGTATGTCACTGGCTGCCTGTTGTTCTGTCTCCTGCTGGGAGCTCTATGAAGGTACTTTCCCGTCCTTCCTGTTTGCCGATCTCTGACAGGAGTCCAAGATGGCAAATCTGTGCTGTGTTAGCTGATAGGGGATCTCTGCACGTATCTCTCCTTGCTCTCTGTTCTCTGTCAGTTTCTTATTCCATTTGGTGCTTGGCTGAGTTCTTTATCTTTTAATTTGATGCTTAGGATCTCAGGATTGACGTGTGTTTCTGTTTGGCTTAGTTCTTCAGATATTTGCTGTGGAAGGACGGCATGGTGCTTCTGTCTATAGCAGCATGTTGCCCACAACTCCAGTGTTTATTTAAAGGAAACAAAACATAATTTAGGGACACAACATTCTTAGATCAGAGAAGAAAACCCTAACTTAAAAAAAGAGCATATTCGATTAGCTAAGTGATTGGGCATTAACTGTCTACAACTAACAGTAATTGTGTGTTATATTCTTTTTTTTTTTGATGGGGGAAGATGATGGTGTTAATGAGACTATGAGAAATTTGGGGCTGGAGGCTGATTTTTCACGGAAAAGAGTATATTTATCCACATAAGTGGAACTTTAACTAGATTAGAAAAACATCAGAACAGAGACTAACTTATCAAAACATTTTCATTTAATCATTTATTGTTGTTAAAAATTATGTATGTAAATATACATATACACATATATTCTGAGAAAAATATCTATAATGGTTGTAACTAATGAATTAACTATAGTTTTTTTTGTAACTATGAACATTTAAAAATTTTATTCTTTTTGTTTATTTGTATGGTCTATTTTTCCTGCATAAATATGTAGACAAAATATTTTTAATTTACAGCTTTCTATTTATAAGATAGTGAATTGTATTAATCGCTAAAAAAGTCATCATTAAATACAAAGGATATCTTTAAGGTAAATAGAATTGAATGGATTGGATTAAATGGCATTATGTAACTTATCCACCAATTCAAACTCAACAAGCATTTATTGAGCATATACTATGTGGAAGCATTTTGCTAGATAAGGAGATTCGAAGAGGACTAAAGCATGAATCCTTCTCTTGCAGAAACTCCAGTGTAGCAGAAACAGTCACATGTGTGAATAACTATATTACAAGACAAAGCGGAATAGGTAGAACAATGGAGGCACACATATCTATATGAATGTGGGGGAAGAAGAAATCAACTTAAAGCAAGAGAGTCTAGGAAGACTTTTGAGGATAAAATAATAGCTGAGCCTTTAAGGACTGGAAGCCAGTAGCCAGACTGAGAGGGAATGGGAGGGTGGCATTTCAGGCAAAAGGGACAACTTTACTTCATTGCTCAAGTCATATTTCATTCATTAATCCATTCAATATACGTTAGACATCTATCATGTGCCAGATGCTGGGCTAGCCACTAGAATACAGAGATAAGAGACACATCTTCTGACCTCAAAATGACCTCAAAGATTATCTTCCGGAAGTTACGGGGGTGTTGGGGTGGAGTGGAGGAAACTATTAAAATATACTATCTTAAGCTATAGAGTTGCTGTGAGTCGGAATCAACCCAGTGACAATGGGTCTAAGACAAGTCTTCTTAATTTTCTTCTTTTTGTCTTTTTGGTCATGGACTCCCTTCATGTACTATGGCTCTGTCTTACTCATCTAGTGCTGCTCTGATAGAAATACCATAAGTGGATGGCTTTAACAAAGAGAAATATATTTCTTCACAGTAAAGTAGGCTAAAAGTCCAAATTCAGGGAGTCAGCTCCAGGGGAAGTCTTTCTGTCTGTCAGCCTTCTCATCAATGTTCCCCGAGAGTAGGAGCTTCTCCACGCAGGGACCTCATGTCCAAAGGACACACTCTGCTCCTGGCACTGCTTTCTTGGTGGTATGAGGTCCCCCTGTCTCTCTGCTGACTTCTCTCTTTTATACTCAAGAGATCGCCTCAGGACACAATACAATCTTATAGATTGAGTCCTGCCTTAACTAACACAACTGCCACCCATCCTCCGTCATTAACATCGTAGAGGCAGGATTTACAACATACAGGAAAATCACACAATACCAGGAATCATGGCCCAGCCAAAATGATACACACATTTTTTGGGGGGACATAATTCAATCAATGACAGGCTCTTCTTTCCTCAATGTTATTAAATGAATGAATTAAAATATATAGGATTACCAAGGGAACCAATTATACTGAATTATAGTTTTCAAAGTATTTTAAATTATGATATAGAAATATATGTCCTTCCTTATTACCACACTAAATAACAATATCTAGTGCTGGATCTAATAACTACTGTAATTTCAAAGTAGTGGCAAGAGTAAACAGTATTTCATGGAATCAGCAATAATTGTGACACGATATGGAATATCTGTGATTTCTATTGGTACAAATCTCAGATATTGCTAATACTACTGAGCTTTACTACCTATATTCAAATTAAATAAAATGCTGAATTTCAGTTAAATGTTAGTGAAAATAAACATGTAATCTTTTTTCCCATCCAAATTCACAGACTCTTCTGAATTCTATCTACAGATTCCCCAAGGGAACTCCCTGGATTAAGAATCCCTGCGGTAGGAGAGGAGCCCTAGTGGCTCAGTAGTTAAGAGCTACAGTGCGCTAAGGCTGCTAACCAAAAGATTGGCAGTTTGAATCCACCAGCCACTCGTTGGAAACCCTATGGAGCATTTCTAAGAAAATAACCATAAAAAACAATTAGAGGTGTGGGTGATGGTTGCACAACATGATTAACGTAATTGCTATCACTAAACTTTACACCTGAAAAAATGTTGAATTGGCAAACTTTGTGTTACATGCACTTTTAAAACAATTAAAAAACCAGAGTAGAGGTAGGAATGTCAGAGGCAGCTTCTCAAAGGAGATTTCATTTAAGCTGAGTGAGGAATTAGAGGAACGTGACAGGCAAGAGGAATGACAGGCAGAGGTAACCACATGCAGGTAATCATGCAGCTGATGCTGAGCGAGGTCCACTCAGAGAACTGAAAGTAATTTGGAATTTTGGAATACAACTACTAATATTACTACTAATCACTTATTGAGGCTTTATAGATGCTGTATTAGTTTCCCAGGGCTGCCATAACAAAATACCACAAATTAGGTGGCTTATAAGAACAGAAATTAATCGTCTCATAGTTCTGGAGGCTGGGAGGTCAGCCATGTTGAATCCTTCTGAGGTTTGGAGGAAGAATCTGTTCCATGCCTCTCTCTTAGCTTCTGGTTGCTCCAGGTGTTCCTTGGCTTGCCGCGACATCTCATGGCGTCCTTCCTCAGTATCCTCGTTTCTGTGTATCTTCTCCTCTTTTATGTGGACGTCACTCATGTAAGTTTAGGAACCCCCCACTCCCGTATGACCTCATGTTAACCTAACTGATAGCATGTGTAAAAACCCTATTTCCAAACAAGGTCACATTCACAAGTACTGAGGGTTAGGACTTCAACATATCTTTTTGGGAAACACAATTCAATCCATACCAAAAACAAACAAACAAACCTTTTGCCGTCAAGTTGATTTCAACTCATAGAGACCCTATAGGACAGAGTAGAACTGCCCCGTAGGGTTTCCAAAGAGCGGCTGGTGGATTCGAACTGCCAACCTTTTCCTTAGCAGCCAAGCTCTTAACCACTGTACCACCAGGGCTCCAATTCAATCCATAACAGATGCCAAACACTGTACTATGTATATTACAAAGTATTCTCAAGTAATTAAGCCATCTCAATATCATTTTGAGGTAAATATACTTTATCCCCATTTTAGAAATGAGAAAATTAGGGTCCAGAGAATTTAAACAGTTTTTCTAAGATCAAGTCACATGTATGTGGCAGAGCATATATTAAAGGACTTGTCTCATTCAGAGCTCATGAGGCGCTTTAGGTGTGTCTCCATCTGTGTAAGAGGCAGGCATTTCAGTCAGGAAATGCCTAGTGGTGAAGAACCTCATATGCCCACACTAAGGAGAGTGAATTGTATCATGAAATGTCATGTGAGGTCTACTTTCTCACTTCATTGCCTGCCTCTTCACATACATCTGAACCACCTTGTACCACTATTGATCCCAAACATACCTTGATTTTCATACTTCCATGTCCTTGCACATGCTGTTCCCTCTGCCAGGCATGTCCTTCCACTTCCTTCTCCTGGCTAACTAGAACTCATCCTTCAAGATTTCATGCAAAGTTTCTCTCTAGTTCATAAATGAAGATGCTGTCCCTTGTTAAGGAAAGCTAGAGTTTTGGACTTATGAGAAGCAGGTGGAAAAGAAAGCAGAATAAGGGCAGTCCTAACAAGAAAAGGGAATGCAGCATATGGAGCAAGAGCAGCAAAGGCTAAAACATTTTTACAGCTACTTTAAGTTAGTATCTAGATAGTAATTTCCTTAAAAAAAAAAAAGCCAAACCAGTTGCCGTGGAGTCAATTCCAGCTCATGGCAACCCCATGTATGTTGAAGCGGAACTGTGCTCCATTGGATTATCGATGGCTGTGACCTTTCAGAAGCAGATTGCCAGGACTTTCTTACGAGGGGCTTCTGGGTGGACTCGAACCTCCAACCTTTCAGTTAGCAGCCAAGGGCTTAATCATTTGCACTACCAAGGGGCTTCTAATTTTCCTTTTTAGGATCAGATAAATACAAAATCAGAAGAGGAATACAGCGGAGAATTAAATGGCTTTTTGCCTTATAACATGACTTTTGAGATTTCAGGGGGAAAAACAGCATAAGCTGACTGACAAGGCTGCTACTTCCTTGAGAACTCTATCTGGAATCTAGCCCTATATAATACATTCATAATGTTTGTTTAAGTTTTCTTTTACATCACTAATCTCAGATTGTTAAACCTAGAAACAGGAATGTGTTTTAAAATCCATTTTTCCAAACACTTTTATAAGTTTGAAACTTATAAAACCAGTCAGTTTAGTATAGATGTTTCATAGCAACCAACAACCAGTTGCCACTGAGTCGACTCCAACTCATAGAGACTCCATGTGTGGAACATTTTTTTTTCGAAAATTCATTCATTCAACCAATATTTTTTGAGAGCTTAAAATGTACAAGGCATTATGGGACAAGTAATGGTGAGTTATATAGCAGCAGATTCTCTAAAGGTCTTACAAAGAGGTGGCAAATTTACACCACACCATTATGTTTTGTTTGCTCCAGATTTTTAAACATGGAATTAGTCACTATACTAGTTTCATGGGCTGCCATAACAAAGTACCAAACACTGGTGGCTTAAAACAGCAGAAATTTATTATCTCACAGTGCTGGGGGCTAGAAGTCCAAAGTCAAGGTGTTGGCAGGGCCATGCTGTCTCCGAAGGCTCTAGGGGAGGATCCTTCCTTGTCTCTTCCACCTTCTGATGGTTGCTGGCGATCACTGGCATTCCTTGTAGACACATCGCTTCAGTCTACGCCTCTGTCATCACGTGGCCTGTGATGTGTCTGTGTGCGCTGTCTTCACATGGCCATCTTCCACCTGTGTCTGTGACAAGATTGCCTTCTTCTTATAAGAACATCAGTCATTGGATTTAGGGCCCACCCTAACCCGGTATGACCTGGTCTTAACTTGACTACATCTGCAAAGACCCTATTTCCAAATAAGGTCACATTGACAGGTACCGGGGGTTAGGACTTGAACATATCTTTTTAAGGGACACAATTCAACCCACAACAGTCACCAATATTGAAAATTGTGGAGATTTCACATAATAAGCTGGATTTCTGACTTCTATTGAAAAAGCGATGGATTGGCACCATTAGACTTCCATTCCCAAATGGAATGGGCTGGAGCTGAACGAGCTGCCTTTTACAGAATCTGGCACATGCTTTCTAGTTCACCATAGGCACCACCACTCTGCCAATCTTAGAGTCTCAAAACATAGAGCCACTCTTGATCCTTCAGTCCTTCTTATCCTTTACATTCAATCTGTGTAAAAGTCAGTGCAACAGCCTGTATTTCCATCTCCTCCTTTCCATTCTAACTTCAGTAATGACTCGAGGGCTTTATTACCTCCTGACAAGAATTATAATAATATACAACTAGATGGTGCCTGGCTACCACCACTGACTGCTCTGACAGGGATCACAACAGAGAGTCCCAGACACAGCTGGAGAAAAATGTAGAACAAAATTCTAACTCACAAAAAAAAAGACCAGACTTACTGGCCTGACAGAGACTGGAGAAACCCCGAGAGTATGGCCCTTGGACACCCTTTAAGCTCAGTAATGAAGTCGCTACCAAAGTTCACCTTTCTGCCTAAGATTAGACAGGCCCATAAAACAAAACAAGACTAATGGGGCACAACAGCCCAGGGATAAGGACTAGAAGGCAGGAGGGGACAGAAAAGCTGGTAATAAGGAACTCAAAGTTGAGAGAGTGTTGACATGTCATGGGGTTGTTAACCAATGTCATAAAACAATATGTGTACTATTTAAACAGAAACTATTTGTTCTGTAAACTTTTATCTAAAGTATAATAAAAAAAGAATTATAATAATAGCTAACATTTATTGAGCAGAACTCGCTGTGTTAATCGTTTTATATGACCATCTCATTTAATCCTCATAACAGCCCTTTCATAATTCCATCATAATCCTCATTTTACAGTTGAGAAAAGTAAGACAATAAAAGTTTAACACACTTGTCCAAGGTCCCACAGCCTGAAAGTGGTGGAGTCTGACCCCAGAGACTGTACTTTTAATTCTACAAATCAGTCTATACAGCTTCATGTTTAGGTATAAGTGACCTGGTGCCCATGAAGCTTTTCCAGGAGTGGGGAGAAAGGAATAAAATGCTCTAAGGGAATCATTTTCCATTTCAGATCCTCGACTTCTGTAAATATTCTTTCAGAAAAAGGATCTAGCTGATAACTCAACTAAGGGCTAGGAATTCTCTTTCATTATTGTCTTTTTCTCACTGCTTACCCCTCACCCATCTTGAATCTTACAGGGGTGCATTGTCCTGGGGTGTAAACACTTATGCAGTAAACAAAGAGAGAATTGAAAAGTATTGGTATAGATGATGAAAAAAAATGAATGACTCTATCAATTGGATAACAAATTCTTTTGAAGTTCAATCCAGTTCCAAGTTCCACTTCAATCTGGGACGCAGATAGCGGGAATGTCTCTGCTACACTAACAACACTGTAATTACTTTTATTGCTATTATTACCTTCAGCCCACCACAGGCTTCAAATTCTTTTTGCTTTGTGCTTAGCGTAGAGGCTGAGATGTGGAAGGGATTCCCTCAGAGTTCCTGCTTTTCATATCTGTACATGATGTCTTTCAGCAATTTTGGAAAATTCTCAGTTATTTTCTCTTTAAATACAGTGAAACCTGTGAGAACCAGAACTCAACAGGACTGCCTTGTTTTTCCAGGTCTCACGAGTTTTCCGCCTTTGACAGGGTGTGGTCTTACCACTTTTCTATTGCTCTCTATTAGAGAAATTTTGGCGTTTCCTTCTCTGACAGGTTTCTGCCTTACACAGGTTCCAGCTTTCACAGGTTTTACTGTGTATCTTCTGTTCCCTTCTCTCTCTCTTCTCCTTTCAGGCCTCCAATTACTTGTATGCTAGACAAATTGTTATTGTCCCAAATATCTTAGATTTTCTGTTTTTGTTTTTTCGCTTTCCTTCCTTTAGTTTTTCCATCTGGATGGTTGGTTACTATTGACTTGTATTCAAGTTAGTGCTCCTTTTTTCTTCTGGTCCACACTGCCAAAAACCCATCAAATGAATTTTTCACGTCTGCATCATCTCTTTCATTTTTAGCATTTAAATTGTTTTCTTTTTAATCGTTTCAATCTCTCTCTGCTGAAATTTCCCCATCTATTCACAAAGATCAATTTTTTTACTACATCCTTTAACATATGTTTAACATATTTACTATAGTTTTTTGAAAGGCTCTAATAATTCCAACTGTTCCTTCTCCATTAATTTATTCAACTGTGTATTTTTATCAGTATACACTCATAGATATTTATTTTATTCTTTGGGTTATATTCCAAACTTATTATTTATTTTGTGGCTCAAATTGTTCCAACTTTTGTCTTTCAGGTTGACATCTGTGCCATTTTGACATATCCCAATCCTTTTTTTTTTTTTCCCTTTATTTCCTGACACCACAAGACGCTCCAAGCTCATCTTGTATTTTCCCTTGCCAAAGCATTGGAATCAACCACAATGGACAGAGCTTGGAAATATATGTAGGTGTGCTAATCCACAGCTATCATAGGGATGGTGCCGGAGCAGGCTGCCTTTTGTTCCATTCTGCGTGACGTCACCACGAGTCAGAGACTGACTCAGTGGCAGCTAACAACAACAGCTAACCCGTGTCTGCATCTATCTGTATACTTGTTAAAAAAAAATATATGAGTTTATACCGATGACCCTAATTCCAATCAAATACCACAAGGCTCATTCTAATATACTCGTTTTTCTTATTTATAACTTCTTTTTTCCTAAAATATTTACTATTTGGCTTTTTACAGGGAAAGGTTTTTGACCCCTGATTTAGACCATTCAGATTTCACGTGATGACTATTCACACCTTTGGATTAATAGCTGCTACCCAATGGCTGTTTTCTGTTAGCTCCATTTCTTCTTTGTTGTTTTTTCCTCTTTCTCTGCTTTCTGTTGGGTTAATCGAGCATTCTTTATGATTCCATTTAATCTCCACTACTGCTTTACTGTTTATACCTCTTTAAAAATGTTTAGTGGTTGCGCTAGCTAGTGCCGTTGACTCTATTCCAACTCATGGTGACCTCAGGTGTGTCAGTGTAGAACTGTGCTCCATAGGGTTTTCAGTGGCTGAGTTTTCAAAAAATCACTAGACCTTTCTCTCAAGGCACCTCTGGCTGCTAACCAAACGTTTGGAGGTTTGAGTCCACCTAGACGTGCCTTAATAGTGCCATTGTGCTATTGTTATTATGTATTTTATTTTAATAATGTTCTATAAACACACAATACAGTATTATTTTTGCTTTATACAGTCAGTTATCTTTTAGATCAATTAAAAATATATAATTACTGAATTTTGTTGTACCTTCATTTATTCCATTTTCAGCACACTACATTTCTTTGTGCAGACACAAGGTTGTCTCCTGTATCATTTTCCTTCTGGCTGAAGAAAATTTCCTTTAATATTGCTTTAAGTATAGCTCTGATTGTAATAAATTCTCTGTTTTTGTTCGTCTGAGAAAGTCTTTACTCCTACTTCATTTCTGAAAGATAGCTTTGCTGGTGATAGATTTTTGGGATTCACATAATTTTTTTTCTTTCAGCCCTGCATTGTCTTCTATTTGTGTGATTTCTTAAGAGTAGTCTGCTATAATTCTCTGGCCACTTTTGGGATTTTTCTCTTTGTCTTTTGTTTTCAGCAATTTAAATGTGATATGCCTGTGTGTGTGTGTGTGTGTGTGTGTGTGTGTGTGTGTGTGTGGTTTTTACCCTGTTTAGTGTTCCCTGCATTTCTTAGATCTATGAATTGGTGTGTGTTATTGATTTTGGGCATTTTTCAGAAATTTAAATTTCCTTAAATATTACTTCTACCCTGCTGTCTATCCTTCTGAGATTCCAATTATACATGTTAGACCATTTGATATCATCCCATAGCTCTTGGATCCTCTGTTCTGTTTTTTCTCACTCTTTTTATTCTTTTTCCTCTTTGAGTTTCAGATTTTATGATTTGTATACGTTCACTGATTCTTTACTTTATGAAGTCTGCTGATGCATCTCTCCAAAGAATTCATCTCTGTTACTGTGTTTTTCATTTCTATCATTTCCATTTGATTCTTTATTATTCATCACTCTACTGAATTTACCCATCAGAACTTGCATGTTGTCCACCTTTTCAATTAGAGCCTTTATTATATTAATTATTGTTATTGTATATTCCCTGTTAGATAATTCCAACAGGTGTCATATCCAAGTCTGTTTCTGTTGATTTCTCTTCCTCATAGAAGTGTGTCACCTTTTCAGCCTTTTTGCGTGTGTCATAATTTTCTGTTGCAGTTTGTATCACTTGTGCAAAACAGAAAAGACTAGGGTAAATAATTTTTATGTTTTGGAATGAGCATACTTTTCCTTCTGATAGGCCTTTATCATGGAGAGTTGTGTTAATTTAGTCAGGAATTGGGCTGGATTTAAGGCTTATTGTTGCTATGGTTGCCCTCAATTGTACTAAAATCTTCAAATTCCTTTAGGAAGATCTCATGTTTGAAGGATATTTGATATGTCATAGAGTTTTTCTCAATATAGTTTCCATCCTCAGGTTTTTCTCTTTGTGCTGTAACTTAGAAAGGGCTGTCTCTTTCAACATTCACTGTGGTATGCTACTGTTACTCAAGGCTTGTTAGCCTATGGTAGGGGTGGGTGTGAGAAGGTGATTTCTGTTGTGGATAAACCTCAAGTCACTTTCTTTCCATCCTGCTCTTGCTTTTATTTTTCCAAGTACAGCTGAGGCAAGGCTATAATTTTCAAAAAAAATTCCACTATCAGTTCAGAGATAACAGAAAGGAATTATAAAGGAAAAAATAATTACTAAGTCCCTGTAAATGTTACTATACTCAAGGCCCAAAACCCAAACTAAACATTTTGCCTTCATCACCACCACACCAGGTGAAAGCTTATTTTCCAAAATAGAGATAAAAAATCTCCTTACCTTAAACTCCAGGCCAAACTAACTCTCAGGACCCTAGTAAGATGAGAAAATTACCAATTCTAAAATCTAAAGCCTTACAAGTTCTCAGTTCCTGTACTAGTATAGTTCTTTTTCTAGGATAAATGACAGTGAGACATACTCCTTGAGATTAAGTCCAAACCCCAGGGATCTGATTTGCCTCAAGGCTCCCAAGAGGCAATTGCACAATAATCCATCATCAATGTATTTCCATCATCTGGTCATTCAGAAGTCATGGAAGTCAATAGCCCAATCCAGTATCTTCTAGATTAAACCTAATCCATTGGTCTTCAAGTCTCTGCTCTAGCCAGAGATGGAAAAGGTACCAGGCATGCAGGTCTTTCCTCTGATCATCAGGATCTCCTTTCCTAACCAACCATGAACAACTGCCTAAATGAGAACAGAAACAACCTTGGAAGAAGAAGCAGTAATTTATGCACATAATCAAAAACCAATACTTGACCCATTGCTGTTGAGTTGATTCCGACTCATAGGACAGAGTAAAACTTTCTCATAGAGTTTTCAATGAATGACTGGTGGATTGGAACTGCTGGTCTTTGGGTTTGCAGTCAAGCTCTTAACCACTGTGCCACCAGAGCTCCATTTATGCACGTGGAGCAGTTCAAATTCATATTGAGAACAAGACTACATCCAAAGAAATGACAAATCCTGATGAGAAATGATACAGCTTAATGATGCATCTATTTATATTACGAAATGGAATACTTCTCATTAAGAAATATCTGCATTTAAGTTGTTCCGCTTCATTCATGTGTTTTTCAAGAACAAGGACATACACTTATTTTATAAGTACAAATTTTTAAAATACTTTTTCCTCATTTTATCTTGGAGCAAGTAAAGTCTCAGGCAGGCAAATCTGTTACGCAGTTTGGACAAAAATTGACTGGTTGGCCAACTGCTCATATTCTCCTGCTGAGGTTGTGAAAGTCCATTAAATTGTTCTGGAAACCACCACATCACTATCTGAACAACGTGCTTATTTACCTCACCAGGAAAACCCCAGTCACATGTTGCTAGTATCTAGTAAAAGTGGCAAAGTCAGGTGAGTTTGAACAAGATGCTCATGGTTTTCCTATTTTATTTTTCATTTTGATGGGAAATGTGTTGTTTTATGCTGCCAGTGAACAAAAACTACTTATGCTTACAATTTCTATAGCTGGTTTTATGTAATTTTTGACAGTTTCTCACATTTTAGAATCCTGTGGGAGAGTTTTGGATGTGAGATAAAATTCTTCCTCCTATACTCCCAACATCCTCCAATGCCTCACAGAGATCTTAGGTGCTGCTGAGGAACTAGTAGGGCCATTAGGACGTAATGCAGCTCTAGTGATGGGTTTGAAACCAGCTAGCAGTAGGCACAAGTTATTGCTGTGCTCTACTATTTTAGTGACTCAACCACCTTATGTCTCTGCTTCTCCCACTTCTGCTGTTAAGAGCGAACTAATTTCTACTCTCTTTCTGCTCCATGGCTTCTGCTATCTCACGTCCTCTAGTGTTTCATGACATCTGACAGTACCTCATAGAAGTTAAAAATGCAACTCTGGGGATCTGGGTTCAAGTCCTGCCTCTGCAATTTACTAATTCTATTACCTTAGCTAATGTATTTATCCACCCTGTGCCTCAGTTCCCTTATTTGAAAGTGGTAACTACCTCAAAGAGTAATTCTGAGGGTTAAATGGATTAATGTATATAAAGCACTTGAAACAGTGTCTGGCATGTAGTAAGTCCTCAATAAATGTTAGCTATTGTTATTCTGGAGTCCCTGAGTGGTACAAACAATTAATGCACTTGGCTGCTAACAGAACGGTTAGAGGTTTGAGTCCACCCAGAGGCATCTCAGAAGAAAGCCCCGGTCATCTACTTCCAAAAAATCAGCTATTGAAAACCCTATGGAGCACAGTTATACCTTAACACACGTGGGGTTGCCATGAGTCGAAGTCAACTCAATGGCAACTGGTTTATTTTTATTCTGTGTGTCTCTTATATCCACCTCAGACCCAGAGACTTTCCACTTTGCTGCAGAAGAAAATTGCCTATGGTGCATATAAGCTTCCCCCTCCCTTCTTGTCTTCCTCAGGGTTTTTCATGCCCTCTTCCCTTCTGGTGGCCCCTCGTGCCTCTTGCCTCTGGCCGACCTCCTGCTGTGGGGAACCGTCTCCTGCATGCAGCTGTCAATGCACTGCCCCAATAAATAGCTTGTTGTACAACACTATCTCACTATCTCGTGGTCATATAATTTTCCTTGATCATCGACAAATTCCCTCAAACTCACTACAAATCCCTGGGGCAGAAATGAGCAATCCTAGACACAGTCATATAAGGTTAAACAGCATTTTCAATGGGCATCATGGAAAGATATAAAGAAGTATTATGAAGGCTGGTTCAGCAGATCACCATCAAGGATGTCAGGAGGGTTATCCAATCAGAAAAGTCTTAAGTGAAACAAATCTTGAATCTGGTTACTTTTTTTTTTTTAATAAGATTGGAAGTGTTGATGGACACTGTCTTGGTCATCTAGTGCCGCTATAACAGAAATACCACAAGGGGGTGGCTTTAACAAAGAGAAATTTATTTCTTCACAGTAAGGTCCAAATTCAGGATGTCAGCTCCAGGGGAATGCTTTCTATCTCTGTTGGCCCACTCATCAGTCTTCCCTGGACTAGGACATGCTCCTGCTCCCAGCACTGCTTTCTTCATGGTATCAGTTCCCCCATTCTCTGCTTGCTTCCCTTTCCTTTTATCTCTTGTAAGATAAAAGGAGGTGCAGGCCACACCCTAAGGAAAATCCTTTTACATTGGAACAGAGATGTGACCTTCGTAAGGGTGTTATACAATCCGTCCTAATCCTCTTTAACATAAAATTACAATCACAAAATGGAGGACAACGACACTATACTGAGAATCATGGCCTAGCCAAATTGATACACACATAATTCAATCCATGACAGACAAACTCAAATATGTTTTTAACTTCCTGTGTGGGATAGCACAAATGAAGCCCATGGAGAGAGTCACAGTGCAATCAGGGACTGCTTCCTTTGGACACTGGTGCATCTCTCCTTGGCCCCTTTTCTGGCCAGTCAAGAATGCAAACCTCAGGTGGATTCAAACCTGTGACTTTAAGCTGTCAATTTGTCAGTCTGAGATTTCATCAGTATTGTTCCTGCCTACATTGCACTTGAGGTTCTTTCTGTTCAATTCAGCAAATTTTATTGAGTACTTACTGTATACAAGGCAATAGGAACTTGAATCTTAGCAAGTGAGTTACGATGACAAGGCTCAGATGGAAACAAGGCAGTTCAACTCCTCGTGACTACTCATAATCATTCAAGCTTGCAGCCTCATTCACTCTTTTTTATTTTCGGGTATGTATTTACACTCACTACAGAAGACTAATAAAGTCTCCAGGACTTTATGGAGAGCATTTTACTTCTCCTTACCACCTCTGCTTGAACTGATAACTGTAGTTTGTGATCCAGGATCCCCCTTAAGATGGAGCTGGCGCGCCTGATACCTTTCACCTTAGCTGAAATAACGTGAATCCAAGCTAAAAGTACCCAGACTGCAACTTGTATCTGTAATTTGTTTAGGTACGGAGGAGAGAAAACCCATTATCACACTGGTAACTTCAGAACAAAATCTCAATACTCAGTCTACCATAGTTCCTATGTATGAGATTGAAAAAAGTCTTTATTTAAAGGTATGAAAAATTGCAAAATCGGGTAGGTGGGGGAAAGGGATAATATTTGTTCTTGGGTGCAGAGACTTCTGATGCTTATCATAAACTGGGGATTCAGGATAGTAAGTGCTTCTAGGGGAAGAGTAAATACTGAGGAAGAGAAAATTTTAGAAGGACAGCATTCAGTCTGATTCTTAAAAAGATCACTTGAAATTCTAGGACAAAAATTACGTTGTAACCAGAGAAAAACCATGATAATGTCTGAAATTTTTTAGAAGAAAGAAATATGAGTTTTTAAATAATTCTTTTCACACTTGAGAGGTGTTAGAAAATCTAGTAAGCCAAGAAAAGGGAACAAAGGTAGAGAGAACTGGAGAGAATAACATTGTATGTGTATATATCCACCTCAGCGGACCTATAACAAGGAAGCTGGAAAACCAAGTGACGTTAAAAGGACACTGTGATAATGCGGTTTTCAGTTATCAATATTTGCTGAAATGTTTTATGTCTTCTTTACGGTTGGAGGGAGCAGAGTAGGGAAACAGCTAGGTGACACATAGGCTAGAGACTTGATCTAGACCTGAGCAACCCTGCATCCTTCAGGTATTTAACTGCTCTGTTCCTTAGAGCCCATGGTGGGCTGCATATCTCAGACTCCCTCTTCTGTAGATCACACAAGCTGATAGCCAAACAATGGTAGCTGGGGACACCAGGAGCAGCTGGGAGGGCCAAGATTCTATTCTGGGGCTCACTTTTTATCTGAGGATAAAAAGAATCAGGCGACATAAAATTTTCATGTTTCTGTGTTTGTTTTCTGTTTTTATTCTGTTGTATGTTCATTGTTTTTGTGTTGTCTCTTATAGCATACTAATCATGAAAACAAATATGACAAATCAGAAGACACTGTTGGTACTGTTGTTTATATTAGCCTCCTGGATCATTTTTACAGTTTTCAAAAACTGCACACAGGTAGGAGTTGCTTTCTTTCTGTGTTTTATAAAAGCCTGTTTTCACTTGATACCTTGCCTGTCCTTGTAAAGTCCAAAATACAAAACCTATAGACTGCAGTGGGGAGCTCCAGCAGCTTACAGACAGATACTAAAAGAATCAAAGTGCCTAATAATATTTTTTTTTAATGAGACAGAATAATATTGTGTGTGTGTGTATATATATATATATGTATATATACACATATTCTTCTTTGTCACTTATATATGTGTTATAATTATCTTCTCCCAACATTTTGCTTGTCTTTTCACTTTCTCTAGGGACTTCTGAAGAACAGAGTATTTTCATTTTTATATAGTAAAATTTATCTGTCTTTTTGATAGTTAAGGCCTTTTTTAGTCTTGTTTAAGAAATTCTTCCCTACTTCGATGTCAGATTATTTATCTAAATATTTTACTTAATGTTTCCAAGTTTGTTATTGATATTTAATTCCTTAATGCATATAAACTGATCTGTGTGTTTGTGTGTGTGTGTGATTTTCCTTGTAATTCCATATGGATAACTACTTTTTTTTACCTCTTTTTATTTTGTAGTTCCTTCTTTCCCAGGTTATTTGACATACCACTTTTGTTGTATATCAAAATTTCAAATAAGTGCAGATCGCTCTGGCCTCTTTGTTCTATTCCATTGATCAATTTGTCTTTCCTGTGCCAATACCACATGGCTGTAATTAATATAGCTTCATAATTAGTCCTGAAAACTGGTAGTGCAAATTACCCTTCAGAGGGTTCTTGGCCAGTCCTGGCCCTTTACTCTTCCTAATACATCTTAGAGTCAGTCTACTAAATTTGATAAAAGATCCTAATTAAATTATATGTGCATCACATTAGCCAGGTAGATCAACTTGGGAAAAAAACACCCTGATATGTTTATAATATTGTTTTTCTATTTCCCAGTATCTGATATCTCTCCATTTATTTAGATTTTGCTCAAGTTCTTTCAGTAAATTTTATAATTTGTTGCGTACATATCTTAAACATCTTTTGTTCAATTTATACTTAGTATCTAGGTACGTTATAATATTTTGTTGTTATTGTAAATGGTGTCCTTCTTTATGTTGCTGGTGTAGAGCAATGCAATTGCCTTTTGCATATTGAACAGCAAGATTTTACTTTCGAAGATGTCTAATAGATTCATATTTTACAGATACAATATCATCTAACATTACTCTAAGGTTCTGTTTTGCTCTTTCGATGGCTTTTGTTCCCGTGGATGTCCTTTCTTTACTGAACTTGATACCTCTCTTTCTTGAGTTGGCTTTCAAAAATTTTTTGCTAATTCTTAGTTGTGTGCACATCCTTATATTCAAGTGGTAGCAAGTCTGTAGATTCTGTTACCTGTTTACTCCAGCTTGTTTGTAACAGTACAAAAAAAAGCACCACAGGGCAATGCATGCTCCCTATACATCTCAGGTGTTGCCAGGCACACAGGACCTTGCTCCGCTTCTCCAATTTTAATGCTGGTATTTTTTACTCCCAACTAAGTACAGAAATCCCTGTTACAAACTGCCTGAGACAGAACCAGATGGGGAGATAGGGAGGCATCAACCTGCCTGGCTTGTCCTCCTGTGGGCTGTCCCATTACCCTCTTTTGCGCCAATATCCCTGGAGTGCCTTCTTTCACAGAACCCTCATCTAGATGTGTCTGGAGCCATGGTTTTTGTCCTTGATCTATTCTCATCTGTCTTTCATTTTTTTTAGGTGATTCTTCATATTTTCTGGCCCAATTAAATCTTCTCTTCCTAATTCCCAGAACAGGTAGAGATTTTTAAAGTCCCTTTCTGCCTTTTATAGGATTTTATGGTGGGAAATTTAGGCTGCAACATATGCTTAGTGCACATGAATTTTCCAGTTTTATTTCTATTAAAAATTCTGCGCACAGAAAATTATTCAGCTCTTCTAAAAAAATCACTTATGTTTTTTATTTGCAGTTGTAGCAATTTAAAAAATCTGGTAATGCAGTGTAATGGTTAAAAGATATTACTATGAGGGATTCTGGGAAGATGGCATAAGCAGACCATCATTCTGATCCTCCCCCAAAAATACAACAAGGAAATGGTGCTCAGCTTTGAGGGACTCTGAATCTGGGAGTAGAAGAAAGCAGCAGGAAACTGCAGACAGACAAGAATCAACAAATCAATAATGAGTTGCATATAGTAGGAAAATCGCTTCTCCCACTGTCCCTGCCCCTCCCCTCAACCACACAAGCTGTTGACTGCTGTGAACTGGGGAAGTGGCCCCAGGAAATGAGCCTGCTTCCCCTAACCACCACAGCCCCTGCCTGTACAAAGAGACAGGACCCCAAGCTTCTGCTGTAAAATCAACAAGGCAGATCTCCCCAGGTGAACTGCAACAAGCCTGCTGTGAATTGCTACAGAAGGCCCACACAGTGGAATCTGCTCTCATAGTCAACGCTCTACCTGCTTCCCCATGAACCCCATTGCTCAGATCCCTGAAATCAACGGGACAGACCTCCCGGGGAGTCAGTTCTTGTCTGCCTGCTCCCCCTTTCTGTCAGTGTGAGGACAGCTGACTGAGCTGCTGTGTGCTAGGAAGCAGGCATCTTTAGTGAAGGATACACCCACAGCAAACATACTATAGGGAAGGTTCTGATAGCAACAAGGCAGACCTCCCTGGAGGTTCATTTGGAGCATGATAACCCCTAGCCTACTTGGGCACTGTCACTTTCAAGCTGGCTGTGAACTGCTACAGAAGGCCCTGCAGTGGATCCGGCTCCCATAGTCAGCACTCTACCTGCCTCCCTGCACTCCATAGCTCTGGCCTCCTGAAACAAACAGGACAAATGAAACTTCTTTGGGGGTTAATTAGGGTTAGTCTATCCCCATTTCCAGTTGGTGCTGAGGACTGCTGACTGAGGCTGCTCTGTGTTAGGAAGCAGGAGTCTTGGGTGGAGGCTATTTCACAGCCAACAATCTACCAGGGGGACTCCGATAGCAACAAGTTAGGCTTCCACAGGGATCTGGCCAGAGAATGAGACCCCCTCCCCCACCTGGTAATTGTTGATTGCCAGGCTGTTGCAAACTGCTACAGAAGGCTTCAGCAGGGAAGTCTGCTCCCACAGTCAGCACTCTACCTGCCTCCCTGTGCACCTGATAGCTCAGGACTCAGAAACCAATACGACAGACAATTTGGGTCTGTCTGTTCCCCCTTACAGCTGCTGCTAGGGACATTTGACTGAGGCTGCTCTGTGCTAGGAAGCAGGCATCTTGAATGAAGCATACACCCACAGCCAAGATACTATGGGGTAGGCTCTGAAAGTAACAAGGCAGACCTCCCTGGGGGTCCGTTTGGAGTGTGACTATCCCTCCATCACCCAGTAACTGTCAGCTGCTGGGCTGATACAAACTCCTACAGAAGAGTCCTTCAGGAGGTAGGTCACTCAAGTGGAGACTGCTCCCCCCAACAACCACAGGCCCCCTGGGGCTCCGAAATCAACAAGACAGATCTCAGAGGTCCTTCTGGGGAGTGCCAGCCCCTTCTCCTCCTGAAACATAGGAAAGTCTGCCTGTGCTTCCCATGAATGCCAGCTCACATATAAGAAGCCTCCACAGAGCAGGGAAGGACACCTTGGGCAAAACTGGAGGGCAACACCTAGCCCGAAGGGGACTCGCTGGGTGTGGGTTTCCAGGCTAAAAACACGTGCATAAACAGAGAAGGGAGTAATAACCAAAGAAAGAGGACTGTGCGCCCTGGTGGACAGATTGATGAGTACACAATATCTCCCCTGAGATAGTACAGGGTATCGGACAGATTGACCACAGCATGTTCTCTGGTGTGTTTGGGAGAGATTGAAAGTTGAAAAATGAAATCTGGAACTTCTGAATCCTAATTAAACCAAGGAGGAAGACGGCATTATCACAAAGAGGAAGAGGAAACAGTAAGCAAAGGCTGAAGTTTCTGCCAGCCTAAAAGGCTCTTGCAGAGAGTAGTGCAGACAAAAACACCAAATACTGGGGAAAACTGAGAAAGTTAACACTCTAGAAATTTCAATGCAAAAAATCACAAGACATACAAAGAACAGAGAAACAATGGCCTGTCCAAATGAACATGACAAAAAGAGTGAAAGTGCATCTAGGGATGACCAAATAATTTTTTAAAAAATGGAAGACTATAATACAACAGCATTAAATTAAGAACTAAGAGTAAACACAGGCAAAGAACTAAAAGAAATAAGGAAAACAATGCAAAAACAAAATGAGGATGTAACAAAAAAGACATTGTAACTGAAAAGGATAATAACTGAAATAAAAAAACAATAGGAGGACTTAGCAACAGATTTAATCAGGCAGAAGAAAGAATCAGTGAATAACAGGATAAGATAGTTAAAATTACAGACACTGAAAAGCAACAAGAACAGAGGCTGAAGAAGACTGAGCATGGCTTAATGCAATTATGGGCCAATAAGAGACCTAATATAAACATCATGGGTATTCCAGAAGGAGATGAGAGAGAGAAAGGGACAGAAAGAATACTTGAAGATATAATGATGGAAAATTTCCCCAACCTAACAAAAAACATGAATCCACAAACCCAAGAAGCTTGAAGAACCCCAAGCAGTATAATCCCAAAGAGATCTACACCAAAAAAGATCAGAGTTAGGCTCTCAAAGATTAAAGATAAAGACAGTATCCTGAAAGAAATGAGAGAGAAGCCAACAGTCACATACAAAGGATCCCCAATAAGATTAAGTGCCAGTTTTTTCCTTAGAAACACTGAAGGCCAGAAGGCAACGGAATTATATATTTATAGTGCTGAAAGAAAAAAATTGTCAACCACGTATGCTATACCCAGCAAAACTACTCTTCAAGAATGATGGTGAAATTAAAACATTCCCAGATAAAGAGAAGCTGAAAGAGTTCATATCCACCAGACCAGCCCTACAAAACATCCTGATGGGAGTTCTGTAGATAGAAGGGAAAAGACACTAGAAAGTAATTCAAAGCTATGCATAAAAAGAAAGGTCCCTAATAAAGGGAATGCATGGACAAGTATAAGGGCTAGTAATAAGGTATTAATGCATAATAATTCTAAACATTTTGTCCTTCATGTTTTTTAATAACAGATATATAAAAAGCAAGGATAAAATTATCTTACAGGGCATATGAAATATAAAGACATAATTAGTGATGACAACAACAACAAAAAGAGGGGTAATAATGGTATAAATATGGAATTTCTTGTATGCTACTGAAGTTAAGTTGGTACCAGCTTACCCGAGAATGTTATAAATACAAGCTGTTAAATGTGATATTCACAGTAACCACTAAGAAAATATACAAAAAGCATACACAGAAAGAAAGGAGAAGGAAACCAAAAAGGCTCACTACAATAAACCAACAAAACACAAAAGCAAGCAGTAATAAAGGGCAAAGACAAAAAAAGCTTAACACACACAAAAAACAAATAACAAAATGGCGATGGCGGAAGTAAGTCACTTCTTATCAGAAATTACAGTGAATGTAAATGGACTAAATGCTCCAATCAAATGGCAGAGAGTGGCAGAATGGATTAAAAAAAACATGATCCAACTATATGCTGTTTACAGGAGACACACCTTAAACCCAAGGACACAAATAGGTTGAAAAGTGAAAGGATGGGAAAAATATTCCATGCAAATAATAACCTAAAGAGGACTGGGGTGACAATCTTAATATCATAAAAAGTAGACTTTAAGACAAAATCTTTTAGAAGAGATAAAGATGGACATTATATAGTGATAAAAGGGTGAATTAATCAAGAAGATTTAACCATAAAATATATATATGTACCCAACATTGGGGCACCTAAATACATGAAGCAAACACTGATAGAATTGAAGGGAGAAATAGTACTACAATAATAGTTGGAGACTTCAATAAACCACTTTAAATATTGAACAGAACATCTAGAAAGAAGATCAACAAGGAAACAGAGGACCTTAATGACATTATAAACCAACTAGACTTACCATACGTATATAAAACACTCCACCCAAGAAAAACACAAATAAAAAAACACCAAATCCATTGCCATCAAGTCAATTCCAACTCATAATGACCCAAAAGCATAGAGTAGAACCTCCCCATAAAGTTTCCAAGGCTATAAATCTTTACGGCAGCAAACTGACACATCTTTCTGCCACAGAGCAGCTTGTGGGTTCAAACTGGCAACCATTTGGCTAGCATCTGAACACTTTAACAACTGTGCCACCAGGGCTTCTGAAACTACCAATGGGTCAAGGGAGAAATCACAAATTTCTTATAGTCAAATGAAAAGAAAAGCATAATATATCAAAACTTATGGGATGCAGTGAAGGTGGTACTCAGAGTGAAACTTATAGCAATAAATGTCTACGTGAAAAAAGAAGAAAGAGCTCAAACTAACTGTCTAACTTGGCAACCCCAGAGAGAGAAGACCAAACTAAGCCTAAACCTACCAGAAGAAAGGAAAAAACAAAGATCGGAGCAGAAATGAATAAAATTGAAAGCAGAAAAACAAGAGAGAGAATCAATACAACCAGAAGTTGGTTCTTTGAAAAGATAGATAAAATTTACAAACTTTAGCTAGATTGAAGGGAGAAAAGATGCAAATCATCAAAATAAGAAATGAAAGAGGAACGTTATAAGCTGAACTGACAGAAATAAAGAGTGAGGACAGAATATTATGAACAACTGTACAGCAACAAACTGGATAAACTAGATAAGAGACAGATTCTTAGAAGCACACAACCTACTACCCAAACTGACTCAAGAGTAAATGGAAAGTCTCAACAGATCCATACAAGTGAAGACATTGAATCAGATCCATACAAGTGAAGACATTGAATCAGTGATGAAAAACCTCCCAACAAAAAAAAAAGTCCTGGACAAAACGGCTTCATTGGGGAATTCTACCAAACACTTAGAGAAGAAATGACACCAATATTGTTTAAAATCTTCCAAAAGATAGAGAAGGAAAGAATATTCCCAAGTTCATTCTATAAAGCAAACATAACCCTGATACAAAAACCAGAAAAATACATCATAAGAAAACTACAGGCCAATATCTTTTATGAATATGGATGCAAAAATCTTCAATGATATACTATCAAACAGAATCCAAAAGCATGTTAAAAGAGGCATAAACCATGACCAAGTGAGATTTATTCCAAGAATTCAGAGATGGTTCACCATTAGAAAACCAATCAATGTAATACCCCACATCAATAGAACAAAGGCAAAGAACCAAATGATCATCTCTATGGATACAGAAAAACATTTGATAAAATCCAACACCCTTTCTTGAGGAAAACCCTAAAGAAGATTGGAATAAAAGGGAAATTCCTCAATGTGATTCAGGGCATATATGAAAAACCAACAGCCAACATTATACTTAATGGAGAAGGACTGAGAGCTTTCCCCTTGAAATCGGGAACAAGACAAGGGTGTCCACTCTCACCACTTCTATTCAACATTGTATTAGAAGTTCTAGCCAGATCAATAAGACAAGAAAAAGAAATAAAATATACCCAGAGTGGAAAAGAAGAAGTAAAATTATCTCCATCCGTGGATAATATGATCCTATATATAGAAAATCTCAGCGAGTCCACATGAAAACTTCTAGAGCTAACAGAAGGATTTAGCAAAGTTGCAGGGCACAAGAACAACAAACAAGAATCAGTTGGGTTTCTATACAAATAAGAAATCTGAAAGGGAAATTGGGAAACAATTCAATTTACAATAGCATCTACTAGAATAAAATACCTAGGAATAAATCTAACCAGGGACATGAAGGATTTATACAATGAAAACTGCTGAAAGATTAAAGAAGGCTTAAATAAATGGAAAGATGTTTCATGTTCATGGGATTGGAAGACTTAATATTATTAAGATGTCAACACCGTGCAAAGGAACCTATAGATTTAACACAATCCAGATCAAAATCCCAACAGACTTCTTTATGTAAACAGAAGAACCAATCCTCAACTTTATATGGAATGGTAAGAGGCCCTGAATAGCTAAAGCAATGATGAAAGTGTAGGTGGACTCACACTTTGTGATTTTAAAACATCCTGTACAGCCACAGTAATCAAAACAGCCTGGTAATGGTATAACAATAGGCACATAGACAAATGGAACAGAATTGAGAGTCCAGAAATGAACTCACACATCTATGGTCAACTGGTTTTTGACAAGGGTACTAAGTCCACTTGATAGGGAAAGAAGAGTCTCTTCAATAAATGGTGCAGGAAAACTGTATTTCCACATGCAGAGAAAATGAAACAGGATCCATGCCTCATACCATATACAAAAACAAACTCAAAATGGATTAAAAGGACCTAAATGTGCAATGTAAAACCATTAAGTTCTTAGAAGAAGCAGAGGCAATACTGACACATCTAGCTTTTAACAATGGATTATCTAATATAATAACAAAAGCACAAATACCAAAAGACAAAATAAATGGGACCTCATAAAAATTAAAAATTTTTGTTCATCAAAAAACTTTATCTAAAAAAAGTGAAAAGACAAGCTACCAACTGGGAGAATATATTTGGAAAACGTATATCTGACAAGAATGTAATTGCCAAAATATATGTGAAACTTCAACAACTTAAAAAGACAAATAAGCTTGCCATAAAATAGGCAAAGGACTTGAACAGATATTTCATCAAAGAGGACATTCAAAGGGACACCAAACACATGAAAAGATGCTCAGCATCATTAGCCATCAGAAAGATGCAAATCAAAACCCCAATGAGATACCATTTCACTCCCACTAGGATGGCTAAGATTTAAAAAAAAAAAAAAAACAGAAAATAAAAACTGTTGGTGAGGATATAGGAAATTGGAACCCTTTACCCATTGCTGGTGGGAATGCAAAATGGTGCAGCCATTGTAGAAAACCATATGGTGATTCCTCAATAAACTGAAACTACCATATGACCCAGCAATTTGATTCCTGCATACACCCAAAGACTTGAAAGCAGAGACTCAGAGACATGTACACCAATGTTCACTGCAGCACTATTCACATTAGCCATAAGGTGGAAACAACCTAAATGCCCATCAACAGATGAATGGATAAATAAAAGTACATACATACAATGGAATACTACTCAGCCAGTAGGAGAAATGAAGTCTTGATACATGCTACAATATGAATGGAGCTGGAAGACATTATGCTGAGTGAAATAAGTCAATCACAAAAGGATAAATATTGTATGACCTCACTTATATAAAAAGACAAGAAAAGGCAAATGCATAGACAACAAGGTTTATTAGTGGTTTCCAAGGGCAGGATCCATATTTATGCCTATTCCCAGGAAAGGTGATCCGACTGAATGTGGAAATTATCAAACAATATCATTAATATCACATGCAAGCAAAATTTTGCTAAAGATCATTCAAAAGCTGCTGCAGCAGTATATCGACAGGGAGCTGCCAGAAATTCAAGCCGGATTTAGAAGAGGACGTGGAACCAGGGATATCATTGCTTATGCCAGATGGATCCTGGCTGAAAGCAGAGAATACCATAAAGATGTTTACCTGTGTTTTATTGACTATGCAAAGGCATTCAACTGTGTGAATCATAACAAATTATGGATAACATTGTGGAGAATGGGAATTCCAGAGCACTTAATTGTGCTCCTGAAGAATCTGTACATGGATCAAGAGGCAGTCGTTCGAACATAACAAGGGGATACCGCATAGTTTAAAGTCAGGAGAAGTGTGCGTCAAGGCTGTATCCTTTCACCATACCTATTCAATCTGTATGCTGAGCAAATAATCCAAGAAGCTGGACTGTATGAAGAAGAACAGGCATCAGGATTGGAGGAAGACTGATTAACAGCCTGCATTATACAGATGACACACGCTTGCTTGCTGAAAGTGAAGAGGACTTGAAGCACTTACTGATGAAGATCAAAGACCACAGCCTTCAGTATGGATTACACCTCAACACCAAGAGAACAAAATCCTCACAACTGGACCAATAAGCAACATCATGATAAAAGGAGAAAAGATGGAAGTTGTCAAGGATTTCATTTTACTTGGGTCCAAAATCAACACCCATGGAAGCAGCAGTCAAGAAATCAAAAGATGCATTACACTGGGCAAATCTGCTGCAAAAGACCTCCTTAAAGCTTTGAAAACCAAAGATGTCACCTTGAGGACTGAGGTAAGCCTGACGGAAGCCATGGTGTTTTCAATTGCCTCACTTGCTGCGAAAGCTGGACAATTAATAAGGAAGACTGAGGAAGAATTGACAGCTTTGAATTGTGGTGTTGGTGAAGAATCTTGAATATACCATGGACTGCCAAAAGAATGAACAAATCTATCTTGGAAGAAGTACAACCAGAATGCTCCTTAGAAGCAAGGATGGCGAGACTTCGTTTTACATACTTTGGACATGTTATCAGGAGGGACCAGTCTTTGAAGAAGGACATCATGCTTCGTAAAGTATAAAGACCAAAACCAAACCCGTTGCGGTTGACTCTATTCCAACTCATAACAACCCTATAGGACAGAGTAGAACTGCCTCATGGGGTTTCCAAAGAGTAGCTGCTGGATTCGAACTACTGACCTTTTGGTTCGCAGCTGAGCTCTTAACCACTGCACCACCAGGGTAAAGTATAGGGCGAGCAAAAAAGAAGAAGATCCGCAACGAGATGGATTGATACAGTGGCTACAACAATGCGCTCAAACACAGTAACATTTGTGAGGATGGCATAGGACTGGACAGTGTTTCATTCTGTGGTACATAGGGTCGCTATGAGTCGGAGCTAACTAGACAACACCTAAAAACAACAATATATTTTGCTGTGTATATTCACAACAACAACAACAACAACAAAAAAATTAAGACGTTACCATGATAATGTTGTTCAGATTCTCTGGCTCCTTCCTGATTTTTGTATAATCTTCAATTACGATGGTGGGTTTTTACATTTCTCCCTTCAATTCTGTTAATTTTTGCTTCATGTGTAAGTACATGTATTTGTAGGCAAGTAAACATTTAAGTTACTATGTTTTCTGACCAATTAACCCTTTTATCATTAAGAAATGTCCATCTTTATTTCTGGTGATATTCTTTGTCTTGAAGTCTACTTTAATATTAATATTAGTTTTTTTATGCTTACATGTTATATCATTTTCCATACATTTACTCTCAATCTATCTGTATCTTTATGTTTTAACTGCATTCCTTGTAGACAGCAAATACTTGGGTCTTGCTTTTTCCCTTTGCCTTTAGTGGAGTATCTAGTCCACTCACATTTAATGTAATTATTAATATAAGTGGATTGAGGTCCACCACTCTGCTATTTGTTTTCTGTTTGTCCCCTCTGCTTTTCATTCCTCTCTTCCTCCTTTCTGTCTTCTTTTGGGTTAAATGAAAACTTTTTTAAAACATATATATACATACATATATGTTTTTCTAAAAGATATGTACATGTATGTAAGTTTGTATGTATATATATACACATACATATATACATATATATATATCTATCTCGTTTTTTTAAAGTGGTTTTTCTAGGGATTACAATACATATCCTTAACTTTTAGAGTTAATATTGTATCACTTCATGTCATTTGTAATAACTTTTCAACCACATGTTGTTGTTGTTAGGTGCCATCAAGTCAGTTCTGACTCATAGTGACCCTATGTACAACAGAATGAAACACTGTCCACTTCTGCACCATTCTCACAATCATTATGCTTGAGTTCATTGTTGCAGCCACTGTGTCAATCCATCTCACTGAGGGTCTTCCTCTTTTTCACTGACCCTCTACTTTACCAGGCATGATGTCTTTCTCCAGGGACTGGTCCCTCATGATAACACGTCCAAAGTACGTGAGATGAAGTCTTGCCGTCTCCTCGCTTCCAAGGAGCACTCTGGCTGTACTTCTTCCAAGACAGACTTGTTAGTTTTTCTGGCATTCCATGGTATATTCAATATGCTTTGCTAATACCATAATTCAAATGCATCAATTCTTCTTCAATCTTCCTTATTCATTGTCCAGCTTTCACAAGCATATGAGGTGATTAAAAACAACATAGCTTGGGTCACGCTCACCTTAGTCCTTAAAGTGACATCTTTGTGTTTAACACTTTAAAGAGGTCTTTGGCAGCAGATTTCCCCAATGCAATGCATCTTTTGATTTCTTGACTGCTGCTTCCATGGGTGTTGATTGTAGATCCAATTAAAATGAAATCCTTGATTCAACCAAACAGTTCCATTTATTCCCCACCTCATTCTTTAAGCAATATTTGTCATGATATTACAAAAAATATTATAATTTTTTCCTTAAATAATTATAAGCATTTTAAAGAAATTAAGAGAGGAAACAGATAATCTTTTATATGTATCCATACATTTACCATTTCTGGTGCTTTTCATTCCTTCCTGAAGATCTGTGTTTCTGTCTAATTTCCCTTCAGTCTGAAGAAATTTTATTATCATTTCTTCTAATACAAGTCCAGTGCTGGCCTCTTCTTTCAAATATTGACTTCCTCTGGTTTCTTCTCTCTTTTAGTCATTCTCCAATACTTCTAGAGGTTGTTTTTTCATATTTTTGTCCAGAATTTATCATTGCTGTCTGCGTAAGAGTTGGTCCAATAAAAGCTTATGTTCCAAGACATTGTTATGATTAATATTATTACTGTTGTATTATTTGCCATATCAAAATATTTCAATAAAAAGTTTTTATTTATCAAATAATAGAGATAATAAGAAACACTTCACATGTGCCAGGTACCATTCTAAGTTGTTTTCAGATGTTAGCTTATTAATCCTTGCAATAGCCACGTGACGACTTTATTTTTAGGGTATTCCTCATAATTTCTGGCCCAATTAAGTCTTCTCTTCCTACTTCCCAGTAAATAGGTGATGCGTTTATATTTAAGGCCTAAATTTTTATATGATGAAATCGATTCACAGAGAAGTTAAGAAACTTGACCAAGGTAACACTGCTGGTTAGCGGCAGAGCCAGATTTCAAGCCCAGGAAAACATCTCTAAAATTAAGCTACCTAATGTTCTGAGTATGCAGTAAGATTGGAATTCTGAAGTATTGATGGTTTGGGTGCAAACCGTTTCTAGAAAACAATTTCACAGCATATGTCCAGACACTTAACAATGTTCACCACATTTTACCAATAATTCTATTTCTGAGATTCTCTGTAAATAACCTAAATTGCAAGAAAGATGTCTACCAAAAGATGTTTTTTTTTTTTTTTTAATAGAAGTACCTGTAATAGAAAAAAGCTGAAAGCAATAAATGTCCAAAAACATTGGGAAAGGTAAAATACTAAGCTATAGCCATGTTGTTGTTGTTAGGTGCCGTAAGTCGGTTCCAACTCATAGCAACCCTATGTACAACAGAATGAAACACTATCTGGTCCTGTGCCATCCTCACAATTGTTATGCTTCAGCCCATTGTTGCAGCCACTGTATCAATCCATCTTGCTGAGGGTCTTCCGCTTCTTCTCTGCCCCTCTCCTTTACCAAGCATGATGTCCTTCTCCAGGGACTGAACCCGCCCGATAACATGGCCAAAGTATGTGAGACAAAGTCTTGCCATCCTTCCTTCTAAGGAGTAGTCTGGTTGTACTTTTCCCAAAACAGATTTGTTTGTTTTTCTGGCAGTCCATGAATATTCAATATTATTTGCCAACACCATAATTCAAAGGCATCAATTCTTCCTCGGTCTTCCTTATTCATCACTCAGCTTTCACATGCATATGACGGGATTGAAAACACCATGGTCTGAGTCAGGCATACCTTAGTCCTCAAGGTGATATCTTTGCTTTTTAACACATTAAAGAGGTCTTTTGCAGCAGATTTGCCCAATGCAATGCATCTTTTGATTTCTTGACTGCTGCTTCCATGGGTGTTGATTGTGGATCCAAGTAAAATGAAATCCTAGACAACTTCGATCTTTTCTCTGTTTATCATGATGTTGCTTATTGGTCCAGTTGTGAGGATTTTTGTTTTCTTTATGTTGAGGTGTAATCCATACTGAAGGCTGTGGTCTTTGATCCTCATCAGTAAGTGCTTCAAGTCCTCTTCACTTTCAGAAACACGGTTTTGTTATGTGCATAATGCAGGTTGTTAATGAGTCTTCCTCCAATCCTGATGCCCCATTCTTCTTCACACAGTCCAGCTTCTCGGATTATTTGCTCAGCATACAGACTGAATAAGTATGGTGAAAGGAAACTACCCTGATGCAAGCAGCTGTCAGCTATAGCCACAGGCTGGAATATTATGTGAGCCTTCAAGATAAGGGGGAACATTTTTAATGACAACATTTTTTTTAAATCAAAATTCAATGGTAAATATTCAGTTTGTTCACAATCATGTAAAATGTCATACAAAGAGTGAGGGAAATTCACCAAAATGATTAGTATGATCATAGGTGATTTTTCTTCCTTTACAGTTTCTGTACTGTTTAATTTTTTAATAATAAATCAGTTTTATTTTATGATTAGAAAATAAATATTTTTATAAGCATACTTTTATATGTCTTCTATAGGAGCAAAATTAATGTGAAAAATACTAAATACTAATAAATCTCATAGAATATGTAAATAAAAGATGAAATAAGAAAATGGATAATCCATATTTTACAAAGAAGCCCCATGTATTTTAAACAGTTTCTTAAGGATTTATTTAAATTATAGAGTTTTACTTTTCAGATTAAAAAAAAAGAACAATAAACATTTGTTCTCTGCTAACCAGTGAAAAAAAATTTTCTCATTTGATCTTCACAAATGCCCTATAAGGTAGATTTTATCATCACTACCTTAAGGAAAATAATTTTAGGATTTGAAGGGATTAAATGGCTCATCTAAAATAAATTAACCAGTAAGAAGTGGATTTCTACCATAAGATTTTTTAAGGAAAATCATTTTTCATGTGAGATAATATATGATTATAAAATTTCAACATTTTATTTTTCTATCCCTCCATTAGTCAATAAAAGATAGAAGATGGCTAACCCACCAAAAATTAATATATTAAATAGGGACAGTTTCTATGCTCTCTATCATACTCCCTATCATTGTAGTTTTGGACTGCACTCATGTTGCCCGTTTCCCTCCATTACTGGAATTTCAAGAAGTCCTCATGCCCTGAAGCCCCATTGTGTCCAGTGGTTTCACCAGTAAAGACTGACCTGAGGATAAAGGAAATCATGAAGAAATTAGATCAGCTGATCCCACCCAGACCTTTCCCCCACATGAACACCACCACCAGCGCAGCACACAGCAGAGTCACTGTGCTCAATCCTCGAGACACCTACTGCACAGGGGAGCAGCTAGACCTCTTGTTGGAGGTGAGGGACCACATGGGACGCAGAAAGGAGTATGGTGGGGATTTCCTGAGGGCCAGGATGTCTTCCCCAGCCCTGAAGGCAGGCGCTTCAGGAGAGGTGACCGACTACAACAACGGCACCTACCTTGTCCGCTTCACTCTGTTCTGGGAAGGCCAGATGTCTCTGTCCCTGCTGCTCATCCACCCCAGTGAAGGAGTGTCCGCTCTCTGGCGGGCAAGGAACCAAGGCTACGACAGGGTGATCTTCACTGGCCAATTTTCCACAGGCACCTACCATGTCAATACCAATTGTGCCCTGGTTTTAAACTCAAGTGCTAAACTGTGCCAGTACCTAGATGCTCAAGACCAAGAAACCTTCTACTGCGTGAAACCTCAACAAATGCCCTGTGCTGCACTCACCCACATGCACTCCAAGAACAAGGAAGTTTCTTATCTCAGCAAACAAGAAAGGAGCCTCTTTCAAAGGTAAATCACTATTTCTGGAGATTACTTGGGCAAATACGATGTGACTATATGTTAATCCAAATGAAGTTCTTATCAGTATATCAATGTTGGAACTCTTTATGAAAAGGCATTTGAGAAGGAATCTGTGAATTGATTTGGGGACAGTGCCTACTCTCCACAGTCCCCAAAATTTTTTGGATATTTAACCCTTATCACTGAAACAAAAAACTCTTACGTTGAAACACATAAACAAAAATTAAAAGAGGGTGAGAAATAGATGAGTGTGTATGTATGCTCTAATATATTCTTTCTGCATTGCAATAAATCACCTTGTACACCTACTGGATGTCTGCATCCCATGTACTAATAAGCAAAGAAATGAAATTTTACTAAATGGCCTGAATCTCTGGGCATAATGTTTAACTTACCACCAAGAAATAATTAAAGCTAGATAATCTAGCTTCTCTTATTTCCTGGTATTTTGGGCTACCTGCAGATTAGTTTCTGTATTTGTCTCTTTAAGATCAAATGTGGGTGTAGAGATTATGGAAAGCTTCAAAGCCATTCATGTCTCCAAATGCAACAGTAAGTTTTCCCTATGCTTGGTAGGTGGTACTTAGTCCTGTTGTTGTTGTTAGCTGCTATTGAGTTGGCTCCCAACTCATGGCAACCTCGTGTACTACGAGATCAGACCACTGCCCTCTGTGGCTAGTGCTAGACCCCCTGAAAAGGTTTCCTCTTTCTGCTGAATTTGTTCACTACTAGCAGCCCTATGGCCACACTGCCAATCTGGCTTCTCTAAGGTAGGCCAAGATATCAGTTACCTAAGTGAGTGAATAATTGTAACCTCTAGGATATCATAAACCTGTTTTACTAGCATAACTCTCATCATCAATCTACTTATCGGGAAACAGATTACCTGCCTTTCTAACCCAATAACCTTTAAACGTCAAACCTCTTTCCCACTTCTACACATAGTTCTCTACCTCCCCACACCACCGCCACTTCTCACATCACCATCTGCACCATCACTACCATCACCATCCCTTACAGCATGTCTCCTCATCACTACATCACTACATCCCACATCACTACTGGCCCAAGAATCACCATCTAGAGGTTTCCAACCTCTTCTTCGTCTTTGCTGTCTTTCAAGAAATTTTAACATATAAGATAGTACTTTCATAATTATACTTACTAATTTCTCTTCAGTTTCTACCGACCCCTCACAGACTAGGACTGACTTAAGGCAAGAGCTTTTGTATCGCTTGAAGTTCAGCATTAACTGCTTGCTAATCACCAATAAATTTATTCACACTGAAGTCTAAATATGTGCCTAGAGATAGAAATTGCATGTTTTTCACTCAGGATACATGGGTACACTTGTACTACTTGTCAAAATATTAAACAACTTCCCTTTGGTTTTTGGGTTTCTCTTTGGTGGGTGAATAATCACTGCCCCAAGTCAACCAAGGGTTCCTCACCATCATAGCACCTCATCCTCTCAGATTCCCAGACTCTTCATAAACCAGTGACTAACGGGTTAATACCTGGCACATCTTGGACCAGGACCCTACTTCAGCCGACAGCCATACCCATTACAGATTGATCAGTTCCCAAGCCAAAACCAGTTGTTAATTTTTTTTTGCATTACCCTGCCTTTAACTCAAAAGATTTACAGTTTGATGGTGGCATTGAAGACACTGTGACAGAGTGTGACAAGCTTGGGGGTGAAGTGGGCTAAAATGATAGTGTAATTGAGCATTCATTACTAAGCAAGAATTTATGGTTTTACTTCCATAGAAAAACAACCAAATATTTAAAATTTTACCCAGAAGGCTCTATTTTCCTTTTCTGGGAGACAACATCTGCTCTCACAATGAACATTAATGGGGATCATTTAGAAAATTCACTTCAGGGAAAAATTTTACTGAAAAAATATCTATCCTATTAACAGGATGCTTCAACAAGACTTTTCCGCCACTAAAGCCACAATTACCCCTACTAAAAGGGTATCTAGAAAAGATAGTAGGCTCTTAGTAAACACATATTGGTAATTTGATGTTTTAGAAGATGTTGTCTTGTTGATTCTTTGGCAGTACAAGCAGTTCCAAGGAAAAAGAAATGCAAACCTGGGATGACATCCACAGTCCCCAGCGGGCATGTCTGGAAAGACACCTGGAATCCTGTCTCCTGTAGTTTGACTCCCACCGAAATGAAAGAATGCCTGAGAGGAAAACTCATATATCTCATAGGTGATTCCGCAATCCACCAGTGGATGGAATACTTCAAAGAGAATATCAACAGTATGTCTCAGTCTAAGTTATTATTGACATCCCTTTTGGAAACTTCTTTTTCATTTCAAGAAGAGAAAGGAATATGGAAAACATCTCTTCTTTTTCATATTCCTTAATCACAACACACTAAAACTTTTCACAAGACATCATTATCTTTCCTTTAAAAGAATACATTTATCTGACTGGGAGGGATCCAGTGTAGGCAAAGGTTTATTACATTCCTGTCTCCAAAGAATACATTGATAGAGCTAAAGATAACTGAAGATATTATATTGTCCACCTTCCACAATGTGACGTGATGATTAAGCATGTGGATACTAGATTGAGACAGCCTGTTCTCTCCACATGCTGAGTGGGCTTTCTGTCCCTCAGTTTCCTCATCTGTAAAATAGAGACAAAATTAGTTCCCACCTGGTAAGGTTGTCATGAAGATTAAATGACGTAATATATGCAAAGCATTTAGAATACTGTTTGTTACAGGTAAGTTCTGTATGGGTGTAAGCTATTGTCATTACTATTCAATGAGAGGACAGATACCAGGAACAAGGTGATGACATTGCATTAGCTAGGCACAATGGTTAAAAACACAGGCTTTGGAGTCAGACAGACCTAGGCTGTGCCACTTAGAATCTATGACCTTGGGCATGTTACTTGTTTTCTCTGTCTCATTTTCCTCATCAGTCAACTAGGAATAATAACAGTATCTGGTGGCTGTTAGGAAGATTAAATGAGGTACTGACTATAAAATATTTAACACAATGCAAGACACACAGGCACACAGAAAGTGCCCAATAAACAATATTAAAAAACAACAACAACAGTTGCCATAGAGTCAAGTCAATCCAACTCATGGTGACCCCATATGTGTCAGAGTAGAACTGTGCTCCTTAGGGTTTTCAGTAGCTGATTTTTCAGAAGTAGATTGCCAGGACTTTCTTCTGAGGTACTTCTGGGTGGACTCGAACCTTTAAGTTAGCAGCTGAGTACATTAAGTCTTTGAACCACTCAGAAACTCCCCAATAAACCATAGCTACTGTAATTATGATTATTAGTTAATTTCAGAGTTGAGGCTAGAATCCAGTTGCTCTTTTCACTAAACCAAGAGCTCACCAATAATAAATCAGAAGCCACTAGTAGATCCTAGCAATCTGACCTGGAAACCCATCACTGCCTGCCCCTCCACTGTCCTCTCATCATGGAGGACAATGCAGCAGGTATGGTAGCACCCTCGTCTTCCTAACATGAAGTCACTCCTGTGACCTCAACCTAGATGAAACTATTCCTCCTTATTAAAAAAAAAAAAAAAACCAAAACCACTGCCATCGAGTCAATTCCAACTAATAGCGATCCAACAGAACAGAGTAGAACTGCCCCATACTCTTTCCAAGGAGCAGCTGGTAGATTCGAACTGCTGACCTTTAAGTTAGCAGGCATAGCTCTTAGCCACTGCGCCACCAAGGCTCCTATTTATTCTTTCTTATATAAAGTAAAATTAGTAGCATTTGGCTCCAAGTTCTAAGGGAGAATTCCCAACAGAAGGGGAGAGTTTTAAATTGTGACCTCTGATAAATGGCCAAACTCCTCAGAACCTCAGTTTCTTCATCTGTAAAATAAGGCGATAACCTTTAGCATCATGTAATGGTGGATCTCTATAAAGTCCTGAATTACTGAGTTACCTACCCTCTTCAGCTAATCTTTTCAGTTGTGGTAGGAAAATATCTGCTGCATATTTTGTTAAAAGTTAAATTCTGTGGCCAGAGTGTACTTTGGGAAAGAAAACTGAAGTATATTGGAAGCAGAATTAAGAAAACAGTTTAGCCATTTCCCCCAACCCTGCCACCACAGCACCTACATTTCCAAACCTCACTGGGTTAAGACTTCAAATGTAGCCATTTAAATCTAAGACGGTACCTGTTGCAAAGCATTAATACTTCTCTTCCAACCATTTTCCTCAGAAGTTCTAGCTACAAAGAATCTGCCCTTGATATTCTGTTTAGGGAGTAATTAGTCCAGTGAAAAATGGAAAGACTTCATTTTATATGACTCATATTATACTATCTTCAGAAGTATTGAAATCAGGTAGACTATTTTCACAAGAATTGAGAAGAACTTCAAGTCTAAGTGCTGATCCTGTTACTTAATAGCTGAACGACTTATTCGTTAGAAATATACACTTGGACCTCGCTGGATAAAATACACAGAAATCAAAATGAGTACATCTGTGGAAAGAGACAATGGAGAAGTTCAACATCATTAGTCAGAACAAGGCCAGGGGCTGACTATGGAACAGACCATCAATTGCTCATATGCAAGTTCAAGTTGAAACTGAAGAGAATTAAAACAAGTCTACGAGAGCCAACGTATGACCTTGAGTGTATCCCACCTGAATTTAGAGACCATCTCAAGAATAAATTTGATGCACTGAACACTAATAACCAAAGCCCAGATGAGTTGTGGGATGACATTAAGGACATCATACATGAAGAAAGCAAAAGGTCATCAAAAGGACAGGAAATAAAGAAAAGACCAAAATTGCTGTCAGAAGAGAATCTGAAACTTGCTCTTGAATGTAGAGTAAAGTGAAAGGAAGAAATGATGAAGTAAAAGAGCTGAACAGAAGATTTTAAAGGGTGGCTTGAGATGACAAAGTAAAGTATTATAGTGAAATGTGCAAAGACCTGGTGATAGAAAAGCAAAACGGAAAAACACACTCAGCATTTCTCAAGCTGAAAGAACTGAAGAAAAAATCCAAGCCTGCAGTTACAATATTGAAGGTTTCTATGGGTAAAATATTGAACAATGCAGGAATCATCAAAAAACATGGAAGGAATACACAGATAATTGTACCAGAAAGAATTGGGCAACATTCAACCATTTCAGAAGGTAGCATATGATCAAGAACCAATAGTGTTGAAGGAAGAAGTCCAAACTACACCAAAGGCACTGGCAAAAACTAAGGCTCCAGAAATTGATGGAACACCAATTGCGATGTTTCAACAAATGAATGCAAAGCTAGAAGCACTCACTCATCTATGCCAAGAAATTTAGAAGACAACTATCGGGCCAACCGACTAGAAGAGATCCATATATGTGCCCATTCGAAAGAACGGTGATCCAGCAGCATGCAGAAATTATCAGACAATATCATTAACATCACATGCAAGTAAGATTTGCTGAAGATAATTCAAAAACGATTGTAGCAGTACATTAACAGGGAACTGCTAGAAATTCAAGCCAGATTTAGAAGAGAACATGGAATAAGGGATATCATTGTGGACGTCAGATGGATCTTGGCTAAAAGCAGAGAATGCCAGAAAGACGTTTACCTGTGTTTTATTGACTATGCAAAGGCATTCGACTGTGTAGATCATAACAAATTATTGCTAACATTGCAAGGAATGGGAATTCCAGAACACTTAATTGTGCTCATGTAGAACATGTACATAGATCAAGGGGCAGTTGATCGAACAGAACAAGGGAATACTGCGTGGTTTAAAATTAGGAAAGGTGTGTGTTAGGGTTGTATCTTTTTGCCATACTTATTCAATCCATATGCTGAGCAAATAATCTGAGAAGCTGGACTATATGAAGAAGAATGGGGCATCAGGATTGGAGGAAGACTCATTAACAACCTGCAATATGCAAATGACACAAACTTGCTGGCTGAATACAAAGAGGACTTGAAACATTTACTGATGAAGATCAAAGACAACATATAGCTTTCAATAGGGATTACACTTCAACATAAAGAAAACAAAAATCCTCACAATTGGACCAGCAGGCAACATCATGATCAATGGAGAAAAGCCTGAAGTTGTCAAGGATTTTATTTTATGTGGATCCACAATCAATGCCCATGGAAGCAGCAGTTAAGAAATCAAAGGACACATTGCATTGGGCAAATCTGCTGCAAAAGACCTCTCTAAAGTGTTCAAAACCAAAGATATCACTCTGAGGACTAAGGTGCACCTGACCCAAGCCTTGGTATTTTCAATCACCTCATATGCATGCAAAAGCTGGACAATGAATAAGGAAGACCAAAAAGGAATTGACACTTTTGAATTATGGTTAGCAAACAATATTGAATATACCACAGACTACCAGAAGAATGAACAAATCTGTCCTGGAAGAAGTACAGCCAGAATGCTCCTTAGAAGCAAGGATGGCAAGACTTTGTCTCAGGTACTTCGGACATGTTATCGGGAGGGTTCAGTCCCTAGAGAAGGATATCATGCTTGGTAAAGTAGAAAGTCAGCGAAAAAGAGGAAGACCCTCAACAAGACGGATTGACACAGTGGCGGCAACAATGGGCTCAAACATAGCAATGATTGTGAGGACAGCATGGGACTGGGCAGTGTTTCATCCTGTCGTCCATAGGTCACTATGAGTTAGAATTGACTCGATGGCACCTAACAACAACAACAATCTTGGGCAGATCATTTTCCCTTTTGGTTTAGTTTTTCATAACACAGCAATAATACATATATAGAGAGAGAGAGCAAGAGCTTTGAGGTGAATGAATATATCATCCAAATAAATGCTTTGTAAACTGTAAAGTACTTTACAAATAAGTAATAATACTATTATTATTATTATAGGTAATGTACTCAGTACTTTTCTATGAATATGTAAAGGAAGTATAGAAGTATAGAATGCAATCTCACTCTTAAAAAAACTTACAGAGTACTGGGGAAGTAGGTAAGTTTCCAGTTTTGTTGTATCCAATAGTACCTTTATCTACCCTCAAATTAGTGTAGTCTACAGTTAACAAAATGTACAGAAATAATACCTACAAAACTGACCACATCATTCCCCAGTGAAGTTACTTCAATGTCTTACCATCACTAGTCCATTTGGTCCCACATGATTCTACAAATGGACAACATAGTCTCTTACATTCGTATAACATTTTTGATTGTTCAACTTTCAAAACTCTTCTCTCATTTAAACTATAATAAATCAGACATGATCAATTTGTTCATTTATAAACATCAAATCTTTTCTTCTATCTTTATGACTAGTCAATCCTTATTCTCTTTTGATTTTGGGATTGCATATTTGTCATCGGCACTGAAGTCAGTGGATCTACATGAATCTGGAAAACTTCAACATCAACTTGCTGTGGACTTGGATAGGAATATCAACATCCGGTGGCAAAGACACGGTTACGCCTTGATTGGATCATTGAACTATTCAGTCAAAAGGACTGAGTACTTTTCCCAGGTCATTGACAGAATTGAAGGAGGAAAAAATACTGTCATTGTTATTTCTCTGGGCCAGCATTTTAGACCCTTTCCCACTGATGTTTTCATCCGAAGGGCCCTCATTGTCCACAAAGCTGTTCAGCGTCTTCTTCTGAGAAGCCCAGACACTATGGTTATCATCAAGGCAGAAAACACCAGGGAGATGTACAGTGATCCAGGGAGATTCAGTGACTTTCATGGCTACATTCAGTATCTTGCCATGAAGGACATTTTCCAGGCTATTAATATGGGTGTCATTGATGCCTGGGATATGACCATTGCATATGGCACACTTGAGGTCCACCCACCTCAATCTGTGGTCAGAAATCAGATTAATATATTGTTAAACTATATTTGCTAAATAGCACACATCTCTGCAGTTCATTCACTTAATTAAAAACATTAATTGTCTGCTAGCATACCAGATGCTGTGTTTGGCTCTCACCTCCCAATCAGCATGCAGACATAGTCTGCACTGTGGCTGTTCCATGAGCCACCAATTCAATCAAGTCAGTTATTCCTAATCTGTGCTCCCACTTAAAAATGAAAATATTCAGTGGAATACCTGGCTAATTGCCTCCATGAACAACTGCCTGCTTTGCTATGAGACCAGAAGAACTGGATAGTACCTGGCTGCAATTACTGAACATAAAATACCGATCAAAAGGGGGAAAAATATAGAGAAGAATTTCAAATTCTCATGGCATCCACACTTTCTGGAACCAGTGAGGCTGGATTAACCCCCAAAATTATTGTCCTTAGATAATCTTTAAACTTTAAAACAAAGACATCCCATGAAGTCTTCTTTAAACCAAGCAATATTTTAGCTTAATTAGTAAAGAATGTCTGCCTTTTGAGCACTGTTCTCTTTTAAAGAGCTATCTATATGGTATCAAACTGACAAGAGCAACTCAAAAGGTAAGACAGGAAGCTTAGGAGGCATGAATTTGTGTTAATGCAGGAGGAACTGTTTGGAAAAGCAGGGTGAGAATGGTTGCACAACTTGAAGAGTATAATCAATGTCATTGAATTGTACATGTAGAAATTGTTGAGCTGGTGTATGTACTGCTGTGTATATTTTCAACAACCACAAAAATAATGAAAGAAATTATTTTTAATAAAATGAAAACATTCAGGAGAAGAACCAACTCTTCTTGACCAGTTCATGCCACACTTCACAAATATTAAGTCAAGCTTCCTGTGGTGACCAACTGAACTTAAAGTTCTTCCCTCAGAGCAATAAAGTAATTGTTAAATAAATCTTTGGAGAAAGCAGACTCATTTCCTTATTTTTACCACTAAAGATAAGCTCAAGATGACTTCCAACTGGGAAGAGGAAAAGTCTTATGGGGCAATTCTCCAGAAGTCCACAGTCCTGGAGGAGTTGCAAAGTTCCCAGCAAGGCCCCCTGGATCCTGAAAACCTGTGACTTTTCCTACATGAAAACCCACTGCCAGGAGCTAATCTGACTCTATGGCATTTATCCTTTAGGAATATAGGATAAAATTTTCAGAAAAACTTTTGAGAGAGATAAGGGATTAAAGATAGAAAATAATGATTCAGTCTCTTATCTTACCTCATCTTTATTGCCTCTTGTATTGAACATCTGTTGCTTTAGTCCTACTCAATGCTCCCACTTCTGGTAACAGAGCCCCTCTTTTCCTGGAGAACTGCATAATCCCCACTTTATAGCATACTAATGGAACTAACTGTCAATTATGTGACCTTGCCTCTCCTTGGCTCCTACTGCTCTAGCAAACCACTCTACCCTCTGCATAAGGGATTGGTCCTAGCAGAGTCAACTGAACTTGGGTTTTGTTGTATTTTTTTCCTTTGACTTAATATAATATAAATTCTGATATCTTCAATAGTGAAGACTATGGAAGGCTAAAGATCCTTGGGACTATCTTTGTTGTAGTATAAAGAGGATTAGCTTGAGAGTGAATCCAAGAAAAATGGACAGTAGAGCCTAGCGAGTCAGAGAGAAAGCTTGATTACATTATTTGAAACTCTAGATCCAGCCTTTGGGCCCTGATGGTGCAGTGGTTAAGTGTTTGGCTGCTAACCAAAAGGTCAGCAGTTCAAATCCACTAGCCACTCCTTGGAAACCATATGGGGCAGTTCTACTTTGTCCTACAGGGTCACTATGAGTCAGAATTGACTCGATGGCAACGGATTTGGTTTGGTTTTGGTTTTAGAGGCAGCCATACCCACAGTCATATGAAGCTTTATGGCTAGTCATACCAGTCATTAAGTTTTCTGTTTCCTCTAGCTCATATGAATTGGATACAACACTTGAAAGAGTCCTGGATGATGCATTTCAGTAAAGTCAATTTACCCCTGGAAAGGAATAATAAGAGTGAGAGATTACAGATACAGTTGTGAAAATCCTTGCAAACTATAGGAAATTAGCAGAATTAAACAGTCTTAGGATTTATGTTTGATACCAAAGAGAACTTTCTGGATACACTGATGGGAAAATTACTGTCATAAATTTTGTACATGTATTAATTTATTCAATCCTCATAACAACCCTATGAACTACACATCCGGAAACTGATGACACTAAAGCACAGAGAAGTTGAATAACTTGCCATTTGTCCCAGAGCTAGTAGGAAGGTGAGCCAGGATGTGAACCTATAAAGAAACTCATTGTTGTCGAGCTGATTACGACTCATAGCAACCCTATAGGACAGAGTAGAACTGCTCCATAGGGTTTCCAAGGAGCAGCTGGTGGATTCGAATTGCTGACATTTGGGTTAGCAGCTGAGCTCTTAACCACTGCGTCACCAGGGCTACAAACCTATAAATAGTGCTGATTATAAAAAGCACATATATCGAATGGTTGGAATAATATTCCAGATATATGGGAAGTGATAAGTTAGAGAGAAGAGAGAGTAATAGTAGTGTAGTGGTAGTCTTTTCATGTGGGAAGCAAATTTTTAGATGTTACTAAATTCTAGATGCTTTTTAAAAAAGGGTTAAGTTAAAGTTTACTGTTTTAAAAGAAAATTAAGAGTAAGCCATAAAGAAACATTTAATTTTATATCAGAAGAGAGAAAAAAATATAACAAAGGAAACACAATCAATCAAGAAACATAAAAAGGACGGGACAGGGGAGAAAAGGAACTAAGAAAGACATGAAAGTTAGATTCATAAAATAAGATGGTAGAGATAAGTCTGTACGTATCTGTGATCGTGTTATATATATAAGGGACTTAAATTCTCTGACTAAAGCAGTCATCAGGTTAAAGTAAAAATATAAACACGTACTTACCATGAGACCCAGTATTTGCACTCCTGGGTGTGTATCCCAGAGAAAAGAAACCATATGTTTGCACAAAAACCTGTACATGATTTTTCATAGCAGCTTTATTTGTAATAACCAAAATCTAAATGCAATCAAAATGTCCCTCATTAAAAAATAGTTAAGCAAATTTTAGTACATACATACAATGAAATAAATAAGCAACAAAAATGAATGAACTAACGATACATGCAACAACTTGGATAGATCTCAAGAACATTATACTGACTAAAAAAAGCTAATCTCAAAATGTCACATACTGCATGATTCTATTTATACAACATTCTTGAAATCACAAAATTACAGAAATGGAAAACGGTTGAGTGGTTGCCAGAGGTTAGAAATGGTGCAGGGAGGAGGGGAGATTGTGGCTACAAAGGGGTAGCTCAAGGGAGATCTTTGTGGTGATAGAATAGTTCTGCATCGTGATTGTGGTGGTGGTTACACCAATGTACACATGTGATAAAAATGGCATAGGACTATAATCAGACACACTTTACCAGTGCCAAATTCCTAGTTTTTATAGTATACTATAACTGCATAAGTTGCCTGATGGCACAGTGGTTAAGAGCTTAGCTGCAAACCAAAAGGTCAGCAGCTCAAATCCACGAGCGGCTCCTTGGAAACCCTATGGGGCAGTTCTACTCTGTCCTATAGGGTCGCTGCGTGTTGCAACCAACTTGACGGCACATGACAACAACAACAACATATAAGTTGTAATCAATGGAAGAAACTGGGTGAAGAGTACAGAGAACCTCTCTGTACTAGCCTTGTAACTTCTTGTGAATCTATTTCAAAACAATAAGTAAAAAATGTCATTTTGTGCTGTTTTCAAGGGGACAAAAAAACCCAAATGACACAGATTGATATGTATAAAGGAAATTTAAAGCAAATTCTAATCCTCAAAATGTGGAGCCCTGATAGCACACTGGTTTAAGAGCTCGACTGCTAACAGGCTGCTAACCAAAAGATCAGCAGTTCAAATCCGCCAGCTGCTCCTTGGAAACACTATAGGGCAGTTTTACTCTGCCCTATAGGGTGGCTATGAGTTGGAACCGACTTGACAGCACCTAACAACAACAACAACCAACAATCCCCAAAACAGCAGACAAAAAAGAATTCAAGGCAGAAGAGCATTTAAGTGACAAAAAATTATATTTTTTGTTGATATTTAAAGACATAATGACCAAAAATCTTCAAATTTTATGAAACTATAAGTAACTCCATTGCCGTCAAGTTGATTCCAACTCATAGTGACCCTATAGGACAGAGTAGAACTGCCCACAGAGCTTCCAAGAGTGCCTGGTGGATTTGAACTGCCATCCTTTTGGTTAGCAACTGTAGCACTTAACCACTACACCACCAGGGTTTCCAATAAGCTAACTAGTTCAAAAAGCTCTATGACTTGCAACGTAAGAAACATGAAAATTACACCAAGGAATCATCATCATTTTACTTAAAACTAGTGGCTGAAAATCTTAAAAGTAGCCAGAGAAAAAAATACATCACATACAGAGCAGCATTTCTCAATTTATTTTTCATCATCACCCCCACTATGGAGTCTTTTTAGACATACTTTTCTAACTGCACAACCACCATGAAATTTTAATACCAGAAATGTACTCTGTATCTGTTTGTGTGGGGTGTGTGTGTGTATACAACTGTATATATATATTATATGTATATAATATATATATACATATAATATATATATACACACACACACACACATATGTACTTTATACACAAAAAGTATAACATCTTTCCTATAGGGAAATCCAACACCTTTACCACAAAACACAAATAATCCAATTAAAAAACCAGCAAAGGACATGAACAGACACTTCAACAAAGAAGACATTCAGGTGGCTAACAGACATGAGGAAATGCTCACAATCACTAGCCATTACAGAAATGCAAATCAAAACTACAGTGAGATACCATCTCACCCTGACATTACTGGCACCAATCAAAAAAACAGAAAATAACAAGTGTTGGAGAGGCTGCGGGGAGATTGGAACTCTTATGCACTGTGGGTGGGAATGTAAAATGATTCAACCATTTTGGAAAACCATATGGCGTTTCCTTAGAAAGCTAGAAATATCCCACTCCTAGGAATATATCCTAGAGCAATAAGAACCATCACACAAATAGACATATGCACACCCATGTTCACTGCAGCATTATTCACAATAGCAAAAAGATGGAAACAACCTAAGTGCCCATCAACAGATGAATGGATAAACAAACTATGGTACACACACACAATGAAATACTATGAAACAATAAAGAACAGTGGTGAATCTGGAGGGCATTATGCTGAGCAAAGTAAGTCAATCACAAGAGGATAAACATTGTATGAGACAACAATTATAAAAACTCATGAAAAGGTTTACACACAGAAAGAAACAATCTGATGGTTACTAGGTAGGGGAGGGGTGGGGAGGGAAAAACACTAACTAGACAACAGATAAGTGGTAGCTTTGGTGAAGGGTGAAACAGTACACAATGCTGGGGAAGTCAGCACCGCTTGACCAAGGTGAGATCATGGAAGCTTCATAGACACATCCAAACTCCTTGATGGACCGAATTACTGGGCTGAGGGCTGGGGTCCATGGTCCTGGGGGACATCTAGCTCAACTGGCATGTCTTAGGCTGGGTTCCCTAGAGAAGCAAAACCAGTAAAGTGTATAAGTATACATATAGAGAGATTTATATCAAGGAAACAGCCCATGTCATTGTAGAGGCTAAAACATCCCAAGTCTGTGGATCAGGGTAGAGGCCTTTCCCAATTCATGCAGCCGCAGTAGCTGGCGAACCCAAGGTCGGCAGGTTGGAGAGCCGGGCTCCCGCTCACAGGCCGTGAAAGTCAACGAATTCTAAGATCAGCAGACAAGACTGCAAGGTTTCTCCTGATTCACGTAGCTGCAGGGGCTGGTGAACCCAAGATCGGCAGGTTGGGGAACAGGACTCTTGCTCTCAGGCTGTGAAGATGGATGAATTCCAAGATCAACAGGTAAACTGCTAGCTCAAGTCCCAAGAACCGGAGGTGAGACAACAAGAGGCAGCTGTTGAGTCTGGAACAAGCCAAAAACTTTGGCAAGGTGAGCAGGCAGAAAGTTACCTGTGGAAGGCAGAGAGATGAAGCTGAGGGGGCGGTGAGCTGCCACAGGACCTGCCCCCACCAGTACCACTCAGCAGATTCCATCATGGGGATGATCACATATCAAATTTCAACAGGGAAGTGATCACAACATTATACAACTGCTGAAACACTGAGAATCATGGCCTGCCAAGTTGACATAAATTTTAACCATCACATGCCATAACATAGTTTATAAAGACAATGTTCTACATCTTATGTTGGTGAGTAACGTCTGGGGTCTTAAAGCTTGTGAGCAGCTATCTAAGATACTTTCCACTGGTCCCATCCCATCTGGAGCAAGGGAGAATGAAGAAAACCAAAGACACAAGAGAAAGATTAGTCTAAAGGACTAATGGACCACAGCTACCACAGCCTCAACTAGATTGAGTCCAGGACAACTAGATGGTGCCCAGCTACCACCACTGGCTGCTCTGACAGGGATCATAATAGAAGGTCCCAGACAGAGCTGGAGAAAAATGTAGAACAAAATTCTAACTCAAAAAAAGACTTGACTTACTGGCCTGACAGAGACTGGAGAAATCCCGGAGAGTATGGCCCAGACACCCCTTTCACTCAGTACTGAAGTCACTCCTGAGGTTTACCCTGCAGCCAAATATTAGACAGACCCATAAAACAAACTGAGACTAAATGGGCACACCATCCCAGGGGCAGGGATGAGAAGGCAAGAGGGAACAGGAAAGCTGGTAATGGGGAACCCAAGGTTGAAAAGGGGAGAGTGTTGACATGTCGTTGGGTTGTCAACCAATGTCACAAAGCAAAATATATATTCATTGTTTAATGAAAAACTAATTTGCTCTGTAAATCTTCATCTAAAGTACAATTTAAAAAAAGTGTAAGATTTTTCCATCATCAAACCCCCTATAAAAAATTTGTCCCCTTGGAGACACCTTCACCACTGTTGAGAAAGCATATATAAAGAAGAACAAAGACAAGGTTGCCAGCAGATTTCTCATGAAAAACAACGCAAACCAGAAGACAGTAAAGCTGCATCTTCAAAGTACTGGAAGAAAAACACTTTTAAACCTAGACTTCTGTACCAGAAAAAATAGATATTTCAAAAATAAAGGCAAAAAAGACCTTTGCTGACATAGAGAAGCTAAAACAATTCATCACCAGCAGACCTGGCCTTTATGAATGCTAAAGGAAGCGTGACAAGCAGAAGAAAAATGATAGCAGATGGAAATATGGATCAACACAAAGGAATGGAAAGCACCAGAAATAGCAACTATATGCATAAACGTTAAAAAATGTTTCTTGCTATTGAAATTTCTTTTTAAATTTGACTATTTTAAGAGAAAATGAGAGCAAAGTATTACAGGATTTATAACATATGTGGAAGTAAAATGTTGACAACTATAGCACAAAGGCCAGTAGAAGAGAAATGGGAGTATATTGTTCTAAGGTTCTTATGCAATACACGAAATGGTATAATAATCACTTGGAGGTAGACTGTGATAAGTTAATGATATATGCTGTATACTTGCAAAAAAAATAACCAAACCCATTGCCATCGAGTTGATCCCGACTCATAGTGACCCTACAGGACAGAGTAGAACTGCCCCACAGGGTATCCAAGGAGTACCCGGTGGATGTGAGCTGCCCACCTTTTGGTTAGCAGCCGCAGCACATAAGCACTATGCCATCAGGGTTTCTGTATACTTGAAAACAACTATTAAATGAATACAAAAAATAGTTATAGCTAATGAGCCAACAATGGAATTAAAATGAAATAATTTTTTAAAAAGTCAAAACTCAAAAAGAAGGCAGAAAAAAAGGCAAAAGGGAACAAAGAACAGCTGGGATAAATAGTAAATAGCAAGATGGTAGGTGTGGAAAAAAAAACTTGCTAATAATCAAATTAAATGTAAAAGGTCTAAATTAAATTAAAAGGCAGAACTTATCAGATTGAATAAAAAAGCAAGATCCAGCTATAAGTTGCCTACAAGAAATACACAAATATAAAGACACAAATAAGTTGAAAGTAAAAAAACAGAAAAAGACATAACACGATAACACTAAAATCAAGAGAAGCTGGAGTGGCTGTATTTCAGATAAAGAAGATTTCAGAGCAAAGAATATTACTAAGGCTAAAGAGGGTCAATTCATAATGAAAAAGGGGTAGATTCATCAAGAAGACATAAAAATCTTAACTGTTTTTGCCATGCAAGGAGGCTAGCAGCACTCAGAGGCCAGTAGTTTCCCCAGCATTACCTGATTTTTGGAAGTAGATCACAAGGCCTTTCTTCCTCGTCTGTTTTAGTCTGGAACTTCCGTTGAACCCTGCCCACCATGGGTGACCCTGATGGTATATGAAATATCAGTGGCATAGTTTCCAGCATCATAGCAACACACAAGCCACCAGAGTATGGAAAACTGACAGATGAGTGAGTTGTTGTTGTTAGGTGCCATCGAATCGCTTCTCACTCCTAGCGACCCTACGTATAACAGAATGAAGCACTGCCGGTTCCCATGTTCCCAGTTCACAGCTGTTATGCTTGAGCCCATTGTTGCAGCTGCTGTGTCAGTCCATCTCGTTGAGGGTCTTCCTCTTGTTTGCTGACCCTCTACCAACCATGATGTCCTTCTCCAGGGACTGGTCCCTCCTGATAACATGTCCAAAGTATATGACACAAAGTCTTGCCATCCTTGGTTCTAAGGAGCATTCTGGCTGTACTTCTTCCAAGATGGATTTGTTTGTTCTGCTGGCAGTCCATGGTATGTTCAATATTCTTTCCTAACACCATAATTCAAAGGCGTCAATTCTTCTTCGGTCTTCGTTATTCATCATCCAGCTTTCCCATTCCTATGAGGCGATTGAAAACACCATGGCTTGGATCAGGTGCACCTTAGTCGTCAAGGTGACAGCTTTACTTTTTCACACTTTAAAGAGGTCTTTTGCAGCAGATTTGCCCAATGCAACGCATTGTCTGTTTTCTTGACTGCTGCTTCCATGGGCATTGATTGTGGATCCAAGCAAAATGAAATCCTTGACAACCTCAATGTTTTCTCCATTTATCATGATAAAAAAGGAAACAGTTGCACTTGGCTGCTGGAAGTTATAACTTTTCAAATTGTTTATACATTTCAATATATTATACATTTTGATATATTGTCATGAAGTTGAGGTACCTTTGTAGATAAATAGTATAGTGGTGGTGAAGGTAGGCTTTGAAGTCATGCAGACCTGGGCTGAGTTGTGGTTCAATCACTTACTATTTGTGTCATGTTGAACAAGTTACTTAACCTCTGCTTCCTCAGTTTGCTCATCTGTTAAAAAAAAATGGGGATAACAATTTCTACTAGATCACTGAGGGCATTAGTGAGATGTGTCAAGTGCTTAGCCTGGGGCCCGGGAGAAATAACTGGTGACCTTTGAAGGTGACAGAATGAACATCTCTGACCACTCATTTATTTAACAAATACTTATCTAGTACAGGCTGTGTGTCCAGCACTGTAGACACTGCCATGCGTTTACTCCATTTAACATTCACAATGACTGCTATACCAGTGGTCTTGTCTCCATTATAATGGAGAAGGAGACGGCTCAGAGATGTTAGGAAGCCTATACCAGATCTCACCAGAAGAGGGTGATGGGAAGGGATTCCTGGCAGGAGATGAATCTTAAAGACTTCTGCTCTGCTTTGATCTGGGGTTGAGTTTTGTGGTCTGGGGCAGTTTGCTCAGACAGCTGCATTCAGGACACTCTAGGCAGCTTTTGGATGATCCTGCATGTGAACTCCTAGATTTTTCCTTCTGCTGCGTTACCGTTTGGTTCCTTCTCTACTTGTTTTTGTCTAATGGACTATAAGAAGAAGAAATCTATTTCAAATCTGCTGAAAGCTATTACTGAGCAACAGCACTGGTTAAAAACAACCTAGTAGGTGAGCTGAGTGTAGGAGAATTAGAGTTTTAGGCCCTGTGGCCAGTAGTGAAGTCTGTTTTCCTGCCACCTGACTTTCATACTATCACATTCACTGCTGGGTGAATGGAGAGTCCTTGAGTTTTAAGAGTGAAGTGAACCACTGAGGCGACTCTTTTGCAGATGGGAAAGTGTGGTGCTCACCCAAGGTTACTGCTACCAATTGCAGGGAAGTGCTGGCTTGAATGCTGTCTCCCCTGAGCTGACTGGTTCTATGGTGGCTATGTTGGAAGGAGCACTGCTCTCCAAACCAGCAGAACTGGCTTCCAGTCCTCCTGACCATCTCTCCTTCTCTAGAAGTCTTTTAGAGAGTGCTTGTTTGATATCAGTCATGTCTGTTTGGCAACTCACTGACTCCCATGACCCTGTCACACTCTCTTGAAGAATGTGCTCAGGGAAGCCCTTGGTTTCCCTGTTCTTCTATGTGACTTGCTCCTAGCTACTGCTCTTCAGACCATGGCTTGAGACTCCTTCTCGCACAGACAACCTGGGAAGGGTGAAACACTAGCCCCAGTTGAGCATTTTTACAGGGTTGCTGCCATCTACCCATCACCCTTATATGGCGATGTTGTGGATTATCAACCTGAGTGCTACCTCCCTTCCACCCTGATCAGTGTATGCTCAGGGAACAAGAAATAAAAGCATGAAATGTAGTTAAATAAACTTACTTTTGGATACTTCCATTAGAATAGATAATTAAGATGTGAGCCATACCTTTAAAAAAAGAGTATGGAAGCTGGGGTAGGGTGGGGATACTGGTTTGGCCTCTGCTTTTGATAGCCCTATGAGAGCAACGGGCGCTACAGCATAACTGATAAGACTTATGGACTGAATTAGGAGATTGAACTGAAGCCCTATGACTGTGGAGTTTTCTGTGGGACAATCTACAGCAGGCCTTCAATATCTTCTTTGTCCTCAGGTAACTTCACACTAGAGTCGAGCTTCAGGATAGCAAACGCTTTTAAATTCACAACAAATGCCAACACCTCATCTTCTGCAAATAAACAAAAATCAGTGTTTAAGGTATATAAAGCCATTTTGCTAGATTTTTTTTTTAATCCAAGAGCTTTTTTTGGTGTACATTTTCAGATGTATAGTAGTTTCTTTGCAGAGAGATTTTTAAAAAAAAGCTAACAGACCTTCAACTGAAGTTAAATATGGATTTATGTCTGTGTAATTCTTGATATTTAAAAACAATACAACTGGAAGACTACATATTTTGAAATTCCTATTTAAAAAGTTGGTTAGGGAGTCAAGTTGTATGACTTTAAAGTACTTTTTT
>NW_004444030.1:11062306-11072720 GCF_000243295.1 Trichechus manatus latirostris
GTGTGGGTGATGAAGGGTAGAGAGTGGGAAAGCGTATATCACAAATTGCCGGCGCTCTGCAGCCCCTCAGGAAGAAGCAAAGATGGCGCACGGAGCCAGGCACTCGAGTGAAAGGAGGGGGAGGTGGCGAGAGGGAAGTGAGAAATCAAAAGAAGCAGAAAAAAAAAGCAACGCTAGCAGCCAACAAATGGCACTCAGAGAGCCAGCTAATGAGGGCTGGTGTTTCTAGACTAGTAACTGTGCCCGTGGGAAGCGGAGGGGGCCGAGTATGGGTGAAGAAGGGTAGAGAGTGGGAAAGCGTGTATCACAAATTGCCGGCGCTCTGCAGCCTCTCAGGAAGAAGCAAAGATGGCGTACGGAGTGAGGCACTCAAGCGAAAGGAGGGGGAGATGGCAGGACGCAAGGAAGAAATCAAAAGAAGTGGAAAAAAGCAACACCAACAGCCAACAAATGGCACCCAGAGAGCCGCCCACTTGGGTGTGTGGAATCCAAGCAGCCGGGGCTTCCCGGTCAAGAGACCGTGGCTGCGGGAAGCAGAGGAGCCCCAGCCGGGGCGAAGAGGGGTGGGAGGTGAGAAAGTGCACACTGCAAATTACTGGTTGTTTTGTCCCCGCTGGACGCTCCGTGAGGCTGCTTTCTTGTACCCCTGTTTGCTGGTCTCTGATAGGAGTCCAAGATGGTGGATCCACGCTGTGTTAGCTGGTCTCAATAAATCTGTTTTTTAAAAAATAACCACTAAAGGATACATTTCAGGATGAAGGAAATTGAACCTAGAAGAAAGGAGTAGCATGAAAGAAGCAAAGTTAAACAAGTTGGTAAACTCATGAGTTTAAACAATCATGATATCACACACACACACACACACACACATTTACTTTTCTTACTTCATCTTCTATTACCTCGCCATTCACTCCATCCCAGTCACACTGGCCTCCCTGCTTTTCTTCAAACATACTGGGCATGCTTTTCCCTGAGTTTTGCATTACGTATATGCTTCTTCTGGAGTTATTCATCCTCAGATATGGCACAATAACCACAACAATGGACTTGAGCATGCTGGCGATTGTGAGGATGTAGCAGGGCTGGGCAATACCTTTCATTCTGTCGTACATAAGGTCACCGTGAGTCCGAGTCGACTTGAGAACAGCTAACAACCACAACATCTTCATTGCTAATTTCCTCACCTTTATCCAGTCTTGGCTTAAATAATTACCTCCTCAGTGAGGTCTACTCTAATCACCCAACTTAAAATCTCAATCCATTGTCTCCTTTCCTACCTTCAGCACACTGTACTCTTAATCTCCCTTACCAAGCTCTATTGTTTTCCCATAATGCTTTTCATCTTCTAAGAGTCCTGATGGTGCAATAGTTAAGCGCCAGGCTGCTAACCGAAAGGTCAGCAGTTCGAACCCACCTGCCACTTCGCGGGAGAAAAAGATTACAGCCTAGAAAACCCTGTGGGGCAGTTCTACTCTGTCACATTGGGTCTCTTTGAGTTGAAAATCGAGTTGATGACACCTGACAACAACAACAATCATCTTCACAACATGATATAAAATGTAGTTAGTTTCATTATGATTATTGTTTAAAATATGTCTTCCCTCTCCCCACACCAGAACATAACCATTATGAGTATAGGCATTTGTGTCTGTTTTGTTCATGTATGTGAACAATGCCTGGCACTTCATAAATATGCAATAAATATTTGTTAAATGGATAAATGTTATTAACAATTATAATAACAGTGACTGACTGGAGTTTCCGGTGGTGCAAACGGTTAATGTGCTCAGCCGCTAACTGAAAGATTAGTGGTTCAAGTCCACTAAGAAGCACCTTGGAAGAAATGCCTGGTGATCTGCTTGAAAAAAATCAGCCATTGAAAACCCTATGGAGCACAGTTCTACCGTGACACATATGGGGTTGCCATAAATTGGAATCAACTTGACAGCCACTGTTTTTAATTAGGGGGAATTAAAGACAAGGTTGAAATAAATATTATATAAAACAATAGACCATTAGACAGAAAGAGATAATAGAAGCTAAATGTTTTTTTGTATGGAAAAGGAAGGGCAAGAGATACTGATTAATTTTAAATCTTGTGAAACTTGCATGTTAATTTTTTTAAATTCTAGTACCTGAAAAAATGTGTGTGTGTGTGTGTATGCATGTATGTATATATACATACTAAAATTTCCAAAACTATAGAGCAGCAAAATTAGAATAAAGACAAGGTAATCACTCCAATAGGAGGAAAGGAAAAGAGAAAAAAAACAGAGGATGGTAAATATAAAGTAAAAGCAATAAGATGGTAGAAATAAATTCAAACATCCGTAATCCTAATACCATAAATGGACCAAATTCTCCTATTAAATGTTGATGCTGTTGTTGTTGTTAGGTGCCGTTAATTTGATTTCGACTCACAGCAACAGTATGTGACAGAGTAGAACTGCCCCATAGGGTTTTCTTGGCTGTAATCTTTACTGGAAGCAGATCACTAGTTCTTTCGCCTGCGGAGCTGCACTTAACCATTTGTGCCGCCAGGGCCCAATGTTAATGACTTCCAAATTAAAGAAAATAAAACCCATTTTCAAGCTGTTCAAAAGATATATCTAAAACATAATGAGACAAGAAGGATAAAGCAAAGGAAAACATAAACAAAAGAGATGCTGCAATATCTATTTTAATATAAAACAAAGCAAAGTTAGGAGACTTTAATGATTAATTTTGCTCTCCTCTAACAGCTTCTTCCACACAGACTATATTCATGAATCTAGAACCAAAACTAGGACATCTCCACTCCGGATCTGACACCTGGAAGATGACTCACCAGACAGGTATATTGTCCTCAAGAATTGTCTGCACACCAGAATGTAGTGCCTGGGTGGCAGGTGGAACTCCAGGTAGGGTAGAATCGACTCGATGGCAACAGGCTTGGTTGGTTATTTTTTTTTTTTTTTTTTTTGGTTTGGGATCACTAGACTATGAGCTTCTTAAGAGTAAAAATAATATTTTATTATTCATGTTTGTATTACTAGCACCTAAAACGTAATAGGTACCAAGCAAATGTTGGATGAACAAGTGAGTGAATTAATGGATATCCATTTGGGGTGTAGTGATTTAATTTTTCATTATCGTAAACATCAAATTCATCAATAAGGTAAATATTGCTATACTGCCACTATGCCAAACACCTGTGACATGCAAAAGGAATGTAGGGATATCCAGAATGCCCAGATAAGACGTGCCCTGGCTTCTCAAGCTCCAGGCTGAAGACCTTTCTCCTGTGACCTCCTGTCCTGTGATTTCTACCACTTGCTTTTCTTACACAGGCTTTCTCTACAGAGGTTCTTCTCAAAATGTGGTCCACAAACCAGTGCCAGTCTGCAGACTGTTTGTTGCTGGTCCTCATCGAGATAACTACAGAAATTTAGACTAGGCATTTGAAACTTTCAAGGCAATTTGACATTGCTATGACATTCAAGCAGGTCTTTATTTAATGTTTTCAAATGTAGTGGTGGGTGACAGTTTGGAAATTAAAAACAGAAAGAAATAACTTGTCTTTCACCACAGACAGTGTGAGAAGCATTTTGTTAGGGCTGTTTGCTGAGTACATGTCACTTTTGATTTTCAAAGCCAGATGCCAGAAATTGGCTCAAGGGTTTGGGGATCCAGATCTAGAAATGGAGATGAAGCTGGAGCTGAATATTTCAGAGCTAAGCACTAATCAGATGACAAAGGTGAAGATGCTAGGGGGTAAGGGCCTAAAGCCTGGGAGAAGAACCTCCTCAGTGGGAAAATGAACTGCACCCTCATTCCCTACCCCACAGAGCAAATAATGCTTCTGTACTTACTAGAGAGCCTTTTCAAATTGGTAGAAATATCTCAACCACCCACCAGCTCTCTGCATGGTGTACACTGACAATGTGTCCTCTTATGGAATACAATGACAATATGTCCTCCTATTTGGAGTTAAGACTCCAGAGGAATGGCTAACCATACAGAAGAGCCACTGGGAGTATTTTTACACAGTAACCTCCAGGACCTTAGTTTTCTTAGAACTAAGATATTTCTATGCCCAAGGGTCTCTGGTAACACACAGAGAGAAACAGGAATCTCAAAAAGTATCTGGAAAACATCCAGTTAAGAGTCTGTGGAATTATATCATCAGCTAACTACACTTATCTTTATTGCCTCTTTAAATCTACACCCAAGACAATAAAAAACCAAGCACAAAAAACAGAGACTGATGAAAATAAACGTTTCACAGATAAGAAGAAACCAGTTTAATCTGCCACAAGAGCCGGTTAAGAGCTCACAGATACTTTTCCAACTACCCAGTGAAGAAGACACTGAAATAGGTGAGTAAGCAGACTATAAAGACTGTTCATTCTCTGTCGCTAATCTTGCCTGTAGTCAGTGGAGGGAAAAAAAGCAAAGCAAAAGAAATTAGAACAACTGCCTCTGCCACAGATCTTTTCGAGAAATAGAGAGAGATAAGAAAAGGGGAAAGGGTCAGAACAAAAGTGTGGGAAACAAACAAAAAATGATAGAGAAAAACTGATGGGCTGACAAGATAGGCCGAGTCTGACTGTGCCATGGCCGGAAGATTAAATACATTTCTAATAACCAACCAGCAAAGTTACCCAATGCCCCGTGAGGAACAAACGTCTATATACGACTATAGTCACTCAGCCTAACATCTAGTTGGAGAAGTATGTCAAAAATATGTTTACAATAATATTTCTTTGCGTTCTTTCAAGTGTGACATTGTCTGGGTAGGAGATGTCTATAAACATGTGACAGGAACTAGAATGTGGAAGAGCTCAATGTGGTCGAGAGTTATTCTGGAAAGGTTTCTGTAGACATGGGTCCTATATTGGGGACTGATGGACTATAGAGTTTAGACTAGTGCAGGGGGCAAGTCATTTGGGGGGCAGCAGGATGTTTCAAAAATAAAGGCAGGCAAGCAGGAAGATTTTTTTATTTGTGTCTTCGAATATGTGTATGCATACCCTGGGACTGTGTTCTGTGTGTATGTTTTTCATTTCTATAAAGAATGCTGTGATAAAGATTTGTAACGTTTATTAATTTCTTCATTTAGCACTATGTTTCAAAGAGCCCTTCATGTTGTATGTAAATCTAGTGAATTGCTTCTAAGTGCTGTATAGCATCCTGTAGTACACATACTCTACATTTTTTCTTAACCATTTCATATTAAAGTCTATCTACTGCCCCACCACTACATGCGTAGATATACCAACAACTGCAATAAAGTTTTGTACATGATTCTTTATAGACTTGACTGAGTTCTCTGTGATATATTCAGTTTGGATTTCTTGAAATTATGACATGGGCATACATAGTTTAATAAAATTGCTGCCTAATTGCTTTCAAAAATGATTATATTAATATGTACTCTCAAAAACAGTGCAACAGAATTATGTGGAAAATGTGATATATATATTATGAACCAGCTGGGTTTAAGCTGACAATGCACGAGTGGCTTAACTTTAGAAAATCTATTAATGTAATTCACCACATTTACAGATAAATGGAGAAAAATAACATAATCACTTCAATGAATCAGAAAAAGCCTTTGCAATAATTCAACATCCATTTAATGATTTAAAAAAAAACTATGAATAGAAAAGAAATCCTTAATCTAACAGAAGGTATAAAAAATCATACATATCAAAAATATCATATATCAAACATCATATGTTAAATCAAACCTAGTGAAATATTGAAATTAACAATGGGAACAAGACAAAGATGCCCAATATGACCACTGTCAATCATCTTTGTACTGGATGTATGCTGACATAAAATCAGTATAAAAATAAATCACTTGCATTTCTACATACCAGCTATGAAAGCATTTATTCAGAAAATTAAAATAATACTATATATAATGTATATACATACATACATGTACATTGTTGCTGTTAGGTGCCGTCGCGTCAATTTTCATCTCATAGTGACCCCATGTGACAGAATAGAACTGCCCCATGAGGTTTTCTAGGCTGTAACCTTTCCAGGATTAAATCACCAGGTCTTTCTCTTATGGAGCCACTGGGTGGGTTCGAACTGCCTATATTTCAGTTAGCAGCCAAGAGCTTAACCACAGGGCTCTTTCTATATAGATAGATGGTAGATAGGTAGATAGGCAGACAGGCAGACAGGTAGGTAGGTAGGTAGGTAGGTAGGTGGTTGGGTGGGTAGGTAAGTAGGTAGGTAAGTAGGTAGGCAGGTAGGAAGGTAGGAAGGTAGATATAGAGTTCATATAGATATAGAGTTCTTATACAGTTCCTATAGATATACAGTTCTCAAAGAGTTCCTATAGATATAGAATTCATATAAATATAAATTCTATATAAAATTATATATATAATTTTTGCCCCCAAAATGGCAGACAAACTTGTATTAGACCAAATCTCCTTTCAAGAACAACTAGAAAAGCTGGATAATTGTTTTTTCAATCTGTTTGAAGCATCAGAAAACTACCAAACCAGTGAGGATTTGAGAGGCTAAGGTCCCAGAGAGAAAGTAAGAGAAGACTAAAGGGTAATTAGAGAAGTAAAAGGAAAATGGAATAATGTATTCAAAATGCTGACCAAAATAAAACTCACATAAACAAAAAACCTGTAGAGTTCTATATACTTAGCAACTATGTCCCTCAAAAACTAAGCAAAATAAGAAGGAAAAATGCAGCTTGAAGAATTTACAGCTAGGAGAGTTAGACTTACAGAAATGCATAGGCAGTTCTTTCAAGCAGAAGAAAAATGCTCCCAAATGACAGCACAGAAATGCAAGAAGAAATCAACAGCAATGGAAAGGGAAATCGTGTGTAAATGTATCTAAATGAATAGACTATACAAAATAATACTAATATTATGGAGTTTGAAATATTTCTAGAATTAAAATACTTGACAATGATAGCAAAATAAATGCGAGGGGGTTAAATGGAAATGGAGTTTTCATTTTCTAAGATTCTTCATTTTCTGGGAAATAGTAAAAATACCAGTTTACATTAGATTTCATTAAGTAAAAGATGCATGTTGAAATGTCTGAAGTAGAGTAGAAGAACGTATACCTGACAAGCTAACTGAGGGCAGAAATGAAATAATAAAAAACTTTAAAATTTTTTTATTGACACAAAAGGAGTCAACAAAGGAGAGAAAATGGAATTGAGGCCAGGTAGGACAAATAAAAATCAAACAGTAAGATAAAATTACACAGATATATCAAAGAAGTTCCACTTGCTGTAGTTGCGGGCTGGCTTATATGGGACTTTCTCACAGATAACAATATTAAATTCTGGAAAAAATATAAAAAGACAATTATTTGAAAGCATTAGAGAATGGCCCCAAACTGGCAGAAACTGGAGAGGATGGGACCCTTAAAAGAAAGGAACCATGCTGGGTGAGGGCCACACTTTCACGGCTCTTCCCCTTGGACACACCTCAGGCTATACTGTACGTGGCAGCTTGAACTTAAGCATGAAACTTCAGACTTATGGCTTGGAGTTATCAGATGATGGAGTTCAAGGCTATCAGTTCAAGGCTGGAAATTAAGCAGGAATACCCTAAAAAGAACAGAGCCTCAGAAGGAAGAGGCCCAAAATCTGGGTATAAACCACTATTGAATCCTTTACTAATCCCTGATCTGTGTGTGCCCAGGGGAGATCCAAGGATCACGACAGCAAACAACAGCTGGAAGTCTGAAATAACTTAATAGGGATTTCGTCTGTTGTCCATTGCAATGGAGACAGAGTTTGTAGTTTGCTTCCCAGTAAAGCACAGGGGCCTGGTAAAAAGCTCAGGCTTTCCAAAGATTCACCCTGCAAATGCAGAAAACCAAGTCTCCACAGTTCAAAGTGAGGGACAAACTATGTGAATTGAAATACTCAATATTGTTAATAGAGCAATTCTCCCCAAATTTACTTACAAAGCCAAAGCAATAATTTTTTTTGTAGATGTGTAAAAAGTTAAACATTTACTTATGATATGACCCAGACATTCCATTCTTGGGTATGGAATGACTCTTACCCAAGAAAAATGAAAATCTTTTTCCATACAGAAACTGTATGTGAATATTCATAGCAGCTCTATTCACAATAGCCTTGCGATAGGTAGCTTTACGTGTCAACTTGGCTGGGCTATGGTGCCCAGTTATTCAATCAAACACTCATCTAGGTGAAGGTATTTTGTAGATGTGCTTACCATCTATAATCAGTTGACTTTAAGTACAGGATATAACTCTAGATAATGTAGGTGGGCCTCTTCCAACCAGTTGGAAGGCCTTAAGGACAAAAATACAGGTTTCCGGGGAACAAGAAATTCTGCCTTAAGACTGCAGCATCAACCCCTGCTGAGTTTCCAGCCTGCCAGCCTTCCCTACAGATTTCAGACTTGCCAGACCCCACAATCATGTGAGCCAATTTCTTAAATCTCTTTATATGTAACTATGCTATTGGTCCGGCTTCTATGAACAGCCTGAATGATATAAGCCCCAAACTGTAAAACAACCTAAATGTTGGTTCCAATTCTGGAACACAGAGTACTAAATGAAGGAATAAAAAACTCGATCAAGCACCGAATAGAATAAGAAACTGACAGAACAGAGAACAAGGAGAGCTATGGAGTGGAGGGAGTTCCCCTACCTGGTCACGTGGCCAGATTTGCCACCTTGGGCTACAGCCACCAAAGAACTCAGACAGGGAGTACAGGAAGGCAACTTCACAGAGCTCCCAACAGGACACAGAGTAACCGGTAACCAGGAATACATGTTTTCCCACCCCACATTCTTTTTCCCTGTACGAGGCCTCTGCTGCTTGCCTTTAGCCAGAGAGACACCAGCTCACTGCCACCCATATTCGCCATCTCGGACATCAGCCACCAAGTACTTCGGACACGGAGTATAGGAAGACAACTCCACAGAGCTCCCAGCAGGAGACAGAGCAGCCGGTAACCAGGAATACTCGCTTTCCCACCCTGTATCCTTCTTCCCTCTACGCAGCCTCCGATGCTTGCCAATGGGCCACGGTTGCTTGGCTGGAAAGACACTAGCTCACTGCTGTGGAGATCTGCCCCACCCCCCACTGGCTGGCCATTTTTTGGTTTGTATTTTGGTTTGTTTGCTTTCTGATAATCTTTTTTCGTCTTTTGTTGTTGCTGTTGCTTCTCTCTCTCCCTCCCTTCCTTCCTTTCCTTTCTCTTGCCCAGCTAGCCCCACATGCCATCCTCTCCCTTTCTTTATGGGCCATGATTTTCTGGTTTGTTTGCCTTGTTTTTTGTTTATTTTTTTATTTTTTTGCTTTTTTTGTTGCTTTTCTCTCTCTCCCTTCCTGACTTTCCTCTCTCCCGTCCAGCTAGCCTGTGTGCCATCTTCTCCCTTTGTTGGCAGGCTGTGATTTTTTGGTTTGTTTATCTTCTTCTTTCTTTTTCTTCTCTTCTTCTTTTCTGTAGCTTCTCTCTCTCTCCTTTCCTTTCTCCCACTCACCCAGTGCTGTGCACTACCCCTGCCCCTTCTGGAGGGGCCATGCTGCACAGTTTGGTTGGAGAGTCACTGCACGTAGCTTCCCCGGGTCTGTTGCCACCTAGTCTTGTGTGCCAACCATGTTGCTTCTCAACAGGCCAAACCACACTGCTCAGCTAGAAAGCCACCAGCACACAGCCTTGCTACGTCTGCCCTGCCCCTACCCGCAAAATCCTACCGCACCATCTTTTTATTTACCTTTTTCTTTTTATTTTTTTAACTTCACTTTTTTCCATTTTTTTAAAAACTTTTTTTTTTGCCTTTGTTTCTCTCTCTTCTTTCACTTCTTTTACCCACTGAATTAGCTGTGCACATCACTTCCTACTCTTTCCCTCCTGCCTGGCTGTACCATGTGCCTGTGCAGAGCCCCTGAGCAGCATTAACATGGTCTTCTGTACCATGCCCTGCACTGCCTCTAACCCCACCCCCTCATCCTCAGTTTATGCAGCAATATACCCATCCCTGCTACTCCACCTCTGCTGGATATGCCCTGCTGCACTATAGCTGACTGACCAGCCCTGCCCACTTGGGCAAGGTTGTGAGAAGTATCGTGCCCACAGGCTAGCAAGCAACAAAACATACCCAGCCTGCCTGCGCAGACATAACCAAACAAAACATAAAAGCAGGAGGAAATAATCAAATCTACAATCAATAAACAAAGAAAATAATTCCTGAATGTCCCAAGGCAGCAGACAATATCAAAACATATTTAAAAAAAAAGGAGAGAGGAGTTCCAGCAAAATGGCGCTCTAGGCAGAAGCACCACGCCGACCCTCCACAGCAAACATCTGAAAAACTAAGCCGCACAGAGAATACAACAATCCTGAAACCCTAAAACATCAAATGAAGAGATAAAGAACTCAGCCAAGCACCAAAT
>NW_004444030.1:11084635-11096189 GCF_000243295.1 Trichechus manatus latirostris
GAAAATGTTCTACGTTTTACCTTGGTGAGTAGCGTCTGGGGTCTTAAAAGCCTGTGAGCGGCCATCTAAGATACTCCACTGGTCTCACCCCTTCAAGAGCAAGGGAGAATGAAGAAAACAAGATACAAGGGAAAGATTAGTCCAAAGGACTAATGGACCACAACTACCACAGCCTCCACCAGACTGAGTCCAGTACGACAAGATGGTACCCGGCTACCACCACTGACTTCTCTGACCGGGATCACAACAGAGGGTCCCGGACAGAGCTGGAGAAAAATGTAGAACAAAATTCTAACTCGGAAAAAAAGACCAGACCTACTGGCCTGACAGAGACTAGAGATTATGGCCCATGAACACCCTTTTAGCTCAGTAATGAAGTCACTCCCTAGGTTCACCCTTCAGCCAAAGATTAGACAGGTCCATAAAACAAAATGAGACTAGTAGGGTGCAACAGCCCAGGGACAAGGACTAGAAGGCAGGAGGGGACAGAAAAGCTAGTAACAGGGAACCCAATGTCGAGAAGGGTGAGTATTGACATGTCATGGGGTTGTTAACCAATGTCATAAAACAATATGTGTACTAACCGTCTAATGAAAAACTATTTGTTCTGTAAACCTTCATCTAAAGTACAATTAAAAAAAAAAAAAAAAACTATAGAGACACTGAAAAGATCAGTGGCTACCAGGGGTTCAGAGAGAAGGAAAGGGTGAATAGGTGGGAGCACAGGGGGTTTTTAGGGCAGTGTAAGTGTGGACACATAACAATAAGCATTTGCCAAAACTCATAGGATGGTACAATACAAAGAGTGAATCGTAATGTAAACGATGAATTTTAGTTAATCACAATGCATCGATGTTGGTTATTGATTGTAACAAATATATCACAGGAATGCAAGGTATTAATAGAAACAATGTGTAGTCGGGAGGGGAGTATATGGAAATTCTTTGTACTTTCTGCACAATTTTTATGTAAACCTAAAAGAGCTCTAAGGAATAAAGTCTATTTTGAAAAATATATCAAATGTTGACTGGAGTCAAACTCCTGACTTCTAAGCCATTTACTTCCAATTTAGACTTTTTAAGAAATTCTGGTATCTAGCTATCTCATCCTTGACAACTTCAAGGATTTCATTTTACTTAGATCCACAATCAACATACATGGAAGCAGCACAAAAGACGCATTGCATTGGGCAAATCTGCTGCAAAAAACCTCTTTAAAGTGTTGAAAAGCAAAGATGTCACCTTGAAGACTAACGTGTGCCTGACCCAAGCCATGATGTTTTCAATCACCTCATATGCATGGGAAAGCTGGACGATGTATAAGGAAAACCGATGAAGAATTGAAGTCTTTGAATTGTGGTGTTGGCGAAGAATATTGAATATACCATGGACTGCCAAAAGAACAAACAAATCTGCCTTGGAAGAAGTACAACCAGAATGCTCCTTGGAAGCAAGGATGGCGAGACTACGTCTCACATACTTTGGACATGTTATCAGGAGGTATCAGTCCCTGAAGAAGGACATCATGCTTACCAAAGTAGAGGGCCAACAAAAAACAGGAAGACCCTTAACAAGATGCATTGACACAGTGACTGCAACAGTGGCTCAAGCATAACAATTATTGTGAGGATGGCACAGGACCGGGCAGTATTTTGTTCTGTTGTCCATTGGGTAGCTATCGACGGCACCTAATAACAACAACAGCTATCTCGTCACGTTTTTACCTTGATGTGATAGCTTCAGGTTATCTCAAATACTGACTGTATTGCCAATATACTAATATCTGAGCAAACCATTTGAAATCACAGAAATATTCTTTACTGGTATTATATTAAGCCTTTTTTCAAAAACTCATGTGTAGTCTTTCCTATTGGTAGGAAATAAACTTCACGTGGAAATCAAGAGTGTCATTTCTTTGAGCAACCTGCTGAAATGAAATATTCTCAGTTGCTCAGTAGCTGTTAATGTCTTGAATTCTCTATTTTCTTCAAAACTGTTCAGATTAGGAGACATATGGTTAAAACAACTGTTCTCTGTTAGTAAAGCTGTATGTGGTTTGGCATTCGGATACAAGTCTTGTTGCACATGTAGCTGCTAATCTAGTGGGAATAATCCCAACGCTCTCTTTCTATTCTACAAGAGGACTCAGAAAATAACTGCATTAAAATTTTTTCCCTACAGCTTGAGTTTTCACTGACAATTAGAAGCAAAAAACCAAGAGCTTCAACTTTTTATATAATGCTGCACGTATGCCAAGAATGTATTCAGACTCTGCATGTTAATAATTTCAGCCAACTGATGGTGAAGTGGTTAAGAGCTACAGCTGCTAACCAAAAGGTCCGCAGTTTGAACTCACAAGGCTCTCTTTGGAAACCCTGTGGGGCAGTTCTACTCTGTCCTATAGGGTCGCTATGAGTTAGAATCGACTTGATGGCAATGGCTTTTTTTTTTTTATACAGCAAAATATGTCCAAATACGCCTTTTCTTTCACATCATAGGTTATTGACATTATGTTTGTACAACAGTAATAACTGATAAAGAAATTTTGCCAATAGCTCCTTCTGATTTACCTGACTAACCATGTTTGTCATGAACTTTATGGTTGGTTTTATAAACTTCTCACCAATGACTTGACTTGTACATTTTTTCACTGTGATGAGTGGTAATTCTAGTCTTTTCTTTCACTTTATTAATAAAATTCCTTAAGCTTGTACTGGAAAGCAATATTTCATTCTTGCTCTGGAGAAAAGTAGGTTGCTTTAGCAGAGAGGTGACTGTGCTTTGACTGGAAATTATCTACTGATGGCTTTAGTCCTTTGTATTAGAGAGGACTTTTTATAGGTAGGTCCCTGGGTGACACAAATGGTTTACACTTAACTACTAACCTAAAGGTTGGTGGTTTGAACTCACCCAGTGGCATCGCAGAAGAAAGGCCTAGTGATCTGCTTCCATAAAGATTACAGCCAAGAAAACCCTATGAAGCAATTCTATTGATGGGTTGCCATGAGTCAGAATCAACTGGACAGCAGTCGGGGTTTTTAAATTTTTTTTTTTTGTTTTTTAAACAGATGATAGAAGTCCACCTCAAACTAGCCTAAGGAAGGGTGATAAAGAAAGTATTGACTCATAATTGAAAATGTTGGAGAGAGTACAGAATAGTTGAGACATGGTGTATCGAGATGCTTAAAGGACATTGGCAGGTCTTTGTCTCTCCATATCTTGGCTCTGCTTTTCTCTGTTGGCTCCATTTTCATGCAGGATCTTTACATGTAGCAGGTGAAAGGTTACATGATCCTTGTGACTTCTGATCCCAGAAAAACAGAACCTTCCTGTAGTGTCTAAAAAGAAAAATCTTATTGAAGACTCTAGTTGTCCCAGTTTGGGCCCAGATTAGTGTCCATGTTGGAACCAATCACAGTGTTCAGAGGGATAGATAGATTACTCTGACTACTCAGCCTAGACCATATGCCCACCCCTGTGGCCAGATTCTATTGCCAGAAATGAGGGAGAGAATATTGACATAAAATATTTTCTTCAACTGCAGACACTATCTAACAAAGTTTCATACAAAAATAATAATACCCAAGGGACAAATAGATTACTTATCCAATAAAATACCGTTAGAGATCCATGGTTATATTTCTTTTTTATACTTTCTTTTTTGCTTAATTGTACAAAATAACCACATTCACAGGTATTTGAAAAGAACTCTCTTTATGTTTAAAAATTATTTTGAGTTGAAGTATTTATGTTACTAGTTTCGTCACTACTGCTACATTCAATAATCCACTCACAAGCTTTTGATTCATCTTTGCGTTTAAGATATAAAAAAACATAATAAACCAATAAAAATGTAAATCTAACACATACAAACAAAAACACACAATGATGTAAAAATACGTTCACAGAAATGAAGCTGCTCTTTGTAAGCTCAATATTAGTCAAAATTAACTGACCAAACAGACCTTATGATTCATGCACCACATTTAAGAAAGCAAATTTTATGAAGAATATAAAGGAATTCTGGGAAAATTATAATTAAACTATATTTCAAATTTATGAAATATAAGTGAACAAAATGTTATAAATGTTTTTCTTTGAGTACTACCAAACACCTCTTGGTCCCTGGGTGGGGTACCATGACCCCACTCAGAACCTGTGTTCTCACTTATAAGGGTGTTCCCAGGGGCAGCTTCCCCAGCCCGACTGTGCACCACAGCTACCTCCGTAGTTTTTTAAAAACACGGATTCCAAGATCTGATTTCTGACCAGCCAAATCAGACTTTTCTTGAGTGATGCGCAAGAATCTGTATACTGTCTCCCAATGTAATTTTAGTACATCCATTCTGGCATCTGGTAGTAGGGCCAGTTTAAGAACTATACCCTAAAACACCCTCCCTCAACTATATTCCCTGAAGTCAAACAAAATTTACACATGTCCATTTACCTCTTCCATATCACTCCTTGGCGCTCATCTAAACCCATCAATTGCCTGAGTCCTCCCCACAGGACAAGGAAGAGGAGGGAAGCAGCTCTCAAGGGTGGGTAACTTTATGATCCTTGTGGAAGCTTCCTTGGACAAGGAAAAGTAGCCTTGATTGGGCCTGGTCACCTGGCAGCTTGTCTTTGCTCTAACCTATTCTAGATCCAAAGAAACTAGTTCTTTATGCCTTCTCTATTACTACACTTCATGAAAAAAGGGATTCGAGTGTTCAGTAAAGGTTACTCCATTTCCTATGTATCAGTTACCCAAGGAATAGGGAGTAGGGAAGAGAGATGAAATAAAAATGTTCAGGAATATGGGTGGAAATATGAGTTTCCTATATCCTTTACTCATTTCTGCTTGTCTTAATTATCTGGATCTCAGAATGTTCTATACTGTGTCCTTCTTGCAAGGTGAGACCAGGACAGAGAAATAATTATGTGCCACTTCAAACAAATACTTTTCAAGTGTTTGGTCAACATTTATGGAGAAGGCAAGCTGAGGGCTGCATGGTAGTAAGGCAGAGAAAGCTCAACATCACCCCTATTGTCCTGAGCAATTCAGCTCTGACCCCAAAGTTGCATATTCCACTAAGCCAAATAAAAGCTCAGAGATTAAAGAGAACTGCCCTGGTGGCACAGTGGTTAAGAGCTATGACAAGGTACAACTGCTAACCAAAACGTGGGCAGTTCAAATCTACCAGCCGCTCCTTGGAAACCCTATGAGGCAGTCCTACACTGTCCTGCAGGGTCGCTGTGAGTTGGAATCAACTTGACAGAAACGAGTTTGGTTTTTGGTCCTACTCAGAAGGCAGTTTGATATCAGACCATTGTCATGTTATTATGTCCCTTAAGGGTAGGAAGATGGTGTTTCAACACTATACACTCTCAGCAGTTTATAAACATACTCGTTTCAATCACAAAGAGCACTTTCTCTAAGAATAATTTAGATAAAGAGTTTCAGCCTTTCGACATTTCTGGTGATAGTTTAGAGCTGAGGTCATCAACAGTGCCTGTTTTTGTACAGTCCATGAGCTAAGAATGGTTCTTGCCTTTTTAAAAGTTTATAAAAATAAAACAAAGAGTATGTGGCCTGCAAAGCCTAAAATATTTACTGTGGTCCTTTACAGAAAAATTTACGGGTCCCTGGTTTAGAGCCTTGATAGACTAGTACACCTGGCTACTACCTACTGACGCTTCTCTTAATCTCACTGTTATTGGTTCCACCATGAAGACCAGTTAAGAATCATCTCCAATCTGGTTTACATATCACATCCCAGTGGTTTGCTGGTAAATGTTTAACAACCAGCTCTCTGGACAAAACGGTCCTGATTTGTAGCATCTTCCAATTTCAGCAGTGTACATATTCCCACCATGGCCAATTTGAAGCTGCCATCGCGTGATGTAACTGAACATGGAATTGAGAAGAAATGTGCATAATAAGCTCTTGCTAGGTGGTACAAGCCAGCTCCAACACAACCCTGTCCTATGCCAAAATGTTTGAGGCAACTGGTATAGTGGATAGAGCTTCATCAGCTGGTCAAACATAGTCCTAAATTAAAGCCAATCCTCCCCACTTAACTAGTTGGATGACCTCCCCAAAGTCACTCAACCTCAATAAGCTTCTTTTCTCATTTGTAAATCTGAGATAATTCCACATACCTCTCAGGGAGAAAGGTTCAGGAACACTAAGAATCCCGTACCCATTGCCGTCAAGTTGATTCCTACTCATAGTGACCATATAAGACAAAGTAGAACTGCCCCATAGGGTTTCCAAGGAGAACCTGGTGGATTCAAACTGTCGACCTTTTTTGGTTGGTAGCTGTAGCTCTTAACCACTATGCCACCAGGGTTTCCACACTAAGAATAGGTGCAAATAAATATACCCCACAGAACCTGACACATGCCCTTCCCACTTTCTTTCCAATGACCCGATAGCAAGATGAGGGAGGCTTCTTATTCCATCCTCTTTCATCTTATCAACACTCCTCTCTAAGCCAGGACTAGATGTTGGCCAAGTGGATCCTCTTTCTGAGTCCACTGTAGAGAGTGGGATCACCAGAAGGGTTTGGGCCCCAGGAAAAATTTGCCATCTGAAGGAGTTGGTTGGGACCTTAAGAGAAGGACAGACTCAGAAAAAGCATAAATCGGGTGTTTGCCCTGAGAAAAAGCCTTTCAAAGGAGAATAAGTACTAAATTCCACCTTAATGGCAGTGTTCTAGTCTTATTGGTCATTGCATCTACACCGTCTGGCACAATTATGTGGTATATAGTAGGCACTCAATATATAATTGCCAGATGAATGAATGAACGATGAATATATCACCCATTAAATGAACACAACCTTCATCATCTTAGAGGCAGTACAATAGTGATTAAGAGATTAGATTCTCAACAGCCTGGATTTGAATCTCAGCTTTGTCCCTTACTAGCTCTGTGTCCTTAGACAAGTTACTTAAATGTTCTGTACTTCAGTTTCATCATCTGTAAAATGAATAATAATAGCATCTACCTTACGGAATTGACTTGAAGTACTTTGTAAAATAAGTCAGACACAATATTAGTACTCAATAATGTAAGCTATTATTATCTTGATCATGTAAGTCAACATTAACAACAAACATTCATTGATATCCATCATGCTACAGGGTCACTATGAGTCAGAATTGACTCTACAGCACTGGGTTTGGATGCACCATGTTCTTAGTTTAATCTACTAGTCAAATCGTCATTTCAGGAAAGGAAGCATGCCACAATAAAATAGTACCACTGTAATATGTCAAGATGTCAAATTTCAATAAACCAAATTCATTGTAGATACATATTTCTATCCTTTTGGTCTTTCATGTTCATCAACTTAAAGACACAAAGGCTATAATGAAATCAAAGCAAGCCTGAATTATAGTAGCAAAAGAATATTTTAAAGCCCTATGGCCCACTTCTGCCTCTAGAATGTTTTCTGTCTCACAAAACAGGTCCACCCCTACCTCATCTATGTTGTTGTTGTGTGCCGTCAAGTTGATTCCAACTCATAGGGACCCTATAGGACAGAGTACAACTGCCCCATAGAGTTGCCAAGGAGCAGTTGGTGGATTTGAACTGCCGACCTTTTGGTTAGCAGCCTCAGCTTGTAACCACTTCACCACCAGGGCTCCACTTCATCTGTGTTACTATGCTTAATTCTTAGACCTTATGTCTTTCATAGGGAGCCCTGGTGGCACAATGCTTAAGCACTTGGCTGTTAATCAAGAGGTTGTAGGTTCGAACCCACCCAGTGACTCCATGGGAGAAGGACCTGGAAATCTACTTCTGTAACAATTACAGCCAAGAAAACCCTAAGGGGCAGTTCTACTGTCTAAAATATTTACTGTGGTCACTATGAGTTGGAACTGACTTGATAGCAGCCAACAACAACTATGTATCTTTCATAAGATATATAAGAGGCAATACTTGTGAAATAGAATGTTCTGATGCAAAGATTAAGGTTTAGTCATTTTGACTTTTTTTGGTGGTGGTGGTCTGGGGTAACATTAGATTTGTAGTCTTTATTTTCCCCTAGTAATTCATGTGAGAAACGAATACTCCCATATTGTTGTCAGGCTTCACCGTGCCCATGAACATGATCTCATCCCTGAACTTAGCCCAAATATTTTTCTAGTGCCAACTTTATTATGGGCAATTTTTTTTTTACTTGTGCTTCAGGTAAAAGTTTAAAAAGCAAATTAGTTTCCCATTAGATAGTTTGTACATGAAGTGTTTCATGACCTTGGTTTAATTCCCCACAATGTGTCAGCACTCTCCCCATTTCTGCCCTGGTTTCTCCATTTTCTTTCATCTTGATTTTCTACCCCTTCCTGCCTTCCTGCCCTTTTGATCTTGTATAATTGATTGTTCTAAGGAGTACTTTCCTCTTGGGCATTATTGTTTATCTTATGGGCTTGTCTATTGTTTGGCTGGGAGGTGATCTCAGGGAACAGCTTCAGTTTCAGGTCAGAAGTGTGTTTTATGTCCGTAGTCTCAGGGGTTCCTACAGTCTCTGTCAGACCAGTAAGTCTGGTCTTTTTTGTGAATTTGATTTTTTGTTCTATAATTTTCTCCTGCTCTGTCTAGGACCATCTGTTGTAATCCTAGTTAGAGCAATTGGTAGTGGTAGCTGGGCACCATCTAGTTCTGGTCTTGGGGTAGTGTAGGCTAATTACTCCCTTCAGTCTTTTTTCTTCACTCTCCTTTGCTTCAGAAGGGAAGAGACCAATAGTTATATCTTAGATGGCCGCTCACAAGCTTTTAAGACCCCAGATGCTACTCACCGAAGTAGGATGCAGAACATTGTCTTTATGTACTATATTGTGCCAGTTGCTGTAGATGTCCCCCGAGTCTATGGTCCTTTGTCTTCTAGCCTAGAAACTTAATCCATGAGGTGTTTGCTTATGTCTAAGAGGTTTCCCTGACTATACCCCTTGTGTGCTCTATATGAGCCACACCTACAGTCATGTATATAGAAATATTCATCACCAAACCCATATTTGCTGGTAGATGGATTCCCTTACATACTCTCACACCTCTTGGCGTATCTACCTGTTTGTCCGTTTGTAAATTATTGTTTGTTAACACTATTGCTGCAGGATTGTCTAAGTTATAGTAGTTACAGAGGTTGCCCTTTATTCTTGCATTCCTCTCAGTGTCCTCTCTTGCCTTGGTCAAGTTGTGCTGACTTCCCCCATATTATGTATTGCCTTTCCCTTCACCAATATTAACTCATATTTTCCATCTAATTGGTAATTTTCCCTCCCTTCCCCTCCCATCCCTGGTAACCATCAAAGAATGGTTTTTTTTTTCTTTTGTTTAAACCTTTTGTTGTTAGTTTATAGTAGTGGTCTCATACAATATTTGTCCTTTTGTGATTGACTTATTTCACTTAGCATAATGTCCTCCAAATTCATCCACGTTGTGATATTATGGGCAATTTGCTGTTAAATTTTGCAACTAAATTTTATATTGCAATTAAATAACTAGAAATAAATTCTGGCTTGTATTTGGGCCTTTATTGCTTTTGAGTTGGGCTGTACCTTGTTTAACAACAGTCACCATAAAATACCTAGTATTTTCAACCCCTTTTCCTTGGGAAAATTACCCTGCCTCCATTAGCAAAACAGTAGATGCTATTCTGGGGAACATCCATAATTACCTGAATTATCATCCCATAAAAACAGAGAAAGAATCCTTAGTATCATTAGTGAAAATAAAAATAAAATCAAAGGCCATTTCAAAAATTTAAAGAATGAGTCAGGAGTCAGACATGGAATTAAAGTGAGGTACAATGTAACTCTCAGAGCCTCAGAAGTAGGACTTGTGGGTGGCAGGGCTAAGATGACGGAGCAGTCAGACTCTTCCGGTGGTCCCTCTTACAACAAAGACCTGAAAAAACAAGTGAATCGATTATATGTGACAGTCTAGGAGCCCTGAACATCAACGGCAAAGTTGAGGAATTGGACTGAGTGGCAGAGGGAGGGAGAGATGAGATGGTTCAGGAGCAGCGAGGAGTTGCCAGACCTGACCCAGTAGGAGACAGAGCCCTTCAGACTGGATCAGCTCGTGGTGCATGGTGAAGCAAGCAGTGGCACTCAGGAGGCATTTTCCACAATGGGAGAGACCCAGTGGCAGAGAGTCTACTCGGCCATCCAGAACCAGTGAGAAGCAGCCCTCAATCGGTGAAGATAAGCACTTGCGTCTGGCCTGCGGCGTGGATGAGAAACATTTCCCTTTGGAAAAAACCTCTCTCTCATTTACCTCCCCACTCCCCACTCTGCACTGGATCCAGGATGGCTTCAGCGATTGCCAAGTCCCCTGGGCCAGAAGTAGGACCCGTCACTTGCCCCAAGCCATTCTTCCGGCCTTGGAGAGGGAACAAATTAACAAATGGGGGAAAAAAATATTCTGCCAGCTCCCCTAAGCCAGGAACTCAGGGTAGGCATAGCTTCTTTGCCTAGGCCCAGGCATAAGGGGTCCACAGACTTTGAGTGCCTTTCCCCTTGCAGAGATTTCTGTGGGCCCATTTCAACAGCATAGGCCATCATTACCACAGTACAACAGGATATGTACCTGAAGTCTAACTTCAACTGTTTCAGCTGTGAAGTGGCAGGTTCGTGATATTTCACACTGGTCTGCCCATTAAGCAGAGTCTTCACCTATCCACATTAGGAGCCTGAGGACTGGTGGCTCCACCCACTCTACCAAGCTACCTGCAACAGGGGTCCAAGAATAAGTGGTGCCCCCAGTCCTTACAGCCCACAGCATTGGATGCTCATAGTCCAGCTGCAAAACCCACCCACTTATGCACTCTAAGGAACAGGGACATGCGTTCCTCCTGGACACTCCAGGGTGGCCGTTAGCCCCCTCTCTTGCTCAGCGTGTGACCCCCTGCTACAGCCAGATGCCTGTGCCTGCACCAATCACCCATGCCTGTCTAGGACTGTAGGTGAGAAGCTGCACCACACACTTGGTGGCCAACTACCTGGACACTTGAGCTCAATTCATACAAGAGGAGTGGGCAGACTCCTGGGCTTACATACTTAGTGGCAGGTCTGGCCACCTGGTGGCAGGATGTTGGATCTTCAGGGGTGCCAGTGATTAGGCTAGCTCACATGAGCTAGGCTAGCTCAAAACAAAACAAGAAGCTAGGACACAGTAAGAAAACATAAAATAAATAAACATAATAATTTATTGATGGCTTGGAGACAACAGTCACTATCAAATCACATAAAGAGGCAGAGCATGATGGCTTCAGCAAGCTCCCAAAATAAAGAATCTAGAAATTTTCCAGAGAAGGAAAATTTCTTGGAATTACCAGAGGCAGAATACGAAAGATTAATATACGGAACTTTTCAAGAGATCACGAAAGAAATTCTGCAAAACACAGACCAGGTAATAGAGGAACTTAAAAAGATTAAAGAAGAGTGTAATAACAAATTTAACATGCTGCAAGAATACATACAGAGACAGCAATCAGAAATTCAGAAGATTAACAATAAAATTTCAGAATTAGACAACTCAATAGAAAGTCATAGGAGCAGAAT
>NW_004444030.1:11097116-11118066 GCF_000243295.1 Trichechus manatus latirostris
ACAAAGGAAACTAACAATACTACACATCAAAATAAAAAACAAGAAAAATATAAAGACTCAGCAAATACAAAATCAACAACAATGAAAAAGATGAAAAGAAAATACGTAAAGAAGTAGGACTTGGGGATGGTGTGGGAGTGATGGTGGACAAGGTGGCATTTGTGCTCATACTTAAGCATATTTGGAGAAACCAAGTAAATCCCTCTTCTCTCCTCTATCCTCCTCTCCTCTCCACCCAGAGACATCTCAGAAGAAAGGCCTGGCTATCTACTTCTGAAAAATCAGCCACTGAAAACCCTGTGGAGCACAGTTCCACTCTTAAACACACATGGAATTGCCATGAGTCAGAACAACACATGCAAATGAGTACAAGTAAAACTGAACAAATCTGAATAAGGTCAGTGAATTGTGTCAGTGTTAAGTATCCTGGTTGTGAAATTGCACTATAATTTTGTAATATGTTACTCATGGGAAGGAACTGGGCAAAGGATACATAGGATCTCTCTGTAATATTTCTCACAACTGCATGTGAATCTATGCCATCATTTACCAGTCTATGCTCTAAACCAACTGCAGGACTCTCATCATGGAACTTCTGTTGGCAATTCTCTCTTTCTGAAATGCCTATTGGACAATGAATCTCTGAGATGGACCCTCCAATGTTCTTATGTTTTTATTTTATAGAAATCATTTTTTTAATTGTACTTTAGATGGAGGTTTACAGAGCAAATTAATTTCTTATTAAACAATGAATACACACATTGTTTGTGACGTTGGTTGCTAACCCACAACATGGCAACACCCTCCCCTTCTTAACTTTGAGTTCCCCATTACCAGCTTTCCTGTCCCCTCCTGTTTTCTAGTCCTTGCCCGTGGGCTGGTGTGACATTTAATCTTGTTTTGTTTTAGGGCCTGTCTAATCTTGGATGAGGAGTGAACCTCAGGAGTGAATTCAGTACTGAGTTAAAAGGGCATCTGGGGGCCATACTCTAGGGGTTTTTCCAGTCTCTGTCAGGCCAGTAAGTCTGTTTTGTGTGTGCGTGTGTGTGTGAATTAGAATTTTGTTCTACATTTATCTCCAGCTCTGTCCTGGACCCTGTATTGTGATCCCTGTCAGAGCAGTTGATGGTGGTAGCTGGGCACCATCTAGTTGTGCTGGACTCAGTCTGGTGGAGGCCATGGTAGTTGTGGTCCGTTAGTCCTTTGGATTAATCTTTCCCTTGTGTTTCTGGTTTTCTTCATTCTCCCTTGCGCCAGATGGAGACCAGCGGAGTACCTTAGATTGCTACTCACAAGCTTTTAAGACCCCAGATGCTACTCACCAAAGTAGGATGTAGAACATTTTCTTTATAAACTATGTTATACCAATTGAGCTAGATATCCCCTAAGACCATGGTCCCCAGCCCTCAGCCCAGTAATTTGGTCCCTCAGGGAGTTTGGATGTGTCTATGAAGCTTCCATGACCTTGCCTTGGTCGAGTTGTGCTGACTTACTGAGTGTCAAGTGTACTGTCGTACCCTTCACTAAAGTTACCAATTATTTATTGTTTTGTTGTTGTTAGGTGCTGTTGAGTCAATCCTGACTCCTAGTGACCCTTTGAACAACAGATCAAAACACTGCCTGGTCCTGCACCATCCTCACAATTGTTGTTATGCTTGAGCCCACTCTTGCAGCCACTGTGTCAATCCATCTCATTGAGGGTTTTCCTCTTTTTCGCTGACCCTGTACTTTACCAAGCATGATGTCCTTCTTCAGAGACTGATCCCTCGTGATAACATGTCCAAAGTATGTGAGATGTAGTCTCACCATCCTTGCTTCCAAGGAGTATTCTGGTTGTACTTCTTCCAAGGTGGATTTGTTTGTTCTTTTGGCAGTCTATGCTATATTCAATATTCTTTGCCAACACTACAATTCAAAGGCATCAGTTCTTCTTTGGTCTTCCTTATTCATTGTCCAGTTTATGCATGCATATGAGGTGATTGCAAACACTATGGCTTGGGTTAGGTTCACCTTTGTCTTCAAGGTGACATCTTTGCTGTTCAACACTTTAAAGAGGTCTTTTGCAGCACATTTGCCCAATGCAATACATCTATTGGCTTCTTTACTGTTGCTCCCATGGGCATTGAGTGTGGACCCAAGTAAAATGAAATTCTTGACCACTTCAATCTTTTCTCCACTTATCGTGATGTTGCTTATTGGTCCAGTTGGGAGGATTTTTGTTTTCTTGATGTTGAGGTGTAATCCATACTGAAGGCTGTGGTCTTCGATCTTCATCAGTAAATGCTTGAAGTCCTATTCACTTTCAGCAAGCAAGGTTGTGTCATCTGCATGTAGCAGGTTGTTAATGAGTCTTTCTCCAATCCTGATGCCGCGTTCTTCTTCATACAGTCCAGCTTCTCAGATTATTTGCTCAGTTTACAGATTGAATAAGTATGGTGAAAGGATACAACCCTGACACACAACTTTCCTGACTTTAAACCATGCAGTATTCCTTTGATCCATGTACAGATTCTTCATGAGCACAATTAAGTGTTCTGGAATTCCCATTCTTAGCAATATTATTCATAATTTATTATTATCCACACAATCTAATGCCATTACATAGTCAATAAAACACAAGCAAACATCTTTCTGGTATTCTCTGCTTTCAGCTGGGATCCATCTAACATCAGCAATGATATCCCTGGTTCCACATCCTCTTCTGAATCTGGCTTGAATTTCCAGCTTGAATTCCTGTTGATGTACTGCTGCAGCTGCTTTTGAATGATCTTTAACAAAACTTACTTGCATGTGATATTAATGATATTGTATGATAATTTCTACATTTGTTTAGATCACCTTTCTCGGGAATAGGCATAAATATGGATCTCTTCCAGTCGGTCAGCCAGGTGAGTATCTTCCAAATTTTTTGGCATAGACGAGTGTGTGCTTCCAGTGCTGCACACCTATGGTGAAACATCTCAGTTGGTATTCCATCAATTCCTGAAGCCTTGTTTTTCACCAATGCCTTTAGTGCAACTTGGACTTCTTCCTTCAGTACCATTGGTTCTTGATCATATGGTCCCTCCTGAAATGATTGAAAGTTGACCTATTCTTTTTGGTATAGTGACTCTGTGCATTCCTTCCATCTTCTTTTGATGCTTCCTGCATTGTTTAATATTTTTCCAGTAGAATCCTTCAGTATTGAAACTCAGAGTTTGAATTTTTTCTTCAGTTGTTTCAGCTTGAGAAATGCTGAGCATGTTCTTCCTTTTGGTTTTCTATCTCCAGCTCTTTGCAATGTCATTATAATACCTTGTCTTCTGGAGGTGCTCTTTGAAATCTTCTGTTTAGCTCTTTTACTTTATCATTTCTTCCTTTTGCTTTAGCCACTCTACATTCAAGAGCAAGTTTCAGAGTCTCTTCTGACATCCATTTTGGTCTTTTCTTTCTTTCCTGTCTTTTTAATGACCTCTTGCTTTCTTCATGTATGATGTACTTGATGTCATTCCACAAGTCATCTGGTCGTCAGTCATTAGTGTTCAATGCGTCAAATATATTCTTGAGATGGTCTCTAAATTCAGGTGGGATATACTCCAGGTCGTACTTTGGCTCTTATGGACTTGTTCTTATTTTCTTCAGTTTCAGCTTGAACTTGGCATACGAGCAATTGATGGTCTGTAGTCAGCCCCTGGCCTTGTTTTAACTGATGATATTGAACTTTTCCATTGTCTCTTTCCACAGATGTAGTCTATTTGATTCCTGTGTATTCCATCTGGTGATGTCCATGTGGATAGTTGCTGTTTGTGTGGTGAAAAAAGGTATTTGCAATGAAGAGGTTGTTGGTCTTGCAAAATTCTATCATTTGATCTCCGGCATCATTTCTATCACTAAGGCCATATTTTCCAACTACTGGTCCTTCTTTATTTCCAGCTTTCACATTCCAATCACCAATAATTATCAATGCATCCTGATTGCATGTTCAATAAATTTCAGACTGCAGAAGTTGGTAAAAATTTTCAAGATCTTCATCTTTGGCCTTAGTGGTTGGTGGGTATATTTGAATAATAGTCTTATTAACTGGTCTTCCTTGTAGGCATATGGATATTATCCTATCACTGACAGCGTTGTACTTCAGTATAAACCTTGAAATGTTCTTTTTGTTGATGAATGCAACACCATTCCTCTTCAAGTTGTCATTCGCAGCATAGTGGACCATAGGATTGTCTGATTCAAAATGGCACATACCGTCCACTTCAGCTCACTAATGCCCAGGATATCGATGTTTATGCATTCCATTTCATTTTTGGACGATTTCCAATTTTCCTAGATTCATACTCTGTACATTGCACATTCTGATTACTAATGGATGTTTGCAACTGTTTTTTCTCATTTTGAGTCGTGCCACATCAGTAAATGAAGGTCCCAAAAGCTTGACTCCATCCACGTCATTAAGGTCAACTCTTCTTTGAGGAGGCAGCCCTTTCCCAGTCGTTTTTTGAGTGCCTTCCAACCTGAAGGTCTCATCTTCCGGCTCTATATCAGACAATGTTCCGCTGCTCTTCATAAGGTTTTCACTGGCAAATTCTTTTCAAATTAGACCGCTGGGTCCTTTTTCCTAGTCTATCTTAGTCTGGAAGCTCAGCTGAAACCTGTCTGCGGTGGTTGACCCCGCTGGTATTTGAATACTGGTGGCATAGCTTCCAGCATCACAGTAACATGCAAGCCCCCACAGTATGACAAACTGATAGACATGTGGGGGATCTATTGTCTAGTTAGTATTTTTCCCTCCCCACCCTAGTAACCATCAAACATTGTTTCTTTCTATGTGTAAACCTTTTCATGAGTTTTTATAATAGTAGTCTTATACAGTATTTGTCCTTTTGTGGTTGACTTATTTCACTGAGCATAATGCCCTCCAGATTCATTCAGGTTGTGAGATGTTTTGCAGAATGATCATTGTTCTTTGTTGTTGCATAGTATTTCACTGTGTATATGTACCATAGTTTGTTTATCCACTCGTGTTGATCGTCACTTAGGTTGTTTCCATCTTTTTGCTATTGTGAATAGTGCTGCAATGAACATTGGTGTGCATATGTCTATTCTTGTGATGGCTCTTATTTCTCTAGGATACATTCCTAGGAGTGGGATTGCTGGATCGTATGGTATTTCTATTTCCAGCTTTTTAAGGAAGCAGCATATCATTTTCCAAAATGGTTGTACCATTTTACATTCCCACCAGCAGTACGTAAGAGTTATGATCTCCCCACAGTCTCTCCAACATTTGTTATTTTCTGTGTTTTTGATTAGTTAGTGCCAGTAATGTCGGAGTGAGATTGTATCTCAGTGTAGTTTTGATTTGCATTTCTCTAATGGCTAGTGATTGTAAGCATTTCCACATGTGTCTGTTAGCTGCCTGAATATCTTCTTTGGTGAAGTGTCTGTTCATATCCTTTGCCCATTTTTTACTTGGATTATTTGTCTTTTTGTTGTAGAGGTGTTGGATTTTCCCATAGATTTTAGAGATTAGACCTTTGTTGGATCTGTCATAGCCAAATTTTTTTCCCAGTCTGTAGGCTTTCTTTTTATGCTTTTGGTGAAGTCTTTTGATGAGCATAAGTATTTAATTTTTAGAAGATCCCAGTTGTTTAGCTTATCTTCTGGTGTTTATGTATTTTTAGTTATGGTTTGTATCCTATTTATGCCATATTAGTGTATTAGGACCTCTAACGTTGACCCTATTTTTTCTCCTGTCATCTTTACAGTTTTTGGTTTTATATTTAGGTCTTTGATCCATTTTGAATTAACTTTTGTATATGTTGTGAGGTATGGGTCTTGTTTCATTTTTTTGCAGGTGGACATCCAGTTTTGCCTGCACCATTTGTTAAAAAGACTTTTGTTTCCCCATTTAATTGCCTTTGGGCTTTTATGATCAGATGATCGTAGATGGATGGATTTACATCTGGGTTCTTGACTCTGTTCCATTGGTCAACATTTGTGTCATCGTACCAGTACCAGGCTGTTTTGACTACCGTAGCTGTATAGTAGGTTCTGAGGTCAGGTAGTCTGAGTCCTCCTACTTTATTCTTCTTCAATAGTGCTTTACTTATGTGGGGCCTCTTTCCTTCCCATATAAAATAATGATTAGTTTTTTCATCTCTTAAAGAATACTGTTGGTATTTGGATTAGCATTGCATTGTATTTGTAGATTGCTTTGGGTAGAATTGACATTTTCACAATGTTGAGTCTACCTGTTCATGAGTATAGTATGTTTTTCCATTTATGTAGGTCTTGTTTGGTTTCTTGCAGTAGTGTTTTGTAGTTTTCTTTGTATAGGTGTTTTACGTCCCTGGTTAAATTTATTCCTAAGTATTTTTTTTAGGGGCTATTATAAATGGTATTGCTTTCCGATTTCCTTTTCATAGTTCTCTTTATTGGTGTGTAGAAATCCAGCTGATTTTTGTATGTTTATCTTGTATCCTGCTACTCAGTTGACTCTTTCTATTAATTCCAGTAGTTTTCTTGTGAAGTCTTTTGTGTTCTCTGTGTATAGTATCATATCATCTGCAAATGGGGATAGTTTTACTTCTTGCTTATCAGTTTGGATGCCCTTTATTTCTTTTTCTTGCCTCTTGCTCTATCTAGGACTTCCAGCACAATGTTAACAAGGAGTGATGATAAAGGGCATCCTTGTCTTGTTCCTATTCTCAGGGGGAATGTTTTCAGCCTCTCTCTGTTGAGAATGATGTTGGCTTTTGGTTTTGTATAGATGCTCTTCATTATATTGAGGAATTTCCCTTCTATGTGCATTTAATCAAAAGTTTTTATCAGTAATGGGTGTTGGACTTTATAGAATGCCTTTTCTATGCCAATCAAGGTGGTCATGTGATTCTTTTCTTTTCTTTTATTTATATGGTGGATTTCATTGATTGATTTTCTAATGTTGAACCATCCTTGCATCCTTGGTATGAATTCCACTTGGTAATGGTGTATTATTATTATTTTTTATATGATGCTGAATTCTATTGGCTAGAATTTTTGCATCTATATTTATGAGAGATATTGGACTGAGATTTTCTTTTCTTTCTTTCGTTTTTTTTTTTTGTGTGTGTGTGTATGTCTTTACCTGGTTTTGGTATCAGGGTTACGCTGGCTTCATGAGCGAATTCCAAAGTATTGCTTCCTTTTCTTCGTTCCACAATAGTTTGAGTAGAACTGGTGCAAACTCTTTTCCTGGATGTTTCGTAGAATTCTCCAGTTAAGCCATCTGGGCTAGGGTTTTTTTTTTTTTTTGAGAGGGAGGGAGTTTTTTTTAATTATCTTTTCAGTCTCTTCTCTTGTTATGGGTCTGTTCAGATTTTCGACCTCAGTTTGTGTTATTTTAGGTACGTAGTGTGTTTCTAGAAATTTTCCCATTTCCTCCAGGCTTTCAAATTTGTTGAAGTATAGTTTTTCATAGTACTCTGTTATGATTCTTTTCATTTCAGTTGAGTCTGTTGTAATGTCCCCCATTTCATTTCTTATTTGGGTTATTTGTGTCCTCTCCTGGTTTTCTTCTGTCAGTTTGGCCAGTGGTTTGTTGATTTTGTTGATCCTTTCAAAGAACCAACTTTTGGTTTTGTTGATTCTTTCTATTCTCTATTTCATTTATTTCTGCTCTGATCTCTATTATTTCCTTTCTTCTAGTGGCTGTAGGCTTCTTTTGCTCTTCTCTTTCAGTTGTGTAGCTAATGTTTTAATTATGTCTCTTTCTTCTTTTTTGATGTGTGCATCTATTGCTATAAATTGACCTCTGATCACTGTCTTTGGTGTGTCCCAAAGGTTTTGGTATGATGTGTTTTCATTCTCATTTGATTCTAGGAATTTTTTTATTCCATCTTTCATTTCTTCTATTACCCAGTGATTCTTAAGCGGGGTGTTATTATTTTCCATGAAATTAATTTTCTTTTCCTTGCTCTTCCTGTCACTAATTTCTACTTTGATTGTGTTTTGATCAGAGAAGATACTTTGTATTATTTCAATGCTTAGGATTTTGTTGAGGGTTGCTTTGTGGCCTAAGATGTGGTCTATTCTGGAGAATGTTCCATGCATGTTGGAAAAGAATGTGTACTTTGCTGCTGTTCGGTGGAGTGTTCTATATAGGTCTGTGAGGTCAAGTTGGTTGGTTATGACCTTTAGCTCTTCTGTATCTTTGTTGAGTTTCTTTCTAGATCGTCTTCCCTTTACCGAGAGTGGTGTGTTGTAGTCTCCTACTATTATTGTGTAACTGTCATTTCTCTTTTCATTGCTATTAGAGTTTGTTTTATGTAATTTGGTGCCCTATCATTTGGTGCATATATACTTATTATGGTTAGGTCCTCATGGTGGATTGTCCCTTTCATCATTATATAATGTCCTTCCTTGTCTTTTATGGTGGATTTTGTTTTAAAGTCTATTTTATCTGAGATTTTATTGCCACTTCTGCTCTTCTTTTGTTGCTGTTTGCTTGATATATATTTTTCCATCCTTTGATTTTTAATAAATTTATGGCTTTGTTTCTAAGGTGTGTCTCTTGTAGTCAGCATATTGACAGGTCCTGTTTTTTTAATCCATTCTGTCACTCCCTGTCTATTTATGGGTGCATTTAAGCCATTTACGTTCAGTGTGATTATTGATAGGTATGAGTTTATTGCTGTAATTTTGTAGTGCTTTTTTGTGGTACTGACTTTTTCTTTGTTACTTTTACTCTTCTGTGCTGAATTTCTTTTGTTTGTGGATTTTTTCTTTTATTTCGTTTTTGTAGATTTTGTGTTTACTGAGACTTCATGTGTTTCTTCTTTATTTGATGAGTAGGTTTGTTAATTTTCTTTGTTACCTTGAAATTTACCCTTATCTTCCTAAGTGAAGCAGTCTTTTATTACTTGATATCACCTTGCCTTCCTCTCCATTTGAAAGTTCTATACCTACGGATTTAATCCCTTTTTTATTGTTCTGATGTTGTTGTCATTTATAGATTGACCTGTTTCCCTATTGTAAATCTTTTAGTTATGTTTTATCCTTGAGAGTTCATTGCCTAGGTTGGTATCTGGCTGATGCTGTCTTGTGTCCTGGATTCAGGTTATTGTCTGATGTTGTTGATTCTCTAACCAAAGACTCCCTTTAATAATTATTGTAAGTTTGTTTTTGTTTTTACATATTAACTTAATTTCTATTTATCTGGAAATGTCCTAATTTTTCCATCATATTTAAGCAAGAGTTTTGCAAGATATATCGCTCTTGGTTGGAAGTTTGTTTTTTTTTTTTTTTCCTTTCAAGGTTTTATATATGTCATCCTATTGCCTTCTCACCTGCATGGTTTCTGCTGGGTAATCAGAGCTTAGTCTTATTGTTTCCCCTTTGTATGTGACTTTTCGTTTTTCTTGAGCTGCTCTCAGGATTCTTTCTTTGCCTTTGGTTTTAGTGAGTGTGATTATGATATACCCTGTTATTTTTCTTTTGGATTCAATCCTATATGGGGCTGGTTGAGCTTCTTGGATGGTCAGCTTTTCTTCTTTCATGATTTTAGGGAAGTTTTCTGTCAGCAATGATCCGCTCTGTGTTTTCCATTTTCTCCCCCTGTTCTGGAACTCTGATCACACACAAATTTTTGCTTTTGATTATATCCCACATTGTTCTCAGGGTTTCTTCATTCTGTTCTCTGATTTTTCCTCAAACAAAGTGGTATCCAAGGATTTGTCATCAATTTCGCTGTTCCTGTCTTCCCCTTGTTTCAAATTTGCTCCTAAAACCTTCTATTGCACTGTCCATTTCTGAAATCTTGTTGTTTATCTTTTTGATTTCTAATTACTTTTTTTTTATGATTTCTAGTTGTTTATTCATTTTGACATTTTGTTCCTGTGTTATTTTCCTGAATTGTTTCATTACTTGGTTTGTGTTTTCCCTGATTTTGTCTGTATTTTCCATGTTTTTGTCTATTTTTTCCTTATTTTCATCTGCTTTTTCCTTCGTCTCTTGGAGAACCCTGAATATTAGCGTTTTCAATTCCCTAGCAGGTAATTCAAGTGCGTTTTCTTCTACCAGAAGGTCACCTAGTGTTTTATTTTGGTCACTTTCTGGAGTCATCTTGTTCTTTTTTTTAGTATTTTTGATATTGTCTCCTGTCTCCAGGACATTCAGGAATTATTTTCTTCGTTTATTGATTGTAAATTTGTTTGTTTCGTACTGCTTTTTTGCTTTATTTGATCTTGTATGGGCAAGTGAGCTGGGTGTGTTTTGTTGCTTGCTCACCTGTGGGCATGATACTTCTCACCACCTTGTCCAGGTAGGCAGGGCTGGTCACTCAGCTATGCTGTAACAGGGTGGGTCCAGTGGGGGTGGAGGGGTGGGGAAGGGTACTTTGCAGCATGAACTTGGGCCAATGGGCTGGGGTCAGGGGGCAGTGTCGGGTGGAGTCCGGGGACTGGGTCAGTGTTGCTTGGGGCCATGACTCTCAGTGTGTGGTGCAGACAGGGAGGAAGGAAGGGAGAGGATGTGATGTGTAGAGCTAAGTCACTGAGAGAAATAGAGAAAGAAGAGAGGGAAACAAAGGCAAGAAAGCAGAAAAAAGGAATAAGGAAAAAAGGAAATAAAAATAGTTAAATGGCAGCATGGTAGGATTCAACAGGTGAGGGTGGGGCTGACTTGATGAGGTTGTATCCCAGTGGCTCTCTAGCCAAGTGGTGAAGCTCAGCTTTTCAAGAAGGAGAGTGGACAGTGCACAGGGCTAGGTGGGTGGGATAAAGGAAAGGAAAGAAGGGAGAGAGAAGAAACCAACCAACCAACCAACAAAAAAACCAAACAACAACAACAACCAACATAAATATGGTAGTGGAGGAGCTGGCCATTGGAGGCAGGGTGAAATTGGGGTGGTGGCGAGCTGATGTCTCTTACTGCATGGGATGGCATGACCTGTCAGGAAAGGGCAAAGGCAGTGCAGGGCCTAGGTGGGGGGGAGAAGAAAAAAGGAGAAGGGGAAAGATAAAGAAAAATTTAAAAAATGGCACTGAGGGAGCTGGCCTGTGGGTGTGGTGCAGACTTAGGGAGGCTGTGTGCCAGAGGCTTTCCTGTTGAGCAGTACAGCACAGCCTGCCAAGAAGGGGGTGGGGGGCAGCGCATGGGGCTAGGTGGGTGGGAGAAAGGAAAGGAGGGAAGGTAGAGAAAGAGAAGAAGCAACAGCAAAAAAAAGAAAAAACAAGCAAAAAATAAGTAAATAAAATGGCACTGAGGGAGCAGTTTGGTGACAGCGGCACAGACACAGGGAGTCTGTGTGCCAGTGGCTCTCTAGCCAAGAGATGTGGCACAGCTCACTACAAGGGGCAGGGATGTCAGACAGGGCTAGGAGGGTGGGAGAAAAGAAAGGAAGGAAGGAAGAGAGAAGAAACAGGAAAAAAAATTAAAAATTGCTCTGAGGGAGCCTGCCGGCAGGGGAGATGCAGACCCAGGGCAGCCATGTGTTAGTGGCTCTCTAGCCAAGTAATGTGGCACTGCCCTTCAAGAAGGGAAATGGACGGCCCATGGAGCTAGTGGGGGTTGGGGAGAGAAAGGAAAGAAAGGCAGGGAGAGAGAAGAAACAAAAAAATACAAAAACAAAAACAAAAACAGACAAAACCAAGCAACCAAAGAAACAAAAAATAGCACTGAAGGGTGGTCCAATGGGGGCGAGGTGGACTCAAGTGGCAGTGAGCTGGTGTCTCTCCAGCAGAGCGACTGAGGCCTGTTGGAAAGCAGTGGAGGCTGCATAGAGGGAAGGATGGGGGTGTGCAGTGGGAAAGCATATATCTCTGGTTACCGAGTGCTCTGTCTCCTGTTGGGAGCTCCTTGAAGTTGCCTTCCTGCACTCCCTGTTTGCTGTCTCTGGTGGCTGAGGCGCAAGATGACTACTCTGGGTGGCAGTGAGATGGTGTCTCTCTGGCGGAGCTACCATGGCCCATTGGAAAGCGGTGTAGGCCACTTACAGCAAAGAAGGGTGTGAGGTGGGAAAGTGTGTATCCTTGGTTTCTGGGTGCTCTGTCTCCTGTTGGGAGCTCCATGAAGTTGTGTTCCCATACTCCCTGTCTGCATTCCTTGGTGGCTGTAGACCAAGATGGAGAATCCGTGCCGCGTTAGCTGGTAGGGGACCTCCACTCCGTAGCTCTCCTCATTCTCTGTTCTCTATCAGTTTCTTATTCCATTCAGTGCTTGACTGAGTTCTTTATTCCTTCATTTGATGCTTAGGGTTCCAGAACTGAAGTTTGTATCTGTTTTACTTAGTTTTTTGGGTCTTTCCTGCAGAGGAAAGGCATGGTGCTTCTGTCTATAGCACCATGTTGGCTCCACCTCCTAGAAATCATTTTCTTTTTAAAATAAACTTTATTCTGTGGAACTTACCTACATTAAGATTTACCAAATAAAGTGGACTATTAAATGAGTATTGACAAATGTATCCAATCTTTACGTAGGACAATTGCATAACTCCAAAAAAGTTCTTTCATATTCCCTTCCAGCAAATTCCCTCCCTTGCAAGCACTACTCTGCTTTCTGACACTATAATTTTACCTTTTTCTAGAATTTCATAAAAATGGAATTATATCTCTGAAGGGCCTTCCCAACTTCAGAGCCCTCTATGGGATAAGCTGAAGGCACTATTGCAACTACATCACTGTTTAACTCCTCCCTTTGCCCAATCCTGCTGTTTTTTTGTAATGAATTTCCACAATGTTAGGTGTTTCTTGCTTGTGCACTCATTTTGTATGAGAGCTTCTATATTCTATTTTCAGTGGATGCAGTTTGCTTTGGGGATAATCTTGCCTCAAGTGATGGTGGGCACTGAAACCATAGGATGTATTGCAAGGTGATATGTCATAGTAGCTCTTTTTCTGGGCATAGTTTTCCTGTTTCTTCCTGAGTGTTGTAAGTTACCTAATACATTGTTCTTCCTTTCTTGACCTGGCACCCATAGTCATAGCTTTAGCCTGGGGTATATATTCTGTTGGCTGCTCCTTAATGCAAGTGGACATGGGATGTGATGCTCCTGTGGGGCCAACCCATCTGGGCATCCAAAACATAATTAATTACCCAGGTGTCGTACCGAGGCCCTGGTGACACAGTGGTTAAGAGCTCGGCTGCTAACCAAATGTTGGCAGTTCAAATTCACCAGCCACTCCTTGGAAACGCTATGGGAAAGTTCTACTCTACCTTACAGGGTTGCTATGAGTCGGAGTCATCTTGGCAGCAACAGGTTTGGTTGTTGTGCCGGTCTCTTCCTGAATCCCTTCATCCATACTTTTTAACTTGAAGTTCCTCCAAAGCCGTTACCACCTTTTGTAACAGTCCTCCTACATATTTTGAACAATGGTTTCTTCTATTATCCAATCGTGTATATACTGTCTTCCATGAATTCCTCATGATTATTGGTATATGTCTTAGTTATCTAGTGCTTCTATAACAGAAATACCACAAGTGGATAGCTTTAACAAACAGAAATTTATTCTTTCACAGTTTAGGAGGCTAGAAGTCCAAATTAAGGGCACCAGCTCCAGGGGAAGACTTTCTTTCTCTGTGAGCTCTGGGGGAAGGTCCTTGACATCCATCTTCACCTGGTCTAAGAGCTTTGCAGTGCAGAGACTCCCGGTCCAAAGGAAACGATCTGTTCCTGGCTCTTCTTTCTTGGTGGTATGAGGTCCTCCTTCTCTCTGCTCCCTTCTCTCTTTTATATCTCAAAAGAGATTGACTCAAGATACAACCTAACCCCGTACACTGAGTCCTGCCTCATTAACATAAATGCCTCTAATCCTGCCTCATTAACATCATAGAGGTTAAGATTTACAACACGTGGGATAATCACATCACATCCCAAAGTGGTGTACAACCACACAATACTGGGAATCATGGCCTAGCTAAACTGACACACATTTTGGGGGGACACAATTCAGTGTATAACAGTGTACATTTTTTGTTTTATGGTACTTTTATGAATAGCTTATACATATTTTCATAATATTCAGAGGCAGGATTTTGTGTTCAATCCATCATTCTAATCCAATCTCCAATTTTCATTTTTTTCCATGCTCTGAAATAGTATAAATAGCACCACAATTATTTGTTATTTTAAATCTTGATAAAACTTACCTTTAAAAAAAAAAAACCCTCTGGTCTGAGTTAGAGGTAGAGTTTTGACTACCTATAATATTTCTCCCATGAATAGTAGTGTATATCTTGGTCAATTCTGATCACTTGTATTTTGCTAGAAAACCATCCCTTTCACATAGCTCTTTTAATCTGATACAAATTTGACATAGTAAATTCTTACGTTTTTAAGACTCCTCTGCAGCTGTAGATATGTTTTCCAAATACTCTTGATTTGTGCAATGAATAACTTTTAGGGCAGGGATAATTCATCTTGTTTGCTATACAGTGTGAGCACAGTGCTTTCCATAACATTTGTGTAGTTTTCTTCCTAATCCCTTTCAAAGTGCTCATTGTACTAGCATTGGTCATGCTTCAGGGAACCAGACTTTCTGTCAGCACCAGGTGTGTGGTCAATAATTCACTTTTTATACACTGTTCACTTTTAAAGCTATGGCTATTAATAGAAGTAAAGAAAGTTAAGATGACCTCCTCTTTATTCAGTTTCATAACTACTTCATTTCCTGAATATGTTATTTGTACCCTCGTAAATTATTAGGTTTAGTAAGCTTTTAGACTCTTCAGTTTCTCCTGGATACATGCTCCAGGAAAAAAAAAAAAAAAGCGTGTGTCCCTATATGAATCAATGGTCACTTCTATAAAGTATAGTAAACCACCAAAAAACCAAAGGTGTTGATGTCGAGCCGATTCTGGCTCATAGCAACCTTATAAGACACAGTAGAACTGCCTCAGAGGGTTTCCAAGGCTGTAATTTTGACGGAAGCAGACTCAGACTGCCATATCTTTCTCTTGTGGAGAAGCTGATGGGTTTGAACCTCAGACTTTTAGGTTGGCAGGTGAGCGCTTTAACCACTGCGCAACCAGGGCTCCATAAAGTATAAACCCATTGCCACTGAGTCAATTCCAACTTATAGTGACCCTGTTGGACAGAGTAGAACTGCCCCATAGGGTTTCCAAGGAGTGGCTGGTGGATTTGAACTGCCAACCTTTTGGTTAACAGGTGAGCTCTTAACCACTGCGTCACCAGGGCTCCATAAAGTATAGTAGGGGTTATTAATAACCATTGCACATTTCTCTCTCTTTTTTGAGTATTTTATTGTGCTTTAGTTGAAAGTTTGTACAGCAAATTAGGTTCCCATTTAACAATTTTTGTACACATTGTTCCATGACATTGGTTACAATTTTTGCAATGTGTCAGCATTCTCATTATTTCCGTTCTGTTTATTCTGTTTCCATTTATTTAGCTTCCCTGCCTCTCCTTGGGTTCTTATCTTTGCTTTTGGGTAAATGTTGATCATTTAGTCTCGTATGGTTGATTGTTTAAGGGGGCACATCACTTATGGGTGATATTGTTCATTTTGTAAGTCAATCTATTATTTGGCTCAAAGGAGACCTCTGCGAGTGGCTTCAGTTCCAAGTTAAAAGGGTATCTTAGAACGATAATCTCAGGGGTTCCTCTAGTCTCTATCAGTCCAGTAGGTCTGATCTTTTTTAGGAATTTGAGTTTTTTTCTACATTTTTCTCCCATTATTTCTGGACCTTCTATTGTGTCCCTGGTCAGAATGGTCAGTAGTGGTAGCCAGGCACCTTGAAGAGGCTGTGGTTTGTGTGGGCTATTAGTACTGTGGACTAGTTTCTTCTTTGAGTCATTGGTTTATTTCATTCATTTTTGCTCCAGATAGGAAGAGACCAATAGTTGTGTCTTAGATGGCTGCTCACTACTCACCAAACTAAGATGTAGAGCATTATGTTTATGTACTATGTTATACCAATTGACTGAGTTGTTCCCTGATACTATGGTCCCAAGCCTTTTAACCCAGTGAACCAATTCCGAGAGGTGTTTGGAGATGTCTAAGCGGTCTTCATAACTCTGCCCTCCATTGCACTTCTCTTTCTCCTTGTGGTACATGTGAATTTTTCTTAGCATTTCTGAAAGCATGGTGTAGTTTTGATTTTTTCAGCAGACTCAGAATAATCTTCTACAAAAAAACCTTAAATCTGATCTATGTTTCTAAGCATATAAGTTTCTCTCTGTTTTTTTTTCCCCCTCTGCTGTATAGAATCTTTCAAAATTCACTTTGTATTAATGGTTTTCTCTACCACTGTATTTTTACAGAATTCCTTACATCTTATCTAAGAATGTTTCTTCCCCTCTGATAAGCTAGGTTTAATTCCCAAATCTACAAGTTACTAGCTCCCTGACTATAGGCAATTAGTTAACCTCTCTGACTACACTTTTCTCATTTGCAAAATGGAGTAGTAAAACTTGTGTTTTCCTCATAAGATTGCTGGAAGATTAAATGAGATAATGAACGTACATCGCTTAGCTTGGCACATTAAACCAAATCAAACCCATTGTCATTGAGTCTATTCTGACTCATAGTGACCCTATAGGACAGAATAGAACTGCCCCATAGGGTTTCCAAGGAGGGGCTAGTATATTTGAACCGCTGGCATTTTAGTTAGCAGCTGAGCTCTTAACCACTGCACCACCAGGGCTCTGTTTGGCACATAGAGATCATTATATATTAGGTGATGTTGTCAGTCATTATAATCATCATCATCATCTTTCCTGTGCCAATTGCTTTTCCCCAATATCCTGTAAAAAAACCCAGCTTAGACTTCTTGCGGGAGGTATTCAGGGGAGATTACCTGTGACAAGAAAGTAATGTTAACACCTTATCATATAGGACTTTGTTACAAATATCTCTGTCTCTATCAATTTGATCTTTAGCTGAGCATTCCTTACATGGGCATCATCTGTACTTGTTTGTGGTTCTCCTGGAAAGTGTGCTTCTAAAACCTGCTTATTCCCTCCTCTCTCTGGAAGTGATAACCCACCAACCTCTGAGTGCTAGCAATTTGCAAGGTATTGATTTACCTGACTCTTACAGTCCTTCCTAGAATGCACACACACATTGTAAAACTTGTTTCTCCCTTTATACAATTGGATTTCTCTTATTTTCTATGTTCTGACAATAGTCCAATTTCAATCTTTGCCCCAGAATTTTAGTGCTGTGTTTTCCTTTTGAACTAGTTCTTTCAGCACTGATACCAGCTAATGCTCCAAACTTATCTCTACTGATATCAGTAATACCCCAATCCCATCTCAGCAACATCAGCTAATGCTTAAACCCATCTTCACTGATATCAGCTAATGCTGCAAATCCCCTTCCTTGTGGATTGGGGTGGAGATGGGTTTGGGGCATTAACTAATATCAGTGCTGAAAGAATGAGTTTAAAAAGAAAACAGAGCAATAAATTTCTGCAGTGAAGATCAAAATTATAATAATAAAGTATAACAATAAATTTAAAATTTTTATTATTTTTAAATATGAAATTATAATAGGTAAAATTTCTTGAGTACTTAAAATGTGCCAGTCACTATGCTAAATGCTTTTCTTGAGTTATACCATGTGTATAAACAATCTTGTTTAACTTAACCCCATTTTATGCACGAGAAAACAGACTTTGAGAGACTGAATCACTAACTCATGGTCACACACCTATTGAGCAAATCCTCGACCCAAGTCTGGGGTTTAAAAACTCTAATAAATTAAAACTCTTTCCTCCCCTCTTGAATTCTAAACCAACTAAGAAAAACAAAATAATCAGGAGGATGAAGAGCAAAAGATTGACTCTTCTACTGATAAAAGGTTTGATTGGAGGGCATGGTTTAGATATACGGCAACAACTGGCTTCCCACTTCTCAGTGTCCCTCAATTTAGACCTTGGAATAGCCTACCTATGGGACCATTTGCTTCTGTAGTGGAAACATACCTAACCAGCTTACTGCTTTATACTACTCCAGGATGGAGATGGGAGAAATAGGACTAAACCACCTATGTGTTCTTTTTTTCACTGATAGAAACCAGATTGCAGGCCCAGGCCTGCACCACCCACACGATTAGTTGCAGATCAGGCTGTTGTGATCCATAGGGTTTTTTCATTGGCTGATGTTTGGAAGTAGATCACCAGGCCTTTCTTTTTAGTCCATCTTGGTCTGGAAGCAAGATGCAACATGCAAACCTCCACTGACAGATGGGTAGTGATTCCACCTCTTGGTACTTACCTAAAAGAAATAAAGACATATATCAACGAAAACATTGTATGAGTGTATTTATAGATGTATACAGTACCAGGGGCGCTACTGACAAAGAGGAACCTTACCTAGAGCTGATGCTCTGATTTAGACTTCCAGCATACAAAACTGTGGGACAATACATTTTTGTTCTTTAAAGCCACCCATTTGTGATATTTTTGTTATGACACTATTAGGTAACTAGGACAATGATGAAAATAGTTTCCAGCAAACGGGAGTGGCCAAGGAGTAATCAGAATAGAATAGAGTTTTTTTTTTTAATAAAGAGTTTACTCGAGAAGAATGTTTAAATGTATTTTATGTAGAGCTTTACAATTTGCAAAACTTTCATGCACTTTATCCATCTGATAATGTAGATACTACTACCTACATTTTATAAACTAGAAAACACAGGCTCAGATGGGCTAAGTGACTTGATTAAGGGGGAACAGTCAATCAATAGCAGAGGTGGGAATAAAGTCAAGGCTTTTGTCTCCTAGTCTATTTCCATTTCTTTCTATTCTGCTGTTTTGGTTAGACATTTTAGATGGGCTCTCTATTTTGTGAATGAGCCTTGGTGACACAGTGGTTAAGTACTCCACTGCTAACCAAAAGCTCCACGGTTCGAACCCACCAGCTGCTCCATGAGAGAAAGATGTGGCAGGCTGCGTCCGTAAAGATCTACAGCCTTAGAAACCCAAGGGGCAGTTTGACTCTGTCATATAGGGTTACTATGAGTGGGAATAGACTCCACCGCACTGAGTTTTCTGTTGAAATTAGCGTAAATCCTCTTTTTCACCAAAGCTGGGAAAAAGCGTGTCTCTCGGTTCCTTGTTTTTATCTGTGGATTCTGCCTCCTTAGCTGCCCCTGAAGCCCTTTGCTAACGCAGCTCAATCCTATATATGTGTATGATTTGTATATACATATGTATATGCAAAGATGTATACGATTTGCTCAGAGTGTAGGATTGCTCTCCTTACAAATCGCGTCTGAAGTGTATGTTGCATTGGCGTTCATCTTGTTGTAAATTCTAGATATCAGAGACTTTGTCTTCAAAGTATTTTTCATATAAACTAGAGAGATACCAAAGTTTAGCTTTAGTCTGGGAATCTGGCCAAAAGTCTGCTATTCAGCATTGGTTTTATGAGTCTTAGCCTTTAGGTGTCAGAATAGCCTAGACACAAGTTTAAACATAACTTCTGGCATCTTTCACCTTGTGCATGGTCAATAATCACATCATCCTGTGGTTTACGATCATATTTAACCAGTGTAACAATATAAGTAATGCAAACATAATATATTATTCAGATTTATTTTTGATCCCTTCAAATATAAATGAGCATTCCATATGATCATCAGAATGACAATCTCTTTATGTATATTATATATGAAAAGTCCCAGTCTGTTGAAGTATGAATGTACATTATTGCAATTACAAAATGGAGCAATAATTAATGATTGTGAAAGCTGTTTGTTTTATGTACAAAAACAGTTAAGAATTTAAAATTAGAGAAATAAATGAGGATACAAGTTGGCAGTTAATACAAAAATTAAGAGAAACTGTGTTAGCTGGGTAACTTCAGAAAGTTATTCTTCTTCAACAAAGAAATATTTAAAAGGATTTAAATAATACAAATTAGAATAATAAAAATATTGTGCCATAGTTCTAATATTTATGAAATTATTAAATGTATATGAAACAAAATCAGCTTCAAGAACTGTATTTAAATTTTAATTATGTAAGTCCACTTAGACCATGATTCTTTTAAGAAAAATTTATTTTGGAAATCCTTTATGTAGAGATCGTCCTTGACTTATGATGCGGTTCTGTTCCATCTACTCCGTTGTAAGTCAGTTCTGACATAAGTTTAACACCTCATTTTTAAAATTTTTCAAGTTTTCATTATTATTTCATTATCAATATCTTTATAAATCTGATCTTTATTTGTTTTGGGGGTTGGAGACATTACATGTAAACTTACAGATATATTTTACATACATGCTGTTGTTGTCGTTAGGTGCCATCCAGTGGGTTCTGATTCACAGTAACCCTACGTACAACAGAACGAAACACAAGCCGGTCCTGCATCATCCTCACAATTGTTGTTATGCTTGAGCCCATTGTTGCAGCCACTGTATCAATCCATCTCATTGAGGGTCATCCTCTTTTTTGATGACCCTCTACTTTACTAAGCATGATATTCTTCTCCAGGGACTGGTCCCTCCTGATAACATGTCCAAAGTATATGAGGTGTAGTCTCTCCATCCTTACTTCTAAGGAGCAATCTGTCTTCCAAGACAGATTTGTTTGTTCTTCTGGCAGTCCATGGTATATTCGATATTCTTTGCCAACACCATAATTCAAAGATGTCAATTCTTCTTTGGTCTTCTTTATTCATTGTCCAGCTTTCACATGCATATGAGGCAATTGCAAACACCATGACCTGGGTCAGGTGCACCTTAGTCCTTAAGATGGCGTCTTTGCTTTTGAACACTTTAAAGAGGTCTTTTGCAGCAGATTTGCCCAATGCAATGCATCATTTGATTTCTTGACTGCTGTTTCCATGGGTGTTGGTTGTGGATCCAAGTAAAATGAAATCCTTGACAACTTCAATCTTTTCTCTGTTTATCATGATGTTGCTTATTGGTCTGGTTGTGAGGATTTTTGTTTTCTTTATGGTGAGGTGTAATCCATACTGAAGGCTGTAGTCTTTGATTTTCATCAGTAAGTGCTTCAAGTCCTCTTC
>NW_004444030.1:11118166-11180332 GCF_000243295.1 Trichechus manatus latirostris
TGCTTATTGGTCCAGTTGTGAGGATTTTTGTTTTCTTTATGTTGAGGTGTAATCCCTACTGAAGTCTGTAGTCTTTGATCTTCATCAATAAGTGCTTAAAGCCTAACAAAATACATAAATCATAAAAATTTACTCCAACAATGAAGAAGGACAACGCTGGTATTTTGTCAGTTCTAGTAATCACTTCACTTGTGGAAGGTTCTGAATCATGTGAACTATCCCTGGGAATGGGAATGGCATTTCTAGTCAGAAAATTAGTAAGAGTTGTCCGTATGATCCTTTCCTCTTTTTCTTTATGTATTTTGCAGTAACATCTAACTGCTTCCTGTTGACTTAGCAAAGCGATCAGTGTTTGGGTCCATGTTTTCAAGCAACTGAAGCCCCTAATTTAGTTTAGAAAACTAAATCTATACAGCAGTGTTTTGAACAGTAAATCATAAAATTGAACATCTGAGAATGATAACATCAGCAAATTACACGCTGCAACATTGTATGTAGTACATATTACTAAAAAAAAATGAAAGGACAGTCGTTAAGTGCGGTTTGTTGTAACTCGAATATGTCATAAGTCGGGGACTACAAAAATCCTAGAGATAATAAAGAATATAAAGAGTAGAAGACAAGAAGAAAGTATTAGAGAAAAATTAGGTGTCTCCAGCTCTTTTGTTCTTCTACTGATTTTAATGGCTTCTTTAGTCTCACAGATGTATAGTGTAGTGAGTGCAAGAGCCAATGAACAAACGACAGAGCTAAGCAAGCATTGCTCTTGCAGTAAAATGACAAGCTTGAAATTTCACTTCTAAAAATTCAGAGATAGAATTGCAATAATAATGATAATAATGATATGTTTTGCCACATTTCCAATACTCCTGTATCCCAGAAGTTCCTTCTGTGATGACAATTTTCAGCTTTGGGTTGGCTTTAGCTGAATATGGATTCTAACACTTGATCTTTGGGAATTCGGCCAAAATGTATACATGTACCCTCTGTTACAAACTACCTTATTTAATTTTGGCAACCATATTATGTCCTTAGTAGTGGGGTGTTCATCCTTATTAAACAGTATTCCTAGTATGCAGGGTAGCTAGTTATGGGGATAAGTATCATAGTAGTATCTTTATTTCCGTCAGCTGAGCATGGATTTCTGCCAACGATATCAAATAAACTGAAAACAAGACAAAACAAAAACCAATAAACCCTTGTAACATTTAGTAGGTGTCAGGAGTTGTAAGGAATCCATGAGGCCATATCCAGAGGGATAAACCAATCAAGACTTGTTACCAAGAGGAGAGGTGGTTAAGAGATAGAAATCCTAAAGGCAAGACTCAGTTGGAGAATCAGTTCAGGAACCAAGAATCAAGTATTTAAAGGGCCAGGAACCCAAAGTGTACATTTCCATTTTACACGGCCCTGAGTCTCAAGAAAAACTTGTTGCCGTCAAGTCGATTCTGACTCACAGCAACCCTATAGATGAAACCCTGGTAGCGTAGTGGTTAAGAGCTACGTCTGCCAACCAAAAGATTGGCAGTTCAAATCCACCAGGTGCTCCTTGGAAACTCTATGGGACAGTTCTACTCTGTCCTATAGGGTTGCTATGAGTTGGAAATGACTTGACAGCAACTGGTTTGGCTTTTTTTAAGTCTTAAGAGGAGTCCCCGGGTGGTGCAAATGGTTAAAGCACTTGGCTACTAACTGAAGGTTAGAGGTTTGAGTCCATCTAGTGGCACCATGGAAGAAAGATCTGGTGATGTATTTCTGAAAAATCAACCACTGAAAACTCTACGGAGCACAGTTTTACTCTGACACATATGGAGTCACCATGAGTGGGAATTGACGTGATGGCAATCAGTACTAATTTAAGGTGAAAGAGAGGAAGAGCAAGAGTTCAGTTTTAAATGTATTAGATTTAAGATCCCTTTTAGACACTCAAGTAAGATGTCTAGTAAGCATTTGGAATACTAGTCAGGAGTTTAGGAAAGAAGTGGAGATTGGAGACATACGTTTGAGATTATCCAGTGTATGTTGTTGTTGTTAGGTGCCCTCCAGTTGGTTCCAACTCATAGTGACCCTATGTACAACAGAACAAAACACTGCCCAGTCCTCTGCTATCCTCATAATTGTTGTTATGTTTGAGCCCATTGTTGTCGCCACTGTGTCAATCCATCTAATTGAGGATCTTCCTCTTTTTCAATGATCCTCTACTTTACCAAGCATGATGTCTTTCTCCAGGGACTGATCCCTCCTGATAACATGTCCAAAGTATGTGAGGTGAAGTCCCACCATCCTTGCTTCTAAGGAGCATTCTGGCTGTACTTCTTCCAAGACAGATTTGTTCATTCTTTCGGCAGTCCATGGAGTATTCAATATTCTTTGCCAACACCATAATTCAAAGGCGTCAATTCTTCTTTGGTCTTCCTTATTCATTGTCCAGCTTTCGCAGGCATATGAGGTGACTGAAAATACCAAGGCTTGGTTCAGGTGCACGTTAGTCCTCAGAGTGATATCTTTGGTTTTGAACACTTTAGAGAGGTCTTTTGCAGCACATTTGCCCCATGAAATACGTCGTTTGATTTCTTGACTGCTGCTTCCATGGGCGTTGATTTTGGACCCAAGTAAAATGAAATCCTTGACAACTTCAATCTTTTCTCTGTTTATCATGATGTCACTTATTGGTCCATTTGGGAGGATTTTTGACTTGATGTTGAGGTGTAATCCATACTGAAGGCTGTGGTCTTTGATCTTCATCAGTAAGTCCTTCAAGTCCCCTTCACTTTCAGCAAGTGAGATTATGTCATCTTCATAACGCAGGTTGCTAACGAGTCTTCCTCCAATCCTAATGCCCCGTTCTTTTTCATATATTTCAACTTCTCAGATTATTTGCTCAGTATACAGATTGAATAAGTATGGTGAAAGGATACAACCCTGACACATACCTTTCCTGACTTTAAACCATGTAGTATTCCCTTGTTCTGTTTGAACGACTGCCTCTTGATCTATGTACAGGTTCCTCATGAACACAATTAAATGTTCTGGGATTCCCATTCTTCGAAATGTTATCCATAATCTGTTATGATCCAAACAGTTGAATTTCTTTGCATAGTCAATAAAACACAGGTAAACTTCTTTCTGGTATTCTCTGCTTTCAGCCAAGATCCATCTGACATCAGTAATTATATCTTTGGTTCTATGTCCTCTGGGGCAGTTCTACTGTCACATTGGGTCAATATGAGTTAGATTTGACTTGACGGCACCCAACAACAACAGTTCACGCACACACACACACACACACACAGAGACATAAACTTGTTATCAGAAATGTACGTTAAAACACCTAGAACTTAAAGTATTAACAAGTATATTACTGCTCTTATTTTTTAAATTTCCTTTTCACGAACTGAAGAGTTAAGTTCAGAGAATCTCTAAGATCTCTTCCCACTTTCAGATTTAAATACATGCAACCAAAACATCAATTTTTAATTTCTCTGAGGAAAGGAGATTTAACGGTTGAATAAAATGAAAGACAGGGGCTTTGGTGTGTTCCCACCACCTGTGTTTCTCTTGTCCTCATTGGCAGCACTGGGTGGCTTAACCAATATGTCAACGCAAGGTTAGCAGGTACTTGACAGTGTGACATTCATCTCTTCTGTCCACAACAGACCTCTTTCCAGCTGAGTTTGGTAAGGTCTCAGAACCTTCTCAGTACAGTGCTACATTACCAATTGATTAGAGTTGGCATGCAAATAAAAATAAATTTTCCATTCCTGGAACACAAATATTTGTTTCAGAGAATTTGTGTTCATGGCATATAGGAAAAGTCAGTAGAGTTTAGTTTTCTTTTTCTCTCCAGTACTATATCAACTAAAATTGAAAACAGCATCTCCCTTCCGAGTCGATTCTTCTTGTATTGATTACACAGCTCCTTTCACCCTTAGGCTGAGGCTGGGCATGCCATTCCTTAGCCCCGCCATGTGACAACACCTTGGTTTTAGTCAGTAGGACAAAAATTCTGTTTTGTTAACATTTCTTTTGCGACAGAAGCTCTTTCTTCCCACCCACCTCCCTTTTAAGCTCTTTTTCTCTCAGTGAAGTTCCTAGAAATTCCTAGAACTTTCATTCCCATGTTTCCCCTCAGAACAGAGAATAATGATTAAAAATGAAAATTTCCAGTGAAATATTGTTGCCTCTATAAGAGAGGAATTTGGAGAGGGCCATGCTTAATCTATAGCAATAACTTTCAAGGATATGATTTCAGGTAATAAAACCAAAGGGAAGATATGTGGGAAAGAGTGGCTTTGCTGATGTTTCTCAGATTGGACCACTTGATCTTGATGGCAAGGAGTGCCAAAGGGTGTGCACCGAGGGGAACTCATTTTCTTTTAAAAAAAGAGTTGGAGGTCTTAGATTAGGACTCTATGGAAGATGTCAGAGATGAGATAAAGACAATATTTACATTCAGGAGCAGTGGCATTTAACAAAGTGATTAAGCAGTGACATTAAATAAGTTCTCAGGCCATTTTGAAGTGATTAATGTGGGTGGACAGAGGCCAGAATTCCTTGGGGAAGGAATATAGGGAAGTTTTTCTTGATTAAAAATTGCAAGCAATGGTGGTAAAGATTTAAATTTAAAGATTTAAAGTTTTGTTTGATTGTCCTTGGCATTAAATGACATTATTAAAAAGCCTCCCCCCATGGGTGAAGAGAATAAAGCCTGTTGAAAAGTTGGAATATTTGTGAGCAGCTTCTGGGTTGATGTTGGAGTTGTTTGCAGACACTTTTGGTTCACCATCATCCATTGCCCTCTCCCATTTCCTAGGTGAATTTCACTGACCCAAGAATATTGATCTCATTTGCTACAAGACCATTGCCTCCAAGATAGCATAGAGGTTAAGTGCCTACTTTCAGGGTTATTGGAGGAATTCAATGAGATAGTTCGTGTAAAGTGCTGGGCAGAGTACTAGGCATATGGTAACTGCTCAAAAATGTAAGATACTACTGCTGTTATCATTGCTGTTATTATTATATTCTATCTTTTCCACCACTTCTGGCCAAAGGAAACCTGTAGATTCTTTACTCAGTAGCTACATCCTCAGGGTTCCTGAGTATGTTCTCATTCAGTGATAAAGAATAAGAAGCATACTTGAGTTTCCCATCAACCGCACTTGTTTTATTCACTATCATTCAGGTGTTCCATGGATACTGGTTGAATGAATCTGACCTGTGCTAAGTTTACAAGTGAATGAAAATTAGATGGATAAAGTCCACTTAGGCAGGATTCTTGCCTTTGGGGAAGGGAGAGGAAAGTGGAATGACTCTGTTGGAAGGTAATTTGCGGTTATGAGATCCAACTTTCTACCTGTTATGGGTTGAATTGTGTTTCCCAAATATGTGCTGAAATCCTAGCCCCAAACCAGTATATATGACCCTTTTTGGAAATAGGGGTTTTTCTTTTGTAATGTTAATGATGGCATACCAGAGCAGGGTGGTCCTAAACCTAATCACTTCTGAATTATAAGAAGAACAGAATAGACACAGGGATACACGCATGGGGAAGATTCCAGAAACTCCAAGAAACATTAAGAATCCCCAGCAATGTCAGAAACTAGGAGAGAGGCTTACAGAAGGAATCCCCACAGCTGAAACCCTGAGCTGGACTTTTAGCCTCAAGAACTGTGCAAAAAATAAATTTCTGTTCTTTAAAGCTACTACCCAATGCGTGGTATTTCTGTTATGGCAACACTAGGTAACTAAGATGCTACTCTGAGCAAGAATTCTAATCTCAACTTCCTTTAGATGCTTATCCTCTTCTCCTTCAACATCAGGGCCAGGAAGTGTAGTTGAATGCTCACATTATTCCTGAGCAAAAAGCAGGGCATGTTCTCTGAAAAATATGAGTGGATTTTTTGAGAAATGTTGATAGATATTTGGATCACACTGGAAATTTGGGATATATGGTTATTCTTTATAGAGAGCATAGAGCACTTGTATTTGAGTCATACCTGAATTCTGTTCCCGATTCTTCTCTCACTGATGAGGCAGTGTAGAGCTTGGGCTTTGTAGACAAATAAACCTGGACTAGAATCAGACGAGGAAGCTTAAGCCTCAGAGCCCCTCACTTGCATGGGTCCCTTCCAAGGCCCTGGGAGCATTGGCAATGTGTTCATATGACCATACATTGTAGCAAAACTTGCAAATGAAAGATGTTTGAACTATAATTAGCTACGACTGTAGGCCCTTTCCACTAGGATTTTACGTGAAGAGATAATCAAAGAGTAAGTAACAAAAAAAACAAAAAAAAAAGGTAGAGATATGTGCCAGATAGGCCATTAATTAATAAAAATATATTAATTTATGGATTTTTACAATGTTTGGCATTCGTAAACTTTCTACAATTTATAATTTGTTCTGATTCCTTTTTTTGTTCTACATAAATATTCACTTTTGCACCGCATTTTGTATTTTTACTTTTGTATTCTTTTTCTCCCAGATGACCCCCGAAGGTCCAGGCCTCACAGAACCCATACCCCACCCTGGTTGGAATCCTAGCACCACTCACTGACTCTGTGACCTTGTACAACTCACTTCAACTCTCTGAGTCCCAGCTTAATCTGTAAAACAGCAATAATCTGTTTAATAGCATAATAGTATTATGTAACTGCTTATTGTGAAGATGAGACAAATTGATACATGTGAAAGTGCTAATAAATACTAGCGATTCTAATTATTATTAATAATCGCATCCTATTTCCCCACAAATTCACCTCTGTAAAGCGGATGTAATATACTCAGTCTTCACAAGGGTTCTTCAAGAGTCAAATGAGATAACTTTTACATTACTATGAAGATGTGAGATTTTTCTTTTAATCACTCCAAGAAGGGCATGTGCATGGCCCACATACTACACTCCTCCTACATATACACACACACACAGACAGGCATACACAGACACACACATTTACACACACATACTCACATACAGACACACACTCATGCACTCAAACACACATGTAGACACACACAAGCACACATAGACACACACAGGTACACACACATTCACACATACAGACACACACGTATGCACACATACACTTACAGATGCACACTCCTCTTTTTAACTCCAGCCCTAGAATTCAAATTAATTGTTCTATTTCACCCACCCAAATGTCTCAGGTTGTTTCCATTTCAGCCAGTTAACCCACAGGGGTGCTATGGGCATTTTCTAGGGGTCAGGAGCACAGACCCTAAGCCAGACTGTCTGGGTTTGAGTTCTGGATCTACCACCCCCAGCTGTGAGACCTTATGCAAGTTACTTAACGTTTCCGAACCTCAGTTTCTTCTCTGTAAAATGGGGGTACTAATAGAACCCACCTCTAGGGTTGCTGTGAGGATAAAATGAATCAATAAGTATAAAAATAGATATAAAATAAAACATGGTAAATTTTATTGCTTCCATTTAACTAATACCTAGTAAGTACTCACTGAGTATTAGCTATTGATTCTCTGTATCAAGTCAGTTTCTGCTAGTGTCAGAGACTGCATTTTATATCAGCCTTCTCCCAGTTACATGGACGAATCATCCAGTTGGTTGAATTGTAAGGAGACGACCTTACACACAGCTGATTGACTAATGATGATTAGATGATTTTAACTCAAAATAAGAAAACTTAAAAAAAATTTTTTTTATTGCACTTTAAGTGCAAGTTTACAGCATAAATTAGTTTCTCATTCAAAAATTTCTACACAAATTGTTCGTGACATTGGTTGCAATCCCTGCAATGTGTCAGCACTCTCCCTTTTTTCCTTTCCACTTTGGGGTCCCCATGTCCATTCATCCAGTTTTCCTGTCCCTTCCTGTCTTCTTATCTTTGCTTTTGGGCAAGTATTGCCCATTTGGTCTTGTATACTTGATTGAATTAAGAAGCACGTTCCTCCCATGTGTTATTATTTGTTTTATAGGCCTGTCTAATCTTTGGCTGAAAGGTGGACTTCGGGAGTGACTTTAGTTCTGAGTTAGCAGGGTGTCCGGGGGCCATAGTCTTGGGGGTTCCTCCAGTTTCTATCAGACCAGTAAGTCTGATCTTTCTTTGTGAATTTGAATTTTGTTCTACATTTTTCTCCCACTCTGTCTGGGACCCTCTATTGTGATCCCTGTCAGAGTGGTTGGTGTTGGTAGCTGGCACCATCTAGTTCTTCTGGGCTCAGGCTAGTGGAGGCTGTGGTTCATGTGGTCCATTAGTCCTTTGGACTAATATTTTCCTTGTGACTTTGGTTTTCTTCATTCTCCTTTTCTCCAGGTGAGATAGGACCAATAGATGTATCTTAGATGGCTGCTTGCAAGCTTTTAAGACCTCAGACTCTACTCACCAAAGTAGGATGTAGAATATTTTCTTTATGAACTATGCTATGCCAACTGACCTAGATGTTCCCCAAGACCGTGGTCCCAAGCTCTCAGCCCCAGTAACTGGGTTCCTTAAGGTATTTGGATGGGTCTAGGAAGCTTCTATGACTTTGCCTTGGTCAAGTTGTGCTGACTTACCCTGTGTTGTGGGTTGTCTTTCCCTTCACCAGAATTAATACTTGTCTACTATCTAGTCAGTAATTTCCCCTCCCTGGCCTTCCCTTTCCTGGTAACCATCAAATATTGTTTTTTTTTTTTTTCTTCCTGTGTGTAAACCTTTTCTTGAGTTTTTATAATAGTAGTCTCATACAATATTTGTCCTTTTGTGATTGACTTATTTCACTTAGCATAATGTCCTCCAGATTCATCCATGTTGTGAGATGTTTTGTGGGTTCATTATTGTTCTTTATTGTTGCATAGTATTCCATTGTGTGTATGTACCGTAATTTGTTTATCCATTCCTCTGCTGATGGGCACTTAGATTGTTTCCATCTTTTTGCTATTGTGAATAATGCAGTGAACATGGGTGTGGGTATGTCTATTCACGTGAAGGCTCTTATTCTTCTAGGATGTATTCCTAGGAGTGATTGCTGGATCATATGGTATTTCTATTTCTAGCTTTTTAAGGAGGCACCGTATCATTTTCCATAGTGGTTGTACCATTTTACATTCCCACCAGCAATGCATAAGAGTTCCAATCTCTCCGCAGCCTCTCCAACATTTGTTATTTTCTGTTTTTTTGATTAGTGCCAGTAATGTCAGAGTAAGATGGTATCTCATTATAGTTTTGATTTGCATTTATCTAATGGCTAATGATTGTGAGCATTTCCTCACGTGTCTGTTAGCTACCTGAATGTCTTCTTTGGTAAAGTGTCTGTTCATATCCTTTGCCTATTTTTAAATTAGATTATTTGTCTTTTTGTTGTTGAGGTGTTGAAGTAGTCTATAGATCTTAGAGATTAGACCCTTGTAGAATAAGTCATAGCCAAAAATTTTTCCCCAGTCTGTAGGTTCTCTTTTAACTCTTTTGGTGAAATCTTTTGATGAGCATAAGTGTTTAACTTTGAGGAGCTCCCAGTTACCTAGTTTATCTTCTGGTGTTTGTGCATTGTTAAGAAAACTTTTTTAAATATGAGCGGGTATTCATTGGCTAATTTTTGGAAGTAGATCACCAGGCCTTTCTTTCTAGTCTATCTTAGACTGGAAGCTTCTCTGAAACCTGTCCACCATGGGTGACCCTGCTGATGTTTGAAATACTGGTGGCATAGCTTCCAGCATTTTAGCAACATGCAAGCCACCACAGTACAACAAACTGACATTAGAATGATTTAATTAAACTGACTCGTTAAAAACGACTTGCTATCAAGTTGACTCCAACTCATGGTGACTCCATGTCTGCTTCATAGAGTTTTCAATGATTGATTTTTCAGAAGTAGATCTCCAGGTCTTTCTTCCAAGGTGCTTCAGGGTGGACTAGAACCTCCAACCTTTAGGCTAGCAGCTGAGAGTGCTTAATCGTTTGTACCGCCTGAGGATCACCGACTCGTTAGAATGACTTCAATATGTGTCTCTGTCCAGTACTTTTCCCATAATGTAATCCTGCCACAGGTATCAATAAGAGGCTGGTTAATATTGCCAAAATGTTGCAGAAAGAATTCTCACAGTAGGTGATAGTTGAATTAGAGAATGGGTTCCCAAAGGCCTATGATAACATATTTACTCATCAGCTATAAAATGAGGAAAATTAGGACAAGAACAGATATTACATTTGAAATCCTTTAGTCTGTGACGGTATTCTTCCTGCTTTTTACATTTTATGTAATTTTATTAATAATAGATGGCAATTATTTTTAATTGCTTTATTTAGCAATGTAAAAAGTGGATCTTCCAGTACTTTTTTTTTTTTTTTTTACCAGTTCTTGAAATCCAAAATCCTAAGAATCACCGGTCTAGAAGATTTTAAGTCTCGTTTCAATTTTTGAAGTCTATGGACACAAACACTTTTCGAAGGGTCGCTACTTGTCAGCTAGGCAATGGAGTCTATGCTTAACAAAAATTTGCATCCAACTTCCTTTAATACCCTTGATATTTTTATGGAGCTCCTGAAGCCAGATGGAAAAAGAAGCTCGGGACTCTGCTCCACTCCCATTAGCATAGAGTTACAGGTAAGAGCACTTGGATATGAAGCCACAGGAATCCTCAATTCTGCTCCAGCCACTGGTGATAAGTGGGAAAATGAAGTCAGGAGCTTCTTTAGCATTTGGGCCAAGACAAAGGGAATACCTGGTGGGTAGAGAAAAGCCCAAAGTCTCTGTAAGTGATCTCAACAACATGCTGTTGGCATGAGCACCTTCCTCCTATCTCTTACATGGAACTCTTTCCTCTCACTCTACCACTGTGAAAAGACAGAGCTATTTAATAATCAACACCATCTTGAGGCTACAGACAACCAACTAATATCAACACTTGACTGAAATTTTAACCACCCCCCAAAACACACACTTTTTAATCAAAAGAACAGCCCTCCGCTTCCCTCCCCCGATAGATCTTGGCCTCCATCCACCCACATTAATCACTCCAAGATGGCCTGAGAGCTTATTTAATGTCACTGCCTAATCACTTTATTAAATGTCATTGCTCCTGATTGTGAAGATTTGTTGTGCTTCTCATTCCTGCCCATGTCCACAGAATCTTATGCTGGAGTCACTTATTCTCTTTTGAAGTAGAATCGGAGACCCTGAATTGCACGCTGCCTCTTTGTCTTCTTGTTAAGATCCTGGACATCTTGAAATCAGATGCATATCTGCAAAGGTGCTGTACTGTCACTGAAGGCCCTAGAAAGATTATTGTATATTCTTGTTCTGGCAACTGTGAAAATAGCTGAAAATTCAACTCCTCACACCTACTGCCTCTCCCACTTTCCTTAGTAAACCCAAACAATCAGTTGCCATCAAGTTGATTCCGAGTCATAGGGTCCCTATAGTACAGAGTAGAGCTGTCCCATAGGGTTTCCAAGGCTGTAATCTTTATGGAAGCAGACTGCCACATCTTTCTCCTGAGGAGCAGCTGGTGGGTTTGAACCCCTGACCTTTCAGTTAGCAGCTGAGAGCTTAACCACTATGCCACTAGGGCTCCTTTTTCCTTGATAGAGGTTGCAAATAAGAAAACTGAGCTATTTACAAAACAAAATTTTGGGAGGGCACTCAGTTTTGTGGCCTTCACTAGAAAGGTAGTGTACTAGGCTCTGATCTGAGAGATAAGGCAGAATCAGCTATTTCCACAGTTACCAGAACAAGAATATCTCTAGTATTTGTCTCATCAAACCTAAATATCTCTGACTGACCTTTGGAGCACTCCATAATTCAATCTCACTCAGCCTTCCCAGCATCATGCATGCCCCACTACTTTCTAGAGGAATCTCAGATCAAATCAGGTTCTTCTTCCAATTTTCCATCACACCTGGTATCTTCATTCGTGCCCTCTTTTTTGTCCCTCTATATACCCTAACCAGTCTCCTTTATACTTAATCATCCATTTATTTAATCCAAAACTCACTTATTAAGCTTTTGTGTGTCCTAAGCACTGGGGACTGGTAACACATAAGGTAAGGTCCTCACCTTCAAGGTGCTTAAGATCTTACATGTGAAGACTGACATGTAAACAAAGAAGTAAATGGAAGTTTCTGAAGTGAAAACTGTCTGCTCAGGCAACGTAGTAGCATAAAGGACGAAGGAGTCGGGTTTATTTGAGGGTCATGGAGGGAAAAGTTTCATCGAGGTGGTGACTCTGCAGGTGGATTTTGAGCGATGAGTACGTTGTTCACCAGGTAGGTGGGGAGGGCATTTACACTGTGTGTCTTTGTGGGATGTGAATTGGATGTGGCTGCGTTAGGTAGCTCCATTGGGGGAATCTTTGCACACTTGTCCCAGAGCTTGTCTGCGTAACTTGAGCGTGTGTGCATGTGTGCAGGTTAGAGCTTGGTGTGTGTTTCACAGCCTGATGTTTAGGAGCCTCTGTGCACATATCCAAGGCAGTATGTGAGGCAATGAGGCTTATTTAACTTTCGCTACGGGACATATAAAAGAAAATTAAAAGAGCAGTTTTAGGAGGGAATAATTGTTTTCCATACACCATAATTACAACTGCTTGTAAATGCTACCATCATAAACGAATCTGCCTTTTTAGAGTTCCTTAAATTCTCTTGGTAATGAACAGACCCTGAATGGAAGAACAACTCCATATAGAGAAGCTGGGATTGCACTGACCCCTGGTGTCTGCCTTGAGCAGAGGCTTCTAACGCTGGCAGGGAACTTAGGTACTAGGCTGGGATCACCTGAATCTATCTGTCCCTGGTTTAGAAAGACTTGAGAATCCTCGGGAACAGAAGTGAGTCTTAACATCTCAAACTTCCTGGGCTACCTGGGGCCGTTTCCTAATATTTGTCTTCAGTTCTATTTCTCCTCTTGCACTCCCTCCAACAAATGGCACCATTCAAAAGCTACCCAAGTCAGAAACCTGAAATGCCATTTTTGACGTTTCCTTTCCTTCACCATCATTCTCATGCCCCCAAACCAATATCCACGCAGACATTGAGGCCTATTGATTTTTTACCTCCTACACATTTCTCAAATATATCCACTGCTGTAAATCACTACACCATCATCTCTCTTGGACTGCAGAGAAGCCTCCTAACAGGCTTCTCTGCTCGAGATTTGCTGTCACCAGGGATATCCCACTTTCAGCTTATGAAATTTATTTCTTAACTAACCTTTGATATGCTAGCTGGATTGTTGTTAATTGCTTCTATTAAATAACTGCATGAACTTGGGTAAGTCACTGGGGTAATTTTCTCATCTCTAAAATGAGGGTGTGGGGCAAGAACACGGTTTTTCTATCTTTTTACTCTAAGGAATTCTACTATTAGTTTCCTTAGCGCTCTCCCTTTTCCCCTTGTTTTGAAAAATCTTTTTCTACCAAATAAACTCATTGATTAAAGAAAAATGAGTTTATCACCCATTTTTTTCATCAAGACATATTTAACGGTGAACTGGAGAATCTGGTCAACAGAAGACAACCAATGTTGCCATAAGAGTTAATGTTATTCCAGCCAAAGGCAAAATAAAAATAAAACCCCAAAATCCTGATATTTTAAATAGCCTGTATAGCCTTAACATGAGTACATGTAACATTTAGACATTTTTGATATACTGAAAATAGCACACAACCTCACATCATAGATCTCTATGATACAGAGCTACTGTTGAGTCAGTCCTGACTCCTGGCAACCCCTTGTGCGTCAGAGTAGAACTGTGCTCCGCAGGGTTTTCAGTGGTTGCAGTTTAGAAGTAAATTGCCACGCCTTTCTTCGGAGGAGCCTCTGGGTGGACTTGAATCTCCAACCTTTCAGTTAGCAGCTGAGTGCATTAATGGTATGCACCACCCAGGGGCTCCATGATACAGAAGGAACCACTGAAATTGAAGTCCAGTAAGGTCAAACCTGCTCCAAGATTCTAGGCTTCTCAGTCTCTCATATCTTAAATCCTTCTTAGCATTCTCTAAAGTGAACATAAGCCATTCCTCTCTAATTGCACCTGGTCCATAAATAAATATCCCATCACCAAAGCCAAATCTAATTAATTAAAGCTGGGAGGAGTTGACCATGCGACTTGTAAACTGAACATATATGTGTAGAGAACTTAGAACAAGTTAATTTCACATAGATTTAATGACTTATTATTTAATGCATGGTAATTAAACATTTTTGGTAGGATATGAAGAGTCTAATTAGTACTAATTTTTACGTTACCAAATTACATTTCTAATTTTTCTTTTCTAACTTTCTTGGCCCTTTAATATCTGAAACTTGTCATTTTCCTTTGATGCTGTACACTATTCACTTTCTTTTTCTTCATCATCATCATCATCACCACCACCAGCACCACCATGACATGTCTATGGATATTTCCAAGCAAAGGACCACATTCTCCAACCAAGAAGAAATTCCCCTTACTTCCTATCACTCCTATTTCCTCACAGTGCAAATCTGGCCCATTAAAGAGCCAGGCTATCCAAATTCTGTCTAGCCTAACTTACTGTCTTATATATATGTGTATGTATATGTTTTATGTATATGTTTTATCAAATGCAGTGTGTGTTGGATTATAATTTGGGGAAAATAGCTATAAAGTAAATTTAAGTACAATTGGGAAAGTTTGAACATGGGCAGTGTGATGGTTAAGATTGTGTGTCAACTTGGCTGGGCCATGATTCTCAGTGTTTATATGTGATCACTCCCATGATTGAATATGCCGTGAGTAGCCAATCAGATGAAAGGGAGTTTCCTTGGGGGTGTGGCCTGTGTTTGAATATAAGCAGACATTCTGGCTTTTGGCTTTCTCTGGATCCTGCGGCTGCCTCCTGTCATCTCACCTCCAGTTCTTGGGACTTGAGTTGTCAGCTTATCTGCTGAACTTGGGATTCGTCAATCTTCACAGCCTGTGAGTGGGGCCTTCTCTCTGACCTGCCAATCTTGGGTTCGTCAGCCCCTGCAGCTACGTGAATCAGGAGAAGCCTTGTGGTCTTGCCTGCCCATCTTGGAATTCATCGACCTTCACAGCCCGTGAGCAGGAGCCCTGCTCTCTGACCTGCAGATCTTGGGCTCGTCAACTTCTGCAACTGTGTGAATTGGTAGAGGCCTCTACCCTGATCCATGGACTTGGGATGTTCTACCCTCTACAATCACGTGAGCTGTTTTCTTGATATAAATCTCTCTCTGTATATATTTATACGCTTTACTGGTTTTGCTTCTCTAGAGAAGCCAGCCTAAGACAGGTCGAAATTAGATAAAATTATTGTATTAATATTAAATTCTTTGGATATGATAATGGTATTGTTGCCATGTAGGAGAAAGTCTTTGTTCTACAAAATACATGCTGAAAATACTCAAATAAAGTGACGTGATGTCTGCAACTTTCACATGGCTCTAAAAAAAAAGAAAATAAATATAGAAAAGGAGAGAAGAAAAATATGTGTGTTTGTGTCTCATATACATTACATACAAAGAGATAAAGTAAATGTGGCAAATTGTTAGCACTTGGTAAGTCTAGGTGAAGGGTCTATGGGTGGTCATTATGCTAGTTTCCAAACTTTTCTGTAGGCTTGAAATTTTCAAAACAGATGCTGGGAAAAAGAATCTTTTTGAACCACTTGGATACTACCACAGTTGTTATTTCATATTGTTTTTTTTCCTTAAAACCCCAATTCCTCCCTGCTGTCTTAATCTTAGGAGGCAATTTCTTCCTTGTATTCAATCAGAATGGGCTGGGTCATGCTACAATAACAACCTGAAAATCTCAGTAACTTAAGCCATCAAAGGTTTCTTTCTCGATCCTGCTATGTACCCATTTCAGATCAGTGGGAGATTAGAGCCATCTTTGTGAACATCTCATGTACCCTCATTCTCACCTCATAAAAGCCCAGTTTCTGAAGTAGACTTATTTCTACTTTATTGTCAAAGGAAGAGATTTCTTTCCTCTTATTTAAAGATAACTGCTTCCCATGAACTCTGGACCCCTATCTCTTCTGGGATTTTGCTTCCACAAGATGTCTCTGGTTCCTCCATCTCTCACAGCTTCAGCCTCTTTCTCTCCATGTTCTCTGGTCTCCATATGTCAGAAAGCTCTATGTTTGATCCTGTTATTCTTTCTAATTTCCTCTTCTCTTCTTTTTACTGGTAAGCCCCTCAAACTTAGGGCCTTTGCAGGTTTGCACTTCCTGACATCCCAGTCTCTGTTTTCATCAAGTTGGCATTTGCTCCAAAAATTGTGTTGAAATGTCTTCTTCTTGCAAAAAAAATAATCTTTTTTATCCTCTGCTCCATTATTCTCAACCTCTGCAGTTGGCACTATTGACTGGCCCCTCATTCTTGATATTCTTTCCTACTTTGATCTTTATATACCTGATTTTTTTGGTTCTCCTCCTATTCTCTGGGATTGCTCCTTATCTTTCTTCTTCAATGGTTTCATTTTTTCTCCTGCCTTCCCAAATGGGAGGATTCGCCAAAGACTTTTCTTTAGCCCTTCACCCTTTCTCCTTGTAACCACTTCCTCCAAGTACTCATTGACTGTCGCCTCTAGTACATCTCTCACATGTACATTTCCAGCCCTGGTCTCACCCCTGCCATTTCAATCTCTTTATCCCAACTGCCTACATTAGTTTCCCATTGCCATGACCTCAAACTGAATACATTCTAACTTAAAGTTTTTATGCTTGCTCTTTCCAAATACTTACCCCCATCCCCCCTGACCCCCCTTCCCCGCCCCAAGGCAGCATTCACCATTTTTCTTCCTGTCTTTCAGCTTAGTAGAATCTTGGCAGAATTCTTTGTTGTTTTCTTCTTCTTCATTCCTCATTTCTGTTTCTAATATTCCAAGTCCCATAATTTTACCTCAGATATGCCCTTTCCTTTTTGTTCGTTCAGATACAGGTCCTCCTTCATGTAGCTGAGATTACAGAAAGTCTCTGATTTGGGCTTTCTACTTCCTGTTCTTGGTTCCTTCCAAGGAACCCTTCAAACTGCTACCAATCAAAACTTCCTAGAGACAAATCAACTAAAGGAGATATGTTAGGAAGCAAAAATCATAATGGAAACTACATTTACCATACAAATACTTACCTCATAATGCCATTTGTCTTAGCTTCCTAGTGTTGCTGTAACACAAATACCCTGAGTGGCTTTAAAGAGCAGAAACTTATTTTCTCACAGTTCTAGAGGCTCAAAGTCCAAATCAGAGTCTTTGCCACATTGATTCTTTCTGTGGACCTCTGTCCTACTTTCTGGTGACTTCCAGTGGTCCTGGGTGTTCCTTTGCTTGTAGAGGGTCCCTACATGGCATCTATCTTTCCCCTGTGTGTGTCTCTGTGTCTATTCTGCTGTTTTTATAACTTAGAAGGATTAAGTTTAGGACTCATCCTACTCTGATATGACCTCATTAACATAAGAAACCAAAAACCAAAAAACCAAACCAGCTGCGCTTGAGTTGATTTCCATTCATGGTGACCCCATGCATGTCAAAGTAGAACTGTGTGCCATAAGGTTTTGATTACTGATTTTTTCAGAAGTAGATCACCAGGCTTTATTTCCAAACAGGGTCACATCCAAAAGCACAAGGACCAGAATTTCAACATATTTTGGGGGGACACAAGTGGATCCATATTACAGTATGACTGACAGAAGCATCAAATCTAGACTCCTCATGTTAGAATATAACTTGGCTTCATCCAATCTATTCTAGTGTCACTGACTCAGCTTCCCCAGCCTCTAGCTGAGCCCTTTCAGATTCATTACCTCATCACTCTTTGCAAAGGCTCTCATTCTTCTATTTGAGCTTTCCCTTCTCTCCCCTCTACTTCTCGCCTCCCTTTCTTCCCACCCTCCCCCTTTTCCTTCATTATTTTTCCTCACCTCTCCTTTTTCATTCATCCTTCTTCTCATCCTCTTTTCTTCTCCTTTCTGCTTTTTCAAATCTTCACCTTTCTCTGAGACCTAGTTCCCACCTTCTCCATGAAGACATCTCTGACCGCTTGGGCTTCCTCCAGATTTTTCTTTCTCCTACTGTGACCAGAGTTAATTGCAAATAGTTGGGTAGTTAATTATTCAATATATGTTAATCTTTTCATTCCAACTAACTCATGAGCTCTTTGAAGTTCTACATAGAAATGATCTCAGTGCTGGACATATGACTATGGTCAGCAGATACTTAAGATTTGGTTAACAGATTTCTCTGAGGTCTAATAGGAAGTATTGGCTGTCTTTATTCTCCTTCCATAGAAAAAATTATACATATGCATTTCTGAAAATAATTTTTTCTCCTCGGCCCCATATAGTAAATTTTGGTCTCTGAAAGAGTGGCAGATGGTTTTAAAGTCCCAGGACAATACATCTCCTTAGAGCATGCACATCTGTACTATTCCATTGCTACCCAACCCTGTATTATAGGAATATGTACATTGCTTCTATGCCTTTTCATACTTGCCTTTCTCATATCTGCCATCTTTACCATTATAAAGATAAATAATAGTGCTTTCATTTACATTAACTCTTTTAATCCTCTTCAACCCTTTTAAGGTTGGTAATATCATTAGGGAGCCCTGGTGGCACAGTGGTTAAGAGCTCAGCTGCTAACCAAAAGGTCGGTAGTTTGACTCCACCAGCCGCTCCTTGGAAACTCTGTGGGGCAGTTCTACTCTGTCCTATAGGGTCATTATGAGTCAGAATTGACTTGATGGCAATGGGTTTTGTTTGGTTTTGGTTTAGCACAGGATACTTTGGTTGAATGTCTAAATAAAGGCATGAATGAATGAATGGGAGAAGATTGTAACTTGTTCTGTCTGCTTCTTAGAGAACTCCGGACAAGATTTAACATAGACTGTGTATTCTCCATGGTATATCACACATAAAAACAAACCAAACCAAACCTGTTACCATCAAGTCAATTCTGACTCATAGTGACCCTAGAGGACAGAGGAGAACTGCTCCATAGGGTTTCCAAGGAGCAGCTGGTAGATTCGAACTAATGACCTTTTTGGTTAGCAGCCAAACTCTTAACCACTGTGCCACCAGGGCTCCATATCATACATAGTTTTTTTTTTAATTGCAAAATTCCTTTCTCTTAAATTTTCTTACTTCTCTTCTTTACCCCCAGCAGTCCAGTATTCTCAGTGACACACATCTCACTGAAGTCTGAGGCCTAGTGGATAGTTAAGGCTCAGACAGATTTAGGTTCACATCTTTTTCTGCTAGTTATTACCCAGCTGTGTGACTGTGGACCAATTATTAACCACCTAAGCCTCAATTTTCACATCTAAAAAATGGATATAGTAAAAATTCATAGTGTTGTTTTGAGAATTTGATGAGATAATTTATATGAAGCCCTCAGCAGAGGTCCTGGAACATAATAATTTGTTCAGTGAAAGTTAGCAATTATTATTGTAGGGAAAGGTGACAGATACATTTGAGGAGCCACTTGGGATATAGAATGGGGCTCACCCATTAACAGATTTTGAATTTCAAACCTGCAAAGGTCTTTGTTTGGTCAAACTTAAGCAAATGATGTAGACGATGATCCAGATAATTTGGGTCCTAAACTCTACTTTTATCTTAATAGTTCTGCTTAGTGGGGGGATGAGATGACCACTGCAGGTCCTTTGTAGCACCTCTACAAGCCTTACAGAGAGTTGGAACAAAAGGTTGCCATTCATATTTGTAAAATGAAGCCCTCCTGCCCCCCTCCCCATCTAACTCCTATCTCCTATTGCACTGTGTTCCCGAAGTGGTTGCAGCACATTGTGTGTGTGTGTGTGTGTGTGTGTGTGTGTGTGATGCTTCCTTAATGGCCTGAGCTGCTACCAGGTGTCTGGAGGCAATGAAATAAAGCATCACTGTTATGTATTGGTGAAATACATTTAGCACATATGTAAATCCATCTCCTGGGGCAGAGAGCCATATAAATATAGTTAACATCACATTAAGTGCTGTTTATCACCAAGTGCAGGGCTCTGAATTTAGAGGAAAGGTGGGTTGCATCTCCATACAAATTGCTTCAGCTTTGCTAGATCTCTGGGAAAACACAGCAGCTACTTTCTTCATCATAAGGCATTGTTGGTTCAGTGGTAGAATTCTCACCTCCTATGCAGGAGACTCAGGTTTGATTCTTGGCCAATGCACCTCATGGGCAGCCACCATCCATCTGTCGTTGGAGGCTCCCATGTTGCTAGGATGCTGAACAGGTTTCTGCAGAGCTTCCAAACTAAAATAGAATAGGTAAAAAGGCCTGATGATCTACTTCCAAAAAATCAGCCAGTGAAAACCCTATGTATCGCAACAGTCTGACCACCAACTGATTATAGGGATGGCGCAGGGCTAGGCACAGTTTTATTATGTTGTATATGGGGTCACCATGAATTAGGGGCTGACTTGAAAGCAGCTGTCTTAGTTATCTAGAGCTGCTATAACAGAAATACTGCAAGTGGATGGCTTTAACAAAGAGAAATTTATTCTTTCACAGTTTAGGAGGCTAGAAGTCTGAATTCAGGGCCCCAGCTCCAGGGGAAAGCTTTCTCTCTCTGTCAGCTCTGGGGGAAGGTCTTTGTCATCAATCTCTCCCTGGTCTAGGAGCTTCTCAGTGCAGGAACGCCGGGTCCAAATGACACACTCCTCTCCTGGCTCCTCTTGCTTGGTGGTACTGAGGTCCCTTTCCTCTCTGCTCACTTCTCTCTTTTATATCTCAAAAGAGATTGACTCAAGATACAACCTAATCCTGTTGATTTTGTCCTGCATCAATAACATAACTGCCTCTAATCCTTCTTCACTGACATCATAAAGCTTAGGATTTTCAACATATTGGATAATCATATCAGATCACAAAATGGGAGACAACCACACAATACTGGGAATCATGGCTCAGCCAAGTTGATATACATTTTGGGGGGACACAATTCAATCTATAACAACAGCTAACAACAACACTTCTTTTATTACAAAGCACTGGCCCAGTCAGTTCATTTTATAAGTGAGCAAACTGAGGTCTAAAGAGATCAAGCTACACATAAGCCTAGCTTGTGTAGGAATTGGAGGTGGCCTGGAGAGGATTATGGCCCATGTCCTGCACTCAAGTTCAATTGGGAAGAGAGTGATCTCTGGCATCAGAAAGAAAGACCTACATGCAAATCCTCCTTCCACCAGACTGTGAACTTTGGCAAATTGTTTTCCCTAAGCCTTGGTTTCTTTTCTGTAAAATAAGGACAATGATACCTCTTGGGGTAATTCAATTATTCATTCATTTACTTCTGTTTACTGAGGGCATATTATGCACCAGTTCTTGTTGTTACAAGAACGAAGCAATATTACAGATGCACGTGTCTGACCAAATACTGGACATACAGTGGGTACAACAGAGTTTGCCTCTCTTCCTCTCAAGCTTTGCAGCTTGACTGAACTTTTCCCAGAGAAGAAGGCATCCATTCCATTTTGGAATGAGTCAGATCTAGAGTATTTTCTTTCTGACTTCATTCCCTATCTCCCCTCAACACTCTTCCTCAGCCCCAAGAACTTTTCGTTCAGGCTCTTGGGACTAGAATACCCTACTAACTCTGACAGATGATCTTCGAGGGGAGAGAAATCACTGACATTCCAGGCCCTAAATGACAGCACAAGGATATTCAAAATAATCCTGCTCATATCAGATAAAGGCGACTTGTCAGAAGGGGGCAGGTTGCTTTCAGCCTTGACTCATAGGAAGTCTGACAAATGAACAGTTCTACCTTTCTAGGACCAGCTTGTGGTCTTTCCTCAAAGGTGAGAAAGACACCAGGGTCACTAGGGAGATAGAATGCCTGGGGGACAGGTCAACTAGGAGACAGGATTACCAAGAATAAAGATGACCTGGGGGGTGGAACCAAATATTATAATCCCCATGAGTGCTCACTCCCCCCTCATCCTTTGTGCAGACCTCACCTTTTTCTCTGAGTGTCTTCTCCACTACAGCCCCAAGGACAACCTTCTGCCTTCTTTGCACCCCTCCCAACAGCATCCACATCTGACTCTTGCTAGAGCTCTGATTCTCTTCCCATCATAGCCTCAACCATTGAGATAAGTGCAAGGAAACAGAACAACATAATCCTCTCCACACCATTCAGTCCCCAAAGGTCCTTATTCAGAATTCTCCATTTATCTGGTCATTAGATCTAATTAAATCCCTTCAACTTAGAGCACTGATGAGTGGCACCACTTTCTCTCATCAATTAAAACAGAGGAGATTAAAGAATGCCCTGGACACTTTGTCCTTGTGAGGATGGTGGCAGGGGAAGAGGCAGGGGAGGAACACAGAAGATTGTCCTTTATCTTTGAAGACACTGTTGATGTAATGTGAGCTCCTGCCAGGAAAATGTACCGTTTGTGTGGCTTATCCAGCTGTGGCCATGATTGTGCATTACATAGTCTGCTGTCTCTTACAGAAATATCTACCTCTTTCCAAAGATGTTTGAACAGCTTAAACAAAGAACATACACAATGAGATAATTAAATGAAATTAAGAAGGGAAACTGGGATTGGAGAAAAAGGGGAAAAAGAAATATATTTACCAAAGGATTAATGAACATATTTGTTACAATTAACACAAAATCTCATTGGAGCTTCCTAGTAGCTAAGACAAAAAAGGAAATGTGGCATACTAACATAGCTCTCATCATTTAAAAGGGAAAAGTAGCTTATTTCTAGGGGATAAAAACATGTCCTGTCCCTAAATTCTGAAAGGAACTTCTCATGTGGGGCTTCATTTAGGAGACACTGTGACAGACAATGTTTTCCACAATATTATTTAATATTCACTGCCTTGTATTTGATAGGCAGGGTTCTGGATGTCCAGGGCTTTGGAATAGTATTTTCTTCTTTGAAGGGTTAATTTGTCCACATAGGGGTTATTAGCTTCATTAAACCTTGCTCAGGCCAACTCAGCACACTGGGTCAAGCAGGGCAGGAAAAGTTACTGACTCCTCCACCATGTCTGTCTCCCCAACAAGGTACTTCGAAGAACCTTGCTCTATAAAAACAGACCTGCCTTCTCTGCATTGCCCCACTGTCATGTTTGGTTTACTGAAGACAGTTGTCATGCAGTAACAGGGGTTCTGACGCTTTGGGATGCAGGGGTGGGGCTCCGGTTTCACCCCTGGTTGTCATCTCAGAATGATTTTCTGTCTCTTTTCACAGCAGCATTGTTAAACCAGAGCTTGTTCTTCTCCTGACCATCCAAAAACAAAAACCAAATCCATTGCCGTCGAGTTGATTCTGACTCATAGTGACCCTATAGGACAGAGCAGAACTGCCCCATAGAGTTTCCAAGGAGTACCTGTGGATTCAAACTGCCAACCTTTTGGTTAGCAGCTGTAGCACTTAACCACTACACCACCAGAGTTTTTATTTTGGGAGGACATGCATGGAAACTCTCTTTGGAGTCCTCTCTGGAATTCAGCATTGAACAGAGTCTTGTGTGGTTGAAAGGATTTGAAGGAGTAGGGCATGGAGGCAGAGGGATGAGCGAGGTCATCTAACACTCGCTAACCCAGACATTCGCTCCTTGCCAGGAAGAAATAAGGGGAGCCAGGCTTCCACTCAGCACAATTCCACCACAGATTCCTTGGTGCACAACCTCCTTTGTTCTCATCCCAACTTCCTGAAAGTGACTCCAAAAGTGAGCTTTGGGCTCAGGGTCAAGCTCACACTCTGCATATTCCTCTCCCACCCCACCTCATGTGGAACACTTAGCCCTTCCTGGATCTGCGCATGCCTGGACCCACGTTGTCCTTGACTCATCAAAGGTCCCATTCAAGACTCCTTCCAAAGAACTGCGCTTTTTCTCTTCTCGTGGTCCTGTCTCTGATACCCGGCCACCCCTCTGACTCTTAACATGGTTTCTGACCCCTAGACCCTGGATTTCTCCCTGAACTGAGGACTGGCTTTCTTCTCCTGTCCATGTGATCACCTGGTAGTGCCTGTAACTAGTTGCTGTGGGGTTGCTTCGGACTCATGGCAAATCCATATGAGTCTGAGTAGAACTGTGCTCCGTAGGGTTTTTAGTGGCTGATTTTTTGGAAGCAGATTGCTAGGCCTTTCTTCTGATGCATCTCTGGGCAGACTCAAACCTCCAACTTTTTTGTTAGCAGCTGAGCATGTTTACTTTTGCATCACCCAGGGAACCCTGGTAGTGTCTCTTCTGCCCGTGAAACCTCCTCATGGTTGCCAATCAAAACCGGAAGCCCAGTGATTTTTCTCCTGATTGAGGCCAAACCCATTGTGGCAGAGCATGTTTCTGATTCCACCTCGGGGGTCTTTTCATGTCATGGGGGCTGCCGCTCTTCACTATCACTGCGACCAGGGAAGAAGCAAAACATGATGAGAACGCAGGGAACGTTTGCAACACCTGCCCTTGACTATTGTTACTTCAAGAGTCCTCTCCGCTTGTAACCAAAGTCCCCAGAAACTTCTTGTGTCAGCCCCTTGAACACAGCTTTTTTTCTGTTCTCATTGTGATTTCAGTGGAGAATTTGAAAATGCTTTTGTGGAGGGAGCTCAGAAGGAGTAGCTGCTATCCATAATTTTCTTGAACCAGAGTATGTGTTTGGTTCTCCAAGAGAATGCTATACCTGCCAGCTATGATTTGTGTGTCATTTGGAGGCAGGCTCCTGAAACTCTCTGAGTCTTCATTACTTGATGGGCTGAAGGCTATTTTGTGTGTGAGGATTTAGAGAGAACATGCATGTGCCATGTGTAGCACAGCTCTCTGGAGGCCAGCTTCTTTTCTCTTTCCCCCCTCCCTTCTTCCTTCCACGCATCCTGGCCCTTCCTCTACTTCTTGACCCACCCTGAGATCATGCATGGAGAGAAGCCTGTGCTGACAGTTGCAGTAGGAGCAGCATTTCCAAAGGGGGCGCTCTAAGACCAGGAAAAAGGCCTTTGGGGAACTTGTGTGTGCGTCTGTGAGGACTGTGTGCTGGTACCTATGGCTGGACATTTAAAAATGACTTTTATGAAATCTTTGCCTTGATATGATATCTATTTTTCCAGATGCCTTTTCAATATCTGTCTACAGAACTGTATGAAATTATAGTACATCCTGCAGCTGGGTGGATGACTATACGGCAGCTGGAGACAGACATCTCTCTGGCCCTGATGAAATGAGGTAGAGACATACTTCTGGTAGTGGTCCATTCTAGGGGGCTGCCAAGCTGCAAGCCTCCTGAATGCATGACTCTGGGTCTACCTAAAATGGGAAGCTGCTGTAGTTGTTGCCCCCTCTCTCCTTTCTTCCTTCCTTCCCTCTAGCCCTGCTCCCCCTCCCCCCAACACCTGCAAGGAAACAGATCCAGGCTTCTGGCTTGAATTCAGGCAGTGCGGAGGGAGAGGCTGGCCCAGATTTGCCTCCCTCTGAGAGACAAGGGTTTTCAAGACAGGGTGAGGAGACAATTGGGGGAGGGGAGGGGCTGTACATCTTCCTCTAAACCCTCCTGGATTGGAGAAGGTTGTTAGAGTGGGTTAACAGGGAAACACCTTTTCTGTAAATAAAAACCAGTTGCCATGGAGTCCATTTAGACTCATGACTACCCTGTGTGTGTCAGAATAGAACTATGCTCCATAGGGTTTTTAATCGTTGATTATTCAGAAGTAGATCATCAGGCCTTTCTTCCTAGAAGCCTCTGGGTGGACTCGAACTGCTAAGCTTCCGGTTAGCAGTGAGCATGTTAAACATTGGCATTACCCAGAGACTTTCTATAAGTAAGGACCCTAAACTTACAGTTTGTCTGGGCATGGTGGAAGGGAGAAAGATGCACGTCCAAAGGGCTCCTTACCTCACACCGTTTATTACCTTTCTGGAGTATGCAAGGCAGGTGGAGCTCATTCCACCGAGTTCCTGAGAAAAAGGACACGAGAAAGGTGAAGAGTGCCTGACATGTCGTTCTCACCCATACAGGAAGGAGTGAATCCCGAAACCAACCAAACCCATCGCCACTGAGTCGATTCCGACTCATAGCAACCCTGTAGGGCAGGATAGAACTGCCCCAAAGGGTTTCGAAGGAGCGCGTGGTGGATTCGAACTGGCGACCTTCTGGTTAGCAGCCGTAGTTCTTAACCACTACGCCAAGGAGTGGATAGGTCCATCTAAAATAATAAACCAAAAGCCTCTCTTCCTGTAGGTCTCTATCTCTCTATATGGGAGGACCAGAGGCTTTGAAGGGAAAGATCAACAGGGAGACAGCTTAGAAGGGCCCAGAAGTACTTCTAAACTGTCGCTTCTGTTTCAGCAAGCAGACCCTGGGAGCCCTGGGAGGATCACTGTGCCAGCCCAGCAGCTGCAGTAATTGGGACTCGTGTTGCTGCCTCTTCCAGCCCACGTTGGCGGGCACGAGGGAGCCCAAGAGAAGGAAGGTCCTAAGCATGTGTTGCAACAACCTGCGTGCTGCTATTTAACAGTGCTTGTCATCTTGTCCGTTTTGTCCACCTGCCAAGCCTGTTTCCATTGAGCCCTCAGAGTGGGAGGCTGCGGAGGCTCCCATCTGTGGCTGATAACGGACGGCCTTGCGTGAAGCGAAGGGAGTTAAGAAGCTTTTCTTTGGTGTTGTGGAGAGACCTCTGGCTCGAGGCAGTGCTCTCCGAGGAGAGCAGAGATACTGTCAATTACAAACCTGTCGTTCAAACCTTAGGACTGGGTTGTGATGGGCTGTCTGCCCATGAGTGTGCGCATGCGCGAAGATCTGGGCACAGCCTCCGTACAGGTAGCTAGGTGGGGGTTAGCTCCTCGGTCGGCCTGGTTTCTTCTTTTGTTTTAGTACACTGCAGAGTAATCTGTCAAAATAACATCACTCTAGAGGATAACGTGTCCTATCCGTTGTGGTTCTGTTTAAGAGGGGTAGTCTTTTGTCTTTTCTCCATCTACCGTATTAGTATGTCAATCCCAACCCTGAATACTTTGATAGCCTACCTCAGAAGTTCCCACACTCTCCTGGGTCACAGAACCCTTCATCTCTCAGTAGATTTTGATGGATTCTTTAGGCCAAAAGAAATAACAGTTTCATTTTTTAAGTAGCTAGGGTCTCTGGGTGATGCAAATGATTAAGCACTGTTTTATTAACTGAAAGGTTGGCAGTTCAAACCTACCCAGAGGCACCTGAGAAGTAAGGTCTGGCGATCTGCTTCCGAAAGGTCACAGCCTTGGAAACCCTACGGAGCAGTTCTCCTCGGCACACGGGATTGCCATGAGTAGGAGTTGACTCAATGGCAGCTAACAACGACAAAAGGGTCAAACAACTTTATAAGTATAAATGACCTAACAACTTAGTAGCTGTTTTCAAAATATAAATTGAAGTAAAAAAGCTTTTTTTTTTTCATTCTTAAATAATCACATTGACTACTAAGGGGATGTGTGCACCTGCTGGGCACTACACAGCTTCTCAAACTCTGGACACCATCACCTTCACTGCCTGTTTCGATTTTTGTGCAGGACTTGTTTTTTACCACAGCAACCCTTGGAGGCCCAGTTCTGGAAAGATATGACCTACCTAACTGAAAGGAAGTCATGAGAACTGTAAACTACCTTGAACTAGTAATTTGCACAGTGGCCAACAAATGTTGAGGATCTCTGTGTTTCCCTCCAAAACTGCAGGACCTGTGGTGCCCCGTGAGCCCACTGTGGTGACTCAGGCGACCTCAGTGCAGAGTTTGGGAACAGAATTCCTATTCAATAAAGGTATTGCATCGCCTCATGTTGAAGGAAGTGAGCTAGGCTAGAAGCTGGATTGGGGACAAAGACTGAGGGGGAGGGTTGCTGAGATTCACCCATGTCTTAACTTTCTTGGGATACATCCTTGGGCTATGCTCATTACATAAAGAGGTACTTCTAGGAAGAATCACAGGCTAAGATCTTTCCTGTGAATGTTAAGGACAGATTATATTGAGTAGGACTGGGTACCTCCATGGGTTGGAGGACTGGGTCCATAGGGTCATGCCTGGTACCCTCTGGTCATTTCTTCTCTAACATGCTGAAGTCTGGATCCACTGCTCCTGGCCTCCTTGCTTCCTTCAACACATGTGTATTGTGCTCCTCTGGTGACATCAGAGCGCAGCAATGAAAAACAGGAACTCAGGAGCCAGACAGTCCACCGTCTACTACTTGTGTGACTTGGGTAATATCCAACCTCTGTGCTTCAAACTCTACATTTGTAAAATAGGTTTAATAAAATTATGTACCTCAGTGGTTTGTCATGGGCTCAAAGTGACCTAGGAGATATTAGAATAAAGTTTGCTATTATGAGGTGCAGACAGCCTGACCCACAGCTGTAAGCAAGACAGGCATGGTCTCTGCTTCTACCTGGCTACAGTCCAGAGGAAAGGTAAATATCAAACTAGTACTTGCCTAATTAATGAATCGATTACAATTTTGATGAGTATTATTAAGAAGTGTAGTATTCTATGCAAATATGTAACGTGGGGACCTAATTTAGGGGTATATGTGTCTTGGAATTCTTCCCAGAGTAAACAACATTCAAATTGGGACTCAAAAGATGAATAGGAGTCAGTTATGCCAAGTTCCAGTGGGTGGAGGTGGTGTAGAAGAGAGTTCTAAACAGAGTAATACCATGACGAAGATCCTGAGACTCAGGCTGGTGTCAAGAACAAGGATGACAGCCGTTCAAGAGGAAGCTGGAGAGTTAGGCATTGGCAAAATCATACAGGGCCTTGTTAAGGAATTTAGTTTTTTCTAGAATGATGGGAAGCCATTAAAGGGCTCTGAGCTTACGACTGGCATGCCCTGATGTTTTATAAAAGATCACTCAGGCTGTTGAGTGGAGAATGGACTTATGTGGCCAAGAGAGGAACTATTAAGGCCAGTTGGGAGCCTGTTTGTAAATCATTTGGGTGAGCTGAGAGGTGGCCCTGACTATGGTGTTAGTAGAGAAGGGGACGCATTTAAGAAATAATAAGGAAGTAGAATGGATATGATGGATTGGAGGTGGTGGGAGAATGAGGTGGCCAGGCAAATCCTTAGGAGTCTTCCCAGAGTAGCTGGGTAGAAGGAAGGTGGGGCCCAGGGACAGGGACCCTGGAGGAAAGAGAGTGTCCACATTTTGTAGTGGATACGAGGCACTACGTTGTATGTGAATGAGCCAGATGACCCAGCTCTCCAAAAACCACTGTCTGCAAATGCTTCTTAGATAATTGAAATAAAAGGGGATTTCTTTGTTTCTCTTCTGAAATTTCCAGATAACTATCTCAGGTCTTCACTTTATTTTGTACAAAGGCCAGTGTGTCAGGGACAGAGGATGAAAACCTCTGCTGTGGTAAAGAACCCATTGTGGCTTTAGAGTTCTTGACTGAACCCAATACATATTTGGAGTAATTGAAAACAAAGGTTGTCATTATGCTGTCCCTGAGCAGGCCTGTTCAGATGCGCTATCAGTTCCTGTCACCCTCTCTGTGTAGCCATCTTTCTTATGTTTAAGAAAAAAAATGTTTTTGATATTAATTAAGTTACATGGAAATTTCCTCCCCCTAATTAAAGTGGAACCTTTTCACGGGACACTTTCAAATGCAGCTCTGTGGATATAAGAAATTTTTCATCCTCCGCCAGGGCTCTGAAGTGTCTCTTCATATTGTTCACTTCAGTCAGAATAAAACTCTTTCTGATAATGAAAGCAAGAGCATTCAACTTTTTCCAGCTATCACACAGTTGAGTTGGCCTGGCATGGGATGCAGGGACCTGTTGGAGCCTTGGCCTCAGGCTATGTGGGAGGCTGAAGGCAGATGACGCAGGTGAGTCTGGGAAGGAGGCCAACGAGGTGCAGGGCTGGGATGCGGGTGAGGGAGACAGGAATGGGAATCGGAGGGGCGCCTGGAGCCACTTCAAGCTCAGTAAGATTGGGAGAGTCGCAGCCACGACTCTGGGGACTTCTCAATGCCATCCATGATGTTTTGCTATGAGCTTTGATATCCTCAATGAAAGAAGTAGTGGTTGGGTATGGATCCTTCAGTTCTAATTTCCAGGGGAAAGTCCATGTGCTTTGTTTGGACCCAGAGGACCCCCTAGAGTCCCAGAGATGGACCAGCGACCAATCACCTGAGGAGCAAGGAGTGACAAGATAGTGAGGAAATGGAACACGAGTAGCAGCAGAGAGAAAATCTGGAAAGGAAGGAGCGGTTCTTTCCTCACCCTGAAACACACACTTGGCCAGGGAGCAATTTCTGACTTTCAAAACCCTGCTGGTTCCTCTGATTTTCTCTTTCCCTCCCTCCAAGTTTCCGTCTTTCAAACCGCTCCGCGGGAAAAAGATGTGGCAGTTGGCTTCCATAAAGATTTACAGCCTTGGAAACCCTATGGGGCAGTTCTACTCTGTCCGATAGGGTCACTATGAGTCAGAATCGACTCATAAGGCAGTGGGTGTTTTGAGTGCTCTGGAGGTGAGGAGAGAAAGAGAAGCAGCCTTGCCCCCTCCCTGCTCAGAAACCAATTTCTCATGAAAACATCCCAGAGAGGAGGCAGAGGCCACCGGTTTTTATCTGCGAATCTTAGTGTTTTCCCCATAGGTATTGACAGCCAGTAAAACACATATCACAGACGGAACCAGAAACGGTCCCCATGTGGCCACCTCCTCCCGCCAAGATGCCACCAGCCCGGAGTGTCAGACACTTTAATTGGATTAGTGCTGTTTCTCCACCTGTCTCAAGGTGTCTCCCAAATAGCTCAGAAGCCACAGACAAAGGCGAATGGAAGAGGCCGAGTCTTTCTTCAGGGGGAGTGTTAGAGGGGTAGAGACGGAGCAGCGCAGGTTCCCTTTCCCAGTCCTCATTCAGCAGCTGCTGGTCTCCTGGCCAAGCCAAGGAGGCAGCAGCAGGGCCCCCATAGGAGGCCTCAGCTTCCTGCCTGGCCTGAGAATGTCCGGAGGACATGGACCCCTGCTTGCAGGAAATGAGTGATGAAACTGGGGAGGGGAGAGGGACAATTAGGGTAGGGCATTGCAGCAGAGTTAGTTAGCAGGGAGGTCCTGCCTGCAGCTTAATCCAATAACTTAACTCAAGTCCAAATGGGCACAGTGACTCCTGAATGCCAGGCATTGTGCTCGGTGTTAGGAGGGAAGACAAAGTCTCTGAACACCTGAGGTTCACAGTTAGCAGGGGAAGTGGCTGTAAGTAACTCTAGTATGCGAGGCGGGCTGTGCCACATAAATAGAAGAGGAGAACAAACAAGTCTCTCTGGAAGCATTGGGAAGGGAAACTTGATTCTGACTGTGGGAGATCTGAGGGAGGGATGGTTTGAGTTGCATGGATTGCTTTGGCAGATGGAAAGATGGGCCAACAGAAGAGTAGTCCAGTTAGAGGGACACCAGGTGAAAAGGTGCTGAGGAAGGGAGTACCTGGTGTATGAGTATGCTGGAAGGAGTGGAGAGAGCCGTTAGGTGGGGCGGGGTGGGGTGGGGGTCTCGTCTGCCCAGCGGAGGAGGGTGGCTCTTCTTATTTGTGTCATGGGAAGTCAGGAAAGACTTAGGAGGTATGGAGTCATGGGATTAGAACTGTATTTTATTGAAACAATTCTGTTCCCTTTTGGCACATGTTCTCTAATTTTTTATCCTTGCCATATGTCTTGCCACCAAAAAAACTAAGAACACTTAAAAAACATTTCAAGAAATCCTGAGTCATAGCACTAGCTTTTCCTACCTCCTGTACCTGGTCTCTGTCTGGCCTGTAGTTGCTTTATTGATAATTTCAGCAAGTCTCCAACAGAACAGGGCACAGAAGGTAGAATGGCTTTTTCCAAGGACCCTTTGTCAAGTACTTCTCCCATACCCAGCCATACTGACTTTAATGAAGAGTTGCTATAATAAACGAAAAACCAAACCCATTTCCATCGAGTTGATTCCGACTCATAGCAACCCTATAGGACGGAGTAGAGCTGCCCCATAGGGCTTCCAAGACTGTAAATCTTTATGGAAGCAGACTGCCACGTCTTTCTCCTGCGGAGTGGCTAGTGGGTTTGAACTGCTAACCTTTTGGTTAGCAGGTGAGCATTTAACCACCGTACCATCAGGGCTCTAGTTACTATAATAACCCAATCAAATATGCAAATTCCAAGGGGATTTGAAGGAAAAGGGTGAGGAAAGCAAGAGAAGTATACAGTTAATCTTGGAAGTCTTCCTATAAGAAGTGACCTTGTAATCACGATTTTAAAGGTAGCAGTAAATGGAGTTGGAAGGAAATAAAAGGGAAAGGCAATCCAGGAAGAATCACCAAGTATGACAAACGGGAAGGAGAGATGGGAACATGTGTTGGGATCAGGGAGTGGGGGAAGGTTGTAATACGACTTGAAGTTGGAGGTGCCAGTCAATGGGCTAGTGATAGAAGACCATAGAGTGGACTATAAATAATGAGCTATGTCAATCCATTCTCTGGAGCTCTTCCTCCTCCACCTCTACCCAGAGTGAGGGCCCAACCAGTTAAGGTATAAGGTTGATTCTGATTCATGGCGACCCCATGTGTGTCAGAGTCGAACTGTACTCCATGGGGTTTTCAATGGCTAATATTTCAGAATAGATTGCCAGGCCTTTCTTCCGAGGTGCCTCTGGGTGGACTTAAGCTTCCTGTCTTTCATTTAGCAGCTGAGTGCCTTAACTGTACCACCCAAAACCCATTGCCTTCGAGTCGATTTTGACTCATAGTGACCCTATAGGACAGAGTAGGAATGCTCCCTAGGGTTTCCAAGGAGCAGCTGGTAGATTCGAACTGCAGACGTTTTGGTTAGCAGCTGAATGCTTAACTACTGTGCCACGAGAGTTCATGGGTACCACCCAGGCTCCCTTTATTTTCTTCCCCTGGGGTACAGGCTTGCTGATGGATGAGAGTAGACCCCCAATTGGTGGATCTGTACTAGTCATTGCCCTCCCCTGAGAATGGCAAGCACAGAAAGGTGATCTGAGCAGGGCAACTGGCCCCGTTGAGCTGAACGCTGGAGACTATGTATGCATACATATTCTGCAAGGCAGCTAAGCTCAAGACCTATATTCTCTGCATTTTGGCAATGTGTTCTCTCCATTTTGGCAATGAACCTGTGCTGGCCAGCTGGGAGCCAGCATTGATTTTTAGATGTGCTCTGAATATTTGGGAACTTCCCACCATGACATGGCTTCACAGGGAAGTGCTTTATTTGGCAAAGGCAGCATTCTGCCTGGAGGAATAGCTTAGGTAAGAAAGTTTGTTTAACAACTATTTTGTGCTTAACCATTGAAAAAAAGGCCATCTACCCACCATTTAGTGTTCGCAAAACCTCTATGAAAACTTCAAGGTAGATATTATTATACCCATTTTACAGATGAGGAAACTGAAGCTCAGAGAAGTTAAGTAATTTCCCCCAAATTCCCCAGCTCCTAATTGCAGAGCAAAGATTTAATCCCTTGTCTTCTGAGGCTAAATCTAGTGTATTTTCTGCCGTAGACACAGTCTTGTGGAATACCAATGCCACTCCATCAGGACAAGGGATGGTTCGTAAATACTAGGTAACAACACCTGATTTTTATTGCAGGGCTTCCTAAGGGCTGGGTCTTTAGCGCTGATGAAAGCCAGATTCCAGCCGCCAGCCGTAGGAGATACCTGCAGGTGTCCCAGCCAACCCAGAGACCTAGAAAGAAAACCCAAGCATTATTAACCTTTAAAAAGATCTTAGCCTGTGGACAGGTAAATTAACTCCAGGGCTCTGGGGAGATTAAACCTTATTTTATGGTTTGCTTGTTAAAAACGCATAACTCCAAATCTCACCAGAGATTGCAATTAAGATAGCACGGGGCTAAAGCTATATAAGAAGTATTGTTTACTCTGGGCTCCCTGCAAAGTCCAAAACAACAATGGGCTTTTCCATTTCGTAACCTGCAGTTGATCTGAAACCACCTGCCTTTGTACCTAAAATGCTTTAGGACACGTGTTTCTCCTCTCCCAGCATAGCTGTCTCCACAGTTCTGTTACCCTTCGTGGTGGCCCAAAGTAACCATAAAAACCCAAAGTCAAAACAAAGTTTCCAGGGTGTTAATGTTCAAGAGACACCAAGAACATTTTTTACCATCTGCTTCTCTACCTTTCCCACCTGAGGGACCCTTTTCTGTGTTCCTCTTTTGGATGCCTGGATTATGCAAGCTCCAAATAGCTCCCCTAGTCCTAGCAAAGTCCAAGGAAAGTCCAGGTCATCCTGGAGCAGACGGAGTTCACTAAAATGTGCCCAAGAGAGAATCACTCTATGCCTTCTCAACTGTTGCTATTGGAGATCTTGCATAACGAAGCACATGGATTTTCTCTCCCAAAGTTCTGTGAAAAGTTGGTTACTTTGTTTACTCAAAGGCCATCGCTAAGAAATGTTTGGATTTATTCTTTCTGGGGTTCTTGTTACCTCCTTATTAATGGCTTATTTTTTCCCTTCTTCTGTATATATAGAAAAACTATACAAAGAAAAATTTCTTTTCTCTGAGAAATTCCAACTTAGATATTGTGGGGGCAATGAGGGTCTTTCTCAAATTTGTCTTCTCCATCTTAAGACTCACTTAGGACATTGGTTTAAAATCTAGTTTCCGGACCCCATTCAAGAGTTACTCAACCAGATGGTTCATACGATCAGACAAGCTTAGAAAGAGCACTAAACTTGGAGTTGAAAGAATAGGGTTTTAGACTAATGGTGGCACAGTGGTTAAGTGTTTGGTTGCTAACCGAAAGGTCGGCAGTTCGAATCTACCAGTCGCTCCTTGGAAACCATATGGGGCAGTTTTACTCTGTCCTATAGGGTCGCTATGAGTTGGAGTCAACTCGAAGGCAATGAGTTGTGTTTTTTTTTTGTTTTTTTTTACTACCTACTAGCTATTTGACCTTGATCCAGTTACAGCATCTGGCTGGTTTTGAAATTCTTTCTTGTGGAAGAAGGGACTAATAAGATTATGTAAAAGAAGGGACTACTATGATTCATTTCTAATGAAAATGAGGGAAATCTTCAATGAGATGGATTGACACAAGAGCCTTAACAACACACTCAAACATACCAATGATCATGCAGATGGCACAGGACTGGGCAATGTTTTGTTCTATTATACATAAGGTTGCCATGAGTTGGAGCTGATTTGATGGCAGCTGATAACAACAGCTCTGATTAAGTGCGTCCAGCATGTTCTAATTGCTTTGTATGCATAAAACCCCATGAAGCAGTCCTAAGGTCACACAGCTAGTCAGAGGTAGGGCCAGGATTCAAACTGAGGTCTTCCGGAGTCATGGGCCCAGACTTCTAAACATTATTCTGTACTACTTCTTGAGCCCTCGTGGCACAATGGTTAAGCACTCAACTGCTAACTGTAAGGTTGGCAGTTCCAACCTACCTAGCGGCTCCATGGGAGAAAGACCTGGAGATCTAGTCTCGTAAAGATTACAGCCTAGAAAACTCTATGAGGCAGTTCTACTCTGTCACATGGAGTCGCTACGAGTTGAAATCGACTCAACAGCACTTAACAACAACAACCACCTCTCTAGATAGGCACTCTTAGCTCTGATATTCTACAAAAATTTCATAGCCAAAGAAAAGACCTCACACACTATATCACAAATAGACCTTTCATCCCAACTTGCTCTATCTCTGTCTACTGGGTTAATCCCTCAGGCCCTGAATTACATAAAGATTCTGGACCAGCCTTACATTTTATCCCACCTTCTCTGGTGACTATCTGGGGCTGATTTGGCCAAACCTCTTTAAGTCTGTTACCTGGCAAGCCCCAGCACATCTGGAGCCCTGCTGCTACCTCAATTGCACAGCTGTCTCCAGCAAAGACGCAGTCATCAGAAAGCTGCTGCCCAATGGAAATCCAGACAGCAAACTTTATATGGATCACTCTTTATACCTTTGTGTGGATTTCACTTCTCACTCACAAAGACAACGGGACGAGTTAGCAGAGTTCATACTGAGATGTGAGTGGCTTTATAACCAGCATGAGGAAGATTTCCACAGAAAAACCTCTTCTCTCCTAGCAACGGACCTGAATTTTTGCTAAGGGGGGAAAAAAGCTCTCTCTCCAAGAGCATTTGTGTGGGCCCAAGGGCTTTGAAATGGAGAAAAGCTAGAAGATTCCTCTGAGGCAAAGAGATAACCACCAAATAGTGCAGGCCCCAAATTTAGGTTTTACAGCCCCAAATGGTAAAAGTTTCCAAAAGCTTAAGGAGGCAGAGCCAATTTGATGGGTGTTTTTGTTTTTGTTTTTTCATGCAGCAGGGTAAAGGATATTGTTTTGGGGGTGGGGAGGATTGAAACCTGCAGTGAAAGTAAATGAAAAACGAAAATCTCAGCTGGAGGTGTGGATAAAAACCAGAAAATGAAAAAAGAAAGCAAAAGTGACCAGTCTTATTTAGCTCCCCAAGGAGAGGTGTGCTGCAGAAAAGAAGAAAGTGACTACAGTAAGCCCTGTTATCTCGTATGCTATTAATCAGCCCTCTCTGTCTGTCGACACTCTCGCGGACAAAGACCATTGATGTTCAAAATGGCGGCCAGAGGCCCTGCAGGATCCCGCAGTCCTTCTGCATCAACAAAGACCAATGAAATTATACTCATTATTGAACCCCAGAATGTCAAAACTGGAAGGGACCTTGGAAGTCTTTTGGTCCAACCCCCTCATTTTGCAGTTGAGGAAACTGAGGCCCAGAGATCATGAGGTGGGTTGATGTAGAACTGAGAACAAGACGACAAGCCTCCGGATTCTAACTCCTTTTTAATATCACACCCTGATGACAATCTGGACTTTATGGTGTTATTTGAACACAGGTAATCCCTGGATAATAATGGGGTTACTTTTATTTACCATATTATTTGACCAAGTAGAGCACATCAATGGCTTTTTAATATATTAATTATATTAGCAATGTCATTCCTGTGTGTTTTGTGTATGTATTTAGTTACATTGTGCTTCCAAACGCAGTTCTGTTTATGTGAAGGCCAAAAAGGAGCCAGTGAGCTGGGACGACAATGCCCTCCCTCCCTGGGTATTGTCAATGGCCTAATTTATTAATTTTACCTCCCTCCCAGTTTAGAATCCTGGACACAACTGTAGCTCTTAACATTAGCTGTCAGTGTTGTCATTCACGCTTGTATCAATAATCCTGAGTGCTGACAACCTTCCTTATTTTTAGACCTAAATCCCATTTTATAGTATAAATATCACACTCTAGGCAGGGCACCATAGAGCTATTACGGCACTTCCCAGGTGAAGTAGATTTCTTGGCCCCAAATCTTCAAGGCAGCATCTGAGATGTGTCCCAATCACTTGGAGACACTGGGGCAGAAGCTCATTATACTATTAGATATTACAGGAAAAAAAGGACACCTGTTGCATTGGCAGACAGCTAGGTCCTTCCCTCCAGAGAGAAAGATGAAGGTGGGGTGGGTTATAGGGACTATTAGAGGGTAAGCACAGGGTGCTGTAGGAGCCCACTACAAGAGGATCTATCCTAGGAGATCAGGACAATATTCCTGAATTTGTACCATGCTGTGCTCAGCTGCTAACCAAAAGGTTGGAAGTTTGAGTCCACCTAAAGGTGCCTCAGAAGAACGGCCTGGCAATCTACTTTTGAAAAATCAGCCATTAAAAACTCAATGGAGCACAGTTCTACTCTGACACACATGAGGTTGCCATGAGTCAGTCAACTGGATGGCAACTGGTTTTGCAATTTACAGATGTCTTTCACTTGCATTGTTGCACTGATCCTCATGATAGCATTTTGCATTTTTATCTAGAAGTTAGAATATTGGATGCTGTCTTCTGTAATGAATTTTCAGGTCTCCTACTCTACAGGTGAGACAATTGAGGACTGGAGAGGAGAGGTAATTTTGGCAGAGCTGGTATTCAAATTCAGATCTTCCTCCCTCCCCCGACATTACTCAGATTTCCCCCATGCCTCAGCAAATTAGGTCAGGTAAAAAATGAGTTCTGAGTTTCCTTCATTGATTCAAAATATGTTCAATTAATAGCAATACAATACCAATGATATGTAAAGCACTGAACCAGACTCAGGAATAAAACAATCACTAGCTTACTTACTCTCTAAGCTCAAAGGAGAAATTTAGCATAAACTACCATGATTGTAGATGATTATGGATTCCAGCTGGGCATGTGAAAAGACCTCTCAAGAAGGAACCCGTAGCAGAGTTCAGAAAAAAATTTGGTGCACCCAGGTCCTAGTTCGCAGTCTGCCTTTCAAGACATCTCTGACACCCTTCGCCCTTGCCCTCCATACCGCTCTTCACACCCAGCCTACCCTCGACACAACCCCGTGTGGCCTGGCTCACAATGAGCCTATGGTGCACACCACCTTTCCCAAACTTCCGCACGCAGGAACACACACACACGACACACAGTGTTGCCCACACCGCGCAGGGGCATGCACGTGCAGCCTCACACATTCCCTTGGCTGGCACTGTCCATCCACATCTCCATTAGTCCCCATCACCTTCCGGCCCTCGAAGTTCACTTCCCCTCCTCCCCAGTCCTGGTCTGCTAAGACTGCACCGTTGTTGGGGGTGGTGCACGTTGCCCATGAGCCACCGACAGCCCAGAACATCTGCCTGCCCCCGGGCTAGTGTCCCGGTGCCTTCCACATCTCCCCGGCCCCTTTTCCCTGCATACTCGGCAATCACTCCAACCTTCGTGTCACAGTTTCCCGGAGCTCCCTCTAACAAGTTTATCAAGTTGAGAGATGACACTGTCAACGGGCATATAAAAAAAAAAAAAAAAAAAATGGAAAAAGAAGGGAGAGAAGGGGAAAAAGCCCCGGAGCCTCCCTTCGTGCTGCAAGGACGTGTTCCTGCTCTCCCAAGGTCACGCGGGCGGGTTTGGAGAGGCAGCCTCATTCTTCACCATCGCTTGCGTCTTAAGTGAGTGAGCCTCCCCAAGTGGGTGGCTGGTGGAGCTCCCTCCTGTGCTGTCCGTGGCGTGGGGTGAGGGGTGGAGGGAGCATCATGCTTCAGTCGGAGATTGCTTTGTAAGACAATGGCTGAGCTGATAATGCCAGCAAAGTCATGAGTCCAGGGACCTCTTACAATTTTAAGATCCAATCAACTTTAAAATATTACTGTCTAAGGTGGATTTGAACACGGCCTATAGCAAACAATTGATCCTGCTATATTTACTGAGAGCACAGACACCCTGCTGAAATATTAATCTGGGATAGGGGTGATGGGGAGGTGCCTCTTGGGCAAGATGGTGAGGAGGAGGGACTTAGCAGCATTCCACTGCCCAAGCTCTTTCTAAAATCTTAGGATAAAAGAAGTTTAATTGGGAAATGCAGATACTATTTGTGTGTGTATATATATATATACATGTATATATTCTTTATAAAAATTCTAACAGTCAACAAAATAGGAGGAACTTATGATGAGGTCTGCCTCCTTCCCCAGGCCTCTCCTCAAATTTGCCCTCTTTCAGGTGCTGAATTTTCGACAGATGCCTGGGACCTCTTTTTACTGGAACTTGGAGTCCCTGGGTGGTGCAAAGAGTTAAGCACTTGACTACTAACCAAAAGATTGGCAGTTTGAACCCCTCCAGAGGCACCCTGAAAGAAAGGTCTGGCAATCTGCTCCCAACAGGTCACAACCTTGAAAATTCTATGGAGCACAGGTCTGCTCTGTAACACGTGGGTTGCCATGAGTCGGAATCGATTTGACAGCAACCGGTTTTTTTTGGTCCCCTCCCACTCTCTACATTCCTCCTGTGTATCAGTACCTTTTCTGGAGGTTCTGCAGCTTCAGCCAAGTGCAGGCACTGTGGCCTGGTCCTAGGACATTCAGAATGAGAGGTCAGGCTCTCATATGATAATGAAGGTCTTGCAGGTGGAAGGTGAGATGAGGAGAGGGCAGAAGCTGCATACAACCCCGAGTAATTTATCCAGCACATGTGTTTGACAGAATAATATCAGCCCCCTCCCTCCCTTGCCCATGGAGACATCAATAATATCAACAGAGTGGCTGCCCCCAGCATGGGCCTTGCAACATGGCAAGAGAAGAAGGACAAAAGAAACAGCGCCTTTCCTGGCAGAGGAGACACTTACTGCTTGCAGCTAATGGGAGGGTGGAGGAGAGGGCAGCACTGTGGAAGACTGAGAAATTCCATTACTGACCAGCTGGACTGTGGTCAGAACACAGAGGCTCTGGGTGTAGGGATGGCATGTACCTAGGAAACAGAGCCCAACACAGCAGCCAGAACACCAATGCCTTTGGGAGGAAGGCTCCCCAGAGAAAATCCTGTTCATCTTCCTAGCAAGCAAGAACCACCCGTATCTCTCCAGTTAGAAACACTAGTTTCTTTTTAAAGATCTATAGAAGGATTCCTCTAAGACTGATTTATTCATTCTTCTGGCTGTCCATGGTATATTCAATATTCTTTACCAACACCGCAATTTTAATGTATCTATTCTTCTGTGTTCATTTTTCATTGTCCAGCGTTCGAATGCATATGAGGCAATTGAAAAGCCCATGGCGTGGGTCAGATGCACCTTAGTCATCAAAGCGACATCTTTGCTTTTTAAAATTTTAAAGAGGTCTTTTGCAGCCGATTTGCCCAGTGCAATATATCATTTGATTTCTTGTCTGCTGCTTCCATGGGTGTTGATTGTTGATCAAAGTAGAATGAAATAATCAACTTCAATTTCTTCTTCATTTATCCTGATGTTGTTTATCAGACCAGTTGTAGGAAGAATGAACAAATTAGTCTTCAGAGAAATACAAGAATGCTCCTTAGAAAGTGGATACTAAGACTTTGGCTTGCTTACTTTGGACACATCATAAGGAAAGACCAATCACTAGAAAACAGCTCAACGCAGCAGCCAGAACATAAAAGCCTTTGGGTGGAAGGCCAGTCAAAGCCTTTGGGTCGAAATGACTAATATTTAACCATTTTACCACCACCAGTTGCTGTCAATTCCAACTCATGGCAATCCCATGTGTGTCAGAGTAGAACTGCGCTCCATAGAGTTTTCAATGGCTGATTTTTCAGCAATAAATTGCCAGGCCTTTCTTCTGAGACACCACTGGATGGACTCAAACCTCCAACCTTTCAGCTAGCTGCTGAGTACATTAAACATTTGCAGGCCCTAGGGACTCCTTAACCATTTTAAACCAACACAAATAATAATTTCATAGGGTTCAACTTAGTATAGGACTTAGATACCACCCTCAAGGAGGAAAGAAAGAGAAGGAAACTAATATTTGTTGAGCATCAACTATGTGACTGGTACTTTACAAACATCATCTCATTTAGTTTAATCCTCATTTAATTCTGGCTCAGCAGAAAAAAAAATAAATGCAAAAGAAACAGAATATTTAAATGCTAAAGTATGTGGTAGTATGGGACAGTGGAATGGAAAAAGAGGATTATTTAGCTAGTGAAGGCTTCATAGTGGAGGTGGTCTTCAACCTGCCCTGAAAGGAAGGCTTATTGAGGCAGCCTCTGTCAGTCCAGGTTCCTCTCCATTTTCCCACGGCACACTCACTGCACTTACCTCCATTGGAGCACTCTGCACATTGCATCCTTGTTAGTAACTTACTCTGCTGTTTCTATCCTACACTCTGGGTGGGTCCCTCAAGGGACCCTCAAGGGATCATGTCTTATTTATCTTTATGGCCCTCTGCCCATAGTAATGCCTGGCACACTGCTGTTCTCAAATGCTTGCTGATGAATATATACAGAGGAAATCATGCACTGAATTCCAACAATGAACTCTAGGTTTTCTTAGAGGCAGATATGTACAGGCTCTCCAGCTTCCCTACCCGGAAATTGTTCGTTTACAATGACTCAGGGATATAAGGCCCAGTAGGGCTGAGTCAAACAGTAAAGAGGACAAGACCCGGGAGGGGATTACAATTCCAAATAAGGGTCAATAAACACATCCTTCATCCATTTCTTGTTTCTCTGGGTGGGTCAGCATAGTTTTTACATAAACCCCCAACTCCAGATCCTATTGTTGCCCCTGTTGGCACAGTTGGGAAGATGCATGACATACTCATAATAACAACTACCATTTCCTGCACACTCTACCATAGACATTATTATGACCATTTTATAGATGACAAAGTCTTACTTAAGATTACAAAGTAGAATTCCAGTTCTCTCCAATTTCAAAATTCATGTTCATAATCACTAAGCTTTATCAGTACAAAATCCAGATTTTGGCTGGCCTCAATTCCCCAGAAGGTCTGGAATTCAAGAACTGGGTCTGGGTTGTCTAGCAGTTAAGGTCTCAGGCAGAGCCAGAAGTGCGTACGGAAGTCTTTCCTGGTTTTAATATCCTGCCCCCAGCCTTGGGGACAAGTCAGGCAGATATTTTAGCAATCTTGGTTCCTCACCAACCCGGCCTGGTGCCAGGTCTTAGAGCCTTTCATTCATCATTCTTTATGAGGAATTAACTCATTGGGGATGATTTACAGAGATAGGCAGGTGCCTCTGCCAGCAGAAGTCACACTGCTATCTAAGTCTTGATATCTTGCCCCTCTCTGTCCCTGGAGGGCCCTCACCAGCATTAAAGCTCTCTGGAATCTTAGTTGCTCACCGACTCATTGTAGGTTTAAGCACATGCCCTTCTGACCCCCAGGATTATAGGTGTTTCCTTCTTCATCTTTAGGAAGGTGTATCTCCAAGGGGAAGCAGAGTTTCACAAAAAAGAGGTGGAGGTGGCAGAGAGAACAAACCTCGCATATGCTAAGAGCTCTATTCCACAATTTGAATGACAGTGAAGACACATCTTGTCAAATTACTTCTTCAGTCAAATGTGATGAACCCTCACCAAAGTTGACAACAGAATGATTTCACTTAAAAAAAAAAAAAAAAAAAGAAGGAATGGAGAAGGGGAAAATAAGCCTTGGGTTATTAACAGGGTTCCCATTTCACTGAACTAATACAGGTCCCATATATTCTTATGTACTCTTCAAAATACTTCACTATTTGCAGCTGTGGGAGAGAAAGAACTGGGTTCTGCTTGTGTCCAAGCCACGGTTCTAGCTGAAATGAGACCCCTCTGAGGAAGGTGCCTTGAGTAAGACCACGCAGACACTACATAATACCAGCAGAATTGTCAGAAGGGATGTTCCCAGCTTGTGCTGCCCCTTACTTACTCACCAAGTGGGCACAGAGAGGGACTGTTAGTTGTAATTCAGGCAGAGTAGCAGGCCACGTCATTTCAAGATGTCAGTGTTGACGTGGGAGTGGAGGAACAAAAACAGGAGCCTGGGTCAAGGTCAAGACCAGGGAGGGTAACTGTGTCATCAAACCTGCTATGAATGAAGGGATGGATAAGGTAGGGTGAAAGTAGAGCTGAGACCAGAACTGAAACAGCTGATGAGTTGCTACTAAGGGTAAGGAGGAGAAAGAGTGATGGAGGAGAAATCCAAGCTCAGTACTCATAGTCTGGGATGAACAAGCAAGGATGAGGGAAGCTAAGACACGTGCTCAGCGGCTCCACATGTTAGGCTATGTTGATCCATCCTCACTGGTGTGCCTCCACTAGTTTTAAACAGTGGTACCCAGAGTCTTGTTCCAGCAGGGGCAATGTCATTGGTCCCTGGGTGAAGCAGATCTTGCATCATAGTAAAGTTTTGATCATAATGATCATTGCTGACTGTTATGGATTAAATTGTGTCCCCTCAAAATATATGTTGAAATCCTAACCCCTGTACCTGTAAATAGGACCTATTTGGAAATAGGGGTTTTCTTTTGTTATGTAAATGAGGTCATACCAGCGAAGAGTGGGTGCTAAAGCTAATCACTTCTGAGTTGTGCGAAGAGCAGGTAGGCACAGAGATACACAGGGGGAAGAGGAAGACAAATGATGCAGGCAGATGCATCTACAAGCTCAGGAATGCCAAAGACTGCTAGCAGTTACTAGAAACTGAAATAGACAAGGAAGGACCTCCCCCTAGAGCCATGCCCTGAATTCAGACTTCTAGCCTCCTGAACTGTGAGAAAATAAAATTCTGTTCCTTAAAGCCACCCACTTGTGGCTTTTCTGTTATAGCAGCACTAGAAACCACAGACCCTACCAGACCTATCTGCCTGGTTTTTAACTTTTGGCCTCTTGTAAACCCTTATTGCTGGATGTCCTTAAGTCTGTTTCTTATCTGTCTGATTCCTGACCTCATATCTATTCCTAACTATACATTTTTGGCTTAGCAACCTCAATTTCTAATTTCTTGCCTGTATCCATCTTTTAGGAACTCTGTGCTCCCAGGTACAAATCAGCTCTTCTAGATTCAGTATCTTTCTGGTGATTCTTACCTTAATACTGCTCTGGGCCCAACATGATAATCATAATTCGCTAGAGAAGTAGGGGTGGGGGTCCTGGTGGCACAGTGGTTAAGAGCGCGGCTGCTAACCAAAAGGTCGGCAGTATGAATCCACTACCCGCTCCTAGGAAACCCTATGGGGCAGTTCTACTCTGTCCTACAGGGTCACTATGAGTTGGAATTGACTTGATGGCAACAAGTTTGGTTTTTTGGTTTTGGTTAGGGAAGTAGAAGCCATGTGATAGCAGCCATCCATTGAAGATACACCATCTTTATAAACCCAGGTTCACCAGCAAGTACTCATTATCTTAGAATCCTAGACTGTTAGGTTGGGAAGAGCCCTCAAAGCTTATCCAATTTTGATGCCTCCCCCATTTGGTGTGTAAATCCCATTATAATATTAATTATTTCAAAATAGTAAGAATTAACATTAATTTACTGTGCTAACTACATATGTTATCTCATACAATCCTAACATCAGTCCTGTGAGGCAGTCATAAGTTTAGGAAACAAAACCCATGCTCTTAACCACTACACCACATAGACACCCCATACTATTAGTCCTAAAGCTTCTATTTGAACATTTCAAGAGACTCAACTACCTCTTGTGGTATCCTGCTCCATCTTTGGACAGCTCTGACTTTGAAAAAAGGATCTCCTTGTTTGGAGCCCAAATCCCTCTCACTGTAATTTTTACCTTAATGTCTTGGTTTTACTGGTTAGGTAAGACAGAACAAGTCTAAATCCCTCCATCACACAACAGCCCTCTAAATACTATGTCCCCATATTTCTCTTGGAATTTACAAAACATCCCTAAGTTCAACATTTCTTCATATGACTATCTTGTTTTTTGTTATTGTGGTAAATAAGTATGTAACAAAACACTTGCCATTTCAGTTCTTCACATGTACTATTCAATGACATTAATTATGTTCATCATATTGTTCTACCATCACCATTATTCATTTCAAAGTTTTTCCATCACCCTTAGTAGAAGCTCAGTGTCCCCTAAGTAATGGTTCTCCTTTCCCCTCCCTCCCGCTCATCCCTCGTAACCACTAATAAACTTTGGTCTCTGTACAGTTGCCTATTCTAGATGTTTCACGTAAGTAGGATCATACAATATTTGTCCTTTTGTGACCGACTTACTTCACTCACCATAATGTTTTCAAGGTTCATCCATGTTGTAGTATACATCAAAACTTCATTTTTCTTTATGGCCAAGTAATACTCCAGTCTACGTATATACCACTTTTGTTTATCCATTCATTTGTTGATGGACATTTAGATTGTTTCCGTCTTTTGGCTATCATGAATAGTGCTGCAGTGAACACTGATGTACAAGTTTCTGTTTGCGTTCCTACTTTCGGTTCTTTAGGGTATATACCTAGAAGTGAAATTGCTGTATTGTGTGTTAATTTTATGTTTAGCTTTTTGAGGAACTGCCAAACTAATTTCCACGGCAGCTGTACCATTTCACAATCCCACCAGCAATGAATAAGTGTTCTAATTTCTCCACATCTTTAACAACACATGTTGTTTTCAAACTTTTTAATCATGGACATCTTAGTGGGCATGACATGATATCTCATTGTGGTTTTGATTTACATTTTCCTATAATTTGCCTTTAGTTGTGTTACCCTGAGCAAGGCCTCAGTAATTGTGTTGTAAATTGTTGTGGTTGCGTGCCTGAAGTTGTTTCTGACGCATAGTGATCCAACCCTATAGGATAGAGTAGAACTCCCCCGTAGGGTTTCCAAGGCTGTAATCTCTACGGGGAGCCCTAGTGGTGTAGCGGTTAAGAGCTCGGCTGTTAACCAAAAAGTTGGCAGTTCAAGTCCACCAGCTGTTCCTTGGAAACTCTGTGGGGGCAGTTCTACCCTTACAGTGTCTTATAGGGCCGCTATGAGTTGGAATTGACTCCACGGCAATGGGTTTGGAGCCCTGGTGGCACAGTGGTTAAGAGCTCAGACACTAACCAAAAGGTTGGCAGATTGAATCCACCAGCTGCTCCTTGGAAAGCCTATGGGGCAGTTTTACTCTTATAGGGTCTTACAGGGTCACTATGAGTCGGAATCGATTCCACAGCAATGGGTTTTTGGTAATCTCTACAGGAGTAGATCTCCAGGTCTTTTCTTCCATGAAGCAGCAGGTGGGTTCAAACTGCCAATGTTTCAGTTAGCAGCTGAGTGCTTAACCTCTGTGCCACCAGGGCTCCTTATGTTGTGAATACTAATTATAAATTCTAATGTATTTTTTGGGTTATTACCATTTTTTCTCTCTTGTGCTAAATTTTTTGGGTTGATCAAAAGACATATAAAACAAGACATTGCCCACAAGTTAAAAAAATATTGTACATACAAAATTCTTGGATAAGAAACAATAAGGCAATATATTTATTAAACTGTTTATTGCATGGGATTAACTATAGATATAATACAAAATCCAGTAAGGGGGAGACCAGTTGGCAGAAATCATGAGGGAAGGCTTTGTGGAAGACTTGCAGCTTAACCTGGGCTTCAGTGGTGGGAAGCTTTAGGAACAGCAGAACAGAGGGGATTCCAGATGGTAAACTGCAGGGATAAATTGCAGGTTGTATGTTGAAGGTAAAGAGGAGAATGGCTCTGTGTAGAGAGATTTGGGAAATAAGGATGGAAAAGAGGGAAAGGTCAGATGGGAATGGGGGGGTGGGGAAATCTTGAATATTGAGTGGAAGGATTTATAGGTATGTGAACAAGGAATCAGCGAGAGAGAGGAGGTGACTTTAAGGGCACTTCATTCAGTCTGGTCTTTCATGTATCTCACTTTCACGGGCCCAATATTTTTCTGCAGGGCACCTATGCTAATTTCTATCACCATTCCAATTTACCCCCAGCTGGCTTTTCTGTCTCTGTCGATTTCAGTCAGAGCCAGTTCCTTTTCCTTGATCTTTGCCTGAATCCCACTTTCCCCGGCCAGTGCTATCTTCTTACAGTTAGTCTCGACATGTCCTACCTGGGTTCCTGCTCTGAGACACCAGTCTGCCTCCTGTCTCTACTCCTTCCAACACTCCCTCTACACAACTGCCAGACAGCACAAATCACAGTTAGCACTTCTGCTTAGTGTCTCCCATTGGCTCTCCATCATCTTCAGAGCAAAGTTCCCATTTCCTGCCCACTTTTCCAGCCTCATTTCCAACTACTCCTCATCTGAACCCTATGCCCAGCAGTCCTAAAAACTTTTCAGTTGCTTGATGATACCATATTATCTCTCACTTCTTGGTGTTTGCATTTGTTGCTTATTCTGCATAGTATATCTGCCCCCCCCCCCTTTACTCACCTTGCAAAACTGTCCATCAAGATTCAGTTTAGTGTGGCTTCTGGAGATGCTCTCTGGTCTACCCAAGATGAATTAAGTGTCCTCTACTTCCAAAGGAGTTCCTGGGTAGTGTAAATGGTAACATGCTGGGGCATGACCAAAAGGTTAGAGGTTCGAGACCACTCAGAGGTGCCTCAGAAGAAAGGCCTGGTGATCTACTTCTAAAAATCAGCCATCGAAAACCCTATGAATGACAGTTCTACTCTGACACATATAGGGTCTCCATGATTCAGAATCGACTCAATGGTAACTGGTTTGGGTTCTACTTCCAAGGCATCTTGAGGTATTTTATGGGCACTCAATGCAATGGGCATGGATGTGCATGGGCCACACTGAGTATAAAGCAATGGAAATCGATTAAGCGGTCTTATTATCGTATCTTTATTGAATACTATCAAAGACCCACAGAATCCAAGCTGAGAATCAGGCTTGAAAAATAAGCAGGAATCAAGTGAAGCCCAGAAGTTTGGCTGCAGGGACCGCATAAAAGGTCATGCTATACACACAAGCTGTTCTGTGTGCAGCCACTCCCGTGGGATGGATTTAACCTCCAAATGTTCCCATCATGGCAGAGAGGTATCTAGGAACTCCCATTCATGAGAAAATTTTAAATTAGGGTACCCCAATAGTCCATTAAGAAGCACTCGTGGCACAGTGGTTAAGGGCTCTGTTGCTAACCTAAAGGTCAGTAGTTTGGACCCACCAGTTGCTCTGCAGTAGAAAGATGTGGCAATCTGCTCCTGTGAAGATTATAGCTTTGGAAACCCAATGGGGCAGTTCTACTCTGTTCTATAGGGTCACTATGAGTCTGAATTAACTCAATGGCAATGGGCTTTAATCTTCCATTCTTCCCCAGTCCTCTACCTTCTTCATTTTCACTGATGTAATTAAAGTTTGGAGTCCTTGGGTGGTGCAAACAGTTAACGTGCTAAGTTGCTACCCGAAAGATTGGAGGTTCAAGTCCACCCAGAGTCACCTCAGAAGAAAGGCCTGGTGATCTACTTCTGAAAAATCAACCACTGAAAATCCTTTGGAGGACAATTCTTCTCTGACACACATGGGGTTGCCATGAGTCAGGGTCGACTCAACGTCAACTAGGTTCTTTAATTAAAGGCTGCTTTGAGGCAGGGGAACGGGTAAGTTGACCTCACTGAATCCTGAGCAGTAACTCCTCCTCAGTGATGAACTCCAAAAACTCAGGAAACAAATCAGACTGCTTTGGAACAGTCCTCCTTCCACATAGAGTAGTTGAGAGAAAACTCCACAGGAAGCTGTCAGAGTAAACATGAGATAATGACTAAGAAACAATTTCCAGTATTTTGTAGCTGATAATAATTGCTCACTTAAGTTTCCCAAAGCTTTAATTTGGTAGGTCTGTAATCAATGGCATTTTTCACCCTAAGGCAGGAGAAGTTTGAGTGACAGAGAGAATAGCAAGTTTCTGCATGTGTGTTGCCAACCCTGTGAGCTGAAGGAAGAGGAGAGAAAGCCTTCGAGGCTTGCAAATGGATGGAAATGGGAAGTGGAAGAAGGCTCGATCTAGGCTTCCTGTGAGCATAGAAAAAGACCATAGGAATTTTAGAGATTGGGTTCATTTATCAGTGGAGATGGTTACCTTTCTTCTCTATTCAGCCTCTCAAACCTTCAAGTGGTTTCCCAGGTAGCTGTTACAGGCTCCACTCAAAGCAGATCCTTTAAGAGTTATGAGGTTTAAACTTTCCAAAAGAATCCTAGCACAGCAGAGCCCTGCCCTTACAACTTCATTTGGTCCTTGTATACATGCTTTATAGTTCGTCTTAACTCACTGGCCTTGATCTCAGTACGCCTCTTAGATGCGAATGATACCCAGTCTCCAATTTCAGATTAACTGTTATCCATCCTTCCCTGTCCGTGCAGCCCCATTGCCCATCTTAGCTTTGGTGTTCCCATGACTGCATTAACATACAAAAGGGGCCCCACCCTGCCAGACAAGCGTTCACATTCACCATCAGTTGGCATCCAACACAGCGCCTGAGGAAAACCACTCTTCTAGTTAGGATGGTGCCCTGGCTTGTAAATTGTTTGGTCTCTGGCCACCATGAACTGGTACATGTCTTGTACTCAGGGTGTAAGACTGTAATGACAGCCCTAGAAACCACTCGACCAGTTTAGCACCTGTCATGGATTGAATAATGTCCCCTCAAAAGATGTGTCAACTTGGCTAGGCAATGATTCCCAGTATTATGTGGTTGTTCTCCATTTTGTGATCTGATGTAATTTTCCCATGCGTTGTAAATCCTAATCTCCGTAGTTAATGAAGCAAGATTAGGTTATGGTAAACAGGATTAGGGTAGGATGCAACACCCTTACTTAGGTCACAGCCCTGATCTGATGTAAGGGGAGTTTCCCTAAGGTGTGGCCTGCATCACCTTTTATCTTACAAGAGTTAAAGGAGAGAGAAGCAAGCAGAAAGACAGGAACCTCATATCATCAAGAAAGATGCGCCAGGAGTGGAGCGTGTCCTTTGGACCCAGGGCTTCTCTGCTGAGAAGCTCCTAGACCAGGGGAAGATTGGTGACATGGACCTTCCCCCAGAGTTGACAGAGAGAGAAATCCCTCCCCTGGAGCCAGCACTCTGAATTTGGACTTCTAGCCTCCTAAACTGTGAGAGAATCAATTTCTGTTTCTTAAAGCCATCCACTTGTAGTATTTCTGTTATAGCAGCACTAGATAACTAAGACGGCACCCAACCCAGATTGGAGCTCACTAATGGGTTTTCAGGAAACTCTGGTGGTGTACAGGTTAAGTGCTATGGCTGCTAATCAAAATGTCGGCAGTTTGAATCCACCAGGTGCTCCTTGGAAACCCTATGGGGCAGTTCTACTCTGTCCTATAGGATTGCTATGAGTCGGCATCAACTTAATGGCAACAAGTTGGTTTCTCGTTTTTTAAAGGGTTTTTAAGAGGGGTCATTACCATATTTCCTCCCTAGGCACAGCTTCACGATGGATAGAGAATGAAGTTGCTTACATGGTTTGATTTGGATCTACCAGGCAAACCCACCTTACTCCATAATAGTTCTCTTACCCGAGGCTTGGTGCCTAGAATTCCTCCATTAGCCATAGGGAAATGTCATGTTGTGGAAGATAAGGCATAGGATTTGGATTTAGAAGATCCACCTACTTTGAGTCCTGACTTTGTCCTTTCTGTCTTTGTGATGTTAGGCAGCTTTCTGGGCCTCAGTTTACTGTAAGAAGCAAATGAAAAAGTATGAATGCATTTTGAATATTCTAAAGCTCTGAGCACTTATTAATTATTATTGCTCTTCATTTTTTCAGTCCTGGGAAACTTTTTACTTTCTAGAACGAAGTTGAAATTTCAAATATCCATGGGATAAAACAAAGTGAGACTAAAGGGGCACAATAGCCCAGAGACAAGGACTAGAAGGCAGGAGGGGACTGGAAAGCTGGTAATAGGGAACCCAAGGTTGAGAAGGGAAAGTGCTGACATGTCGTGGGGTTGTTAACCAATGTCATAAAGCAATATGCGTACTAACTGTTTAATAGGAAGCTAGTTTGTTCTGTAAACTTTCTTCTAAGGTACAATTAAAAAAAAAATATACATTGGTGGGGCAAAACTTTATGTATACTACCTAACACCTTGTAGCCTAGATGCTAAAAATAAGCTTCAGGAAATGACCTAGAGCGATATTCTTAGAAAAAGTTTGAAGCTACTGAGATGAAGAAGTGGTCAACTCTTTGCCCGGAGATTCAAATAAACCTCTTATGACTCCTTTGTGTCCAAAATCCAACAATAGTAAACTGAAGACATAGTTAATTACCCACTTTTATACAGCTTCGGTTTATTTACTTACCTAATAAATGTCCCGTAAGAACCTAATCTGTATCAGGGTTTGTGCCACTTTCTGGGAATGCAATGATGAGCAAGTATTCTGGTCCCTGCCCTCACAGCCACAACAATGGACAAAACAAGCCAAAGATCGTGAAGATGCATAGGACTGTGCAGCATTTCATTCTATTATATATAAGGTCACCATGACTCAACAGCAACTAACAACAACAGCAGCAAGCACTCACAGAGAAAATAGTCTACAGGCAGAAGCAAACACATGAAAGTTAATTACAATGAAGTGTGACAGGTGCTCAGACGAGCAAAGCACCATGCGATATGGGAACATATAAGAGAGCTCATAATCCAGAGAAGTGAGGTCAGAGAAGACTTGCTGGAACAAGGCTGTCTAAGGGTTAGCCAGCAAAGCAGGCAGGGCAAGGAGTGGGAAAGGAGGTAAGGGTATTCTAGTTAGACTGAATAGCATGGTGAGAGTCTGGAGATGACTGGAATATGATTTGTTTGAGAAACTGAAAATATTTCAGTGCAGCTGGAGCACAGTGTGAGTGCGCAAAAGGTTGGAGAGGTGAACGGAATTGTGTAAACAGTGATCTGTGTGCAGTGTGCCGTGGTAAGAAATTTGACCATTAGGCTAGAGGCAATGGGTCACAGGAAGGTTTTCTGTAGGAGACTGGCATGCACTACTGCATGACTCAGAATGTATAAAATTATTTCTTATTTGACTGACCTCCCTGCTCACCTCCACAAAAGGTGGATAATGTCACATTAATCGCTGTAATCCCATTGCCTAGCATTTAGTAGAGTCCCTGAATGGTGCAAATGGTTAACTCACTCAGTTGCTAACCATAAGGCTGGAGGTTTACGGGCACCCAGAGGTACCTCTGAAGAAAGGCCTGATGATCTTCTTCCAAAAAATCAGCCACTGAAAACCCTATGGAGCATAATTTTACTCTGACACACATGGGGTTGCCATGGGTAGGAATCAACTCAATGGCAACGGGTATATTAATGTTAGTGGAAATGAACTAAATTTACTGTCCTTTCTTCTCCCCCTTATTTATCCGCTACTAGAAATAAACTGGCATGGAATTAGGAAGGTGAAACAAGAGTTTAGTGGACACCAAGAGGTGCCTTATATTGTCTCTTTTGACTAGCACCACACATTCTTCTATCTTCTCTCCTTCTGGGTCTACAGAAGAAGAGAATACTCTCACATGTCTCAGTGAGAAATTTAAATAAGGGTTAGTAAGTAAATGAACAACAGGGTCTGCCAGACATAGTGTCCATAGTTAATTCCCAGCAAGCACCTTGCTACCATCCTCTCCTGTATGAGCGGCAGGCAGAGCTAGTTAGCATAGCAACCTTTCCTTCTGAACATGGACTCATTCACAACACCCTTCTTAGCAGAGCTTCCTTGAAACTATCATCTGATAGTCAGAGTTTGCTCTTGAAAAAGAAATCTATTTACCATTCCAGAGCTAAATAAATTCTATGAAGCTTTCAAGAGATCCGTGGTATACAGAACACATTTTATCCCAATATTAGACTGAGTCCATGAATGTTGGTATGGATAATGCTCATAATACTGTGATTGAAGATCTTCATACTAAAGCCATCACGTTTTAGGTGAAGTTTTGAGGTCCACAGCCTTGGGCAGCTAGTGTCAGAACTAGACAGGTCACTTAAAGTAACTGCTTGAGTCTAACTGTTTGTGCAGAAACCAGAGTTAAGCTGAGGAAGAATCATAACTGAAGTTAAGTTGGCTACAAGATCATAAATTGTGCCTAGACCATTCAATTTCTTTAAGTCTTGCTTCTGTTTGTATTATTCTTATTTATTTATGTCTAAAAGAGAATACTGGTCTAACATATGCCACTATTTTAATAGAAAGCTATTTCAATAGAAAACTATCCAAGAATATTTGAAGCTTGAGTATTCATCTCTGAGATTCTTAATTATAAATGGCAACATATAAACCTTAAAACTGTCATCATCAATTGGTGTTAAATACCTGAATTGCAGTAATTGTCCCCAGAAAAAATCTGACCAACTTTTAAAGACCTGTCCTTATAACCTTCATCTCTTTCCTCTCTGGTCTCCTACTTTTTCTGCCTTCACTATTTTCCATCCTTTACCTCCTATGTCTCCTTCTTGGTTCCCCATTCTGTCCCCATCTCTGGATATATGTTTCTTTGTGTTGCTCTACCTCTTGCTAACATTTTGTTCTGTCCCTTGATCTTCCTGCCTTTACTTTATCCAACTCTCTATAGCTGTACCTTCCCATGCCTATGTTCCCACCTCCTGGTTGCCCCTCCCTCAAAGGTAGAAAGCCATTAAAGCCGCTCCACATGCTTTCTTCACACTGCCGCACTGCTAGTGTCGACTCCTTGCCGGTCTCCCTAGAAATAGCTTTTGCCTTTTGTTGCCAAATCAGAATCTTCTCAGCAGTAAAAATGTGGCTTATGAAAGCAAGTGCCTTGTAATTAAATAAATGGGTAATTTCAGTGTTTTTATTTTTATTTTTCCACCCAGGGATTTTGTAAGTAATAGCAAGGAACAGATAGCAGTACTTTAATTCCTATTGGTACAGAAGAGAAAATGAGTCAGCCTATATTTAGCTTTTATTTGGGTATTTGTAATAATTAATAAGAAGCAAAGGAAACATCTGTCCTAGAAATGGAGAAGATGAGAGGGAATGGAGGAAAAAAAAAAAAAAAATTGGCTGCATCATTTAAGACTGCTGGGAAAAGATAAGGTCGGCAAAAATGTTATCTGAGCTACAGTTTGGAGAAGAGTTAAGGAGAATATGAGTTTCATCAAATATACCAGAGGATAGAGTGGTCGTGAGGAGGCAGGCCCACAGATAAATGAGACGGTGATGAAGTGTGACCATTATAAACTAATGGACACCTTGAGGGGAGCCGGCACCAAGGAGGAATCTCAGAGATTCCAAATCAGGACAGAGCCACAGCCCAATGATGGCTCTCCCTGGGTGGGAAGGAAATTAGCCAGTGTATTCTGTGCACTGCTTACAATCATTGTCCCAGACCTCTGGGCAGAAGGGGCATTGGAGAGGTTGCATCCAAGTAAATAGCAGTGAGAGAGTGTGAGGTAAGCCTGATAGCCCCACCCCCACCCCCAGCTGTAACAGAGGAGTCATCAGCCAGAGGGAACATCTATAAACATCGGGAGAACAGAGGGATCTGGAATGATAAGCCCACAGAGTGTATTCCATGGCACACAAGGTTGATAGCTTTTTTCTCTCTCTCTCTTTTCCTCTGTCCCTCCCTCCGTTCCTTCCTTCTTTTCTTCCTTCCTATTTTTCTATCTCGAGTTTCTAAAGAAAAACAACAGAGTCTCTTCGTCTATTTTGGATATTTGGATCCAACACAATTCCAGATGTTCACAGGTTTGAAATTATGTCCCCTGGTTATACTTCCAGAGGTCATTCTTAGTAGCTCATGGCAGTACACAGAAAATGACATCTTTACCAACAAAATTCCTAATTCCTTGAATAGGCAGACATTTGTCCCTGAGATTAAGAGGTGAGCCAACCTAAAAATAATTAAGCCTGGCATGTGCATCATATAATTTTTCTTACTCAAAATACTTACACAATGTCTCAACATCACTATGAGATGCCCAGGGTAGACATTATTTTATCTCTTCTATAGCTACCAAAAAACCAAACCAAACCCATTGCCAGCAGGTCGATTCCAACTTGCAGTGACACTATAGGACAGAGTAGAACAGCCCCACAGGGTTTCCAAGGCTGTAATCTTTACGGAAGCAGACTGCTGCATCTTTCTCCCGCAGAGCCGCTGGTGGATTCGAACTGCTAACCTTTTGGTTAGCAACAGAGCACTTAAGCACTGCATCACCAAGGATCCTTATTCTATGGCGACACTACATTAAACATGATACAGTTAATGAACTTTAGACTTTTGACATTCTTTGATTATTTAAACTCTTTTTTAAACTAATCATGTCACAGGTTCCCCCACTGAGTGCTTTTGTTTCATATTTTATGCTATTGCTTTTAGCAATGAGGTTTCTACATACCCTAGCATGATATCTCAAAACCTTATACTTGCTAAGAAGGAGTTGATTTTGCTTAATATTTATATTTTATACTCTTTCATTTTCTTTGCTCTAGAGAGACAGTGTAATGTCTTGGATACAAAAAAAAAAAAAACCCATTGCCATTGAGTCAATTCCAACTCACAGCGACCCTATAGGAAAGGGTAGAACTGCCCCATAGGGTTTCCAAGGAGCTGCTGGTGACTTGAACTGCTGACCTTTTGGTTAGCAGCCAAACGCTGAACCACTGTGCCACCAGGGCTCCCTTGGATAAATACTGACATTAAAATCAGGACTCCCAAGTACAAATTCAAGACACACCAATTTTACTTGTTATGTGATCTTGGACAAGTCATGTAATCTCTCTGGGTCTCAGTTTCCGTACTGTAAGAAGAAAATTCAAGATACTTACCTCACAGGTTATCTGTGAGGATTAAACTCGACTAATGTAAAATCCTGACGACTGTATCTGAGACGTAGTAAATGCTCAAGAAGCAGTAAGCACAGTTGTTAATGTTGTTGCTGCTGCTGTTGTTATAATGTTCAATAAGCTTTATAAGCTACTAAGTTTTATAACTATCAAGCTTATTATTATTGATTTTTGTGTGGAATTACGAAGAAATATATATATTGGCTATACCATGGACTGCCAGAAGAACAAACAGATCTGTCCTGGAGGAAGTACAGCCAGAATGCTGCTTAGAAGCAAGAATGGCAAGTCTTCATCTCACATACTTTGGACATGTTAGCAAGAGGGACCAGTCCCTGGAGAAGTACATCATGCTTGGTAAAGTAGAAGGTTAGCAAAAGAGAGGAAGACCCTCAATGAGATGGATTGACACAGTGGATGCAACAATGGGCTCAAGCATAGCAATGATTGTGAGGGTGGTGCAGGTCCGAGCAGTGTTTTGTTCTCTTGTACATAGTGTTTCTATGAGTCAGAACTGACTCAATAGCACCTAACAACAACAACAATGAGGAAATCATGTGTACTCTTAGGTTCTCGTTTACTTGTAAGTAAGAGAAACCCAACTAAGTAGCTTTTATTCATTCATTCAATACTTATTATGTGTCAGGAAATGTTTTAGGTCCTGAGGATACAGTAGTGAAAATACAAAGACCCTGGTTTTATGGTTCTTACATTCTAGTGAGAGGCGAAATACAAAGAATGAATATAAAGCCTGAACAAGAAGAAAATGTCCGTTGTGATAAGCACTATGAAAGCACTGTAAACAACATAATGGATAGAATATTATTGAGGAATAGTAAGTAACTGAGATTTGCGGACAGAAAAGGCTTCTCTGAGGAGATGGCATTCAAAGGAGTAAACAGAACCAGTCACACAAAAACCTAAGCCAGCAATGTGCAAATGCAAAGGCCCTGAGGCAGAGAATAACCTTGATAATTGCAAGGAAAGAAGACTTAATTAAGGAAGAAAATGAGTTGGAGAGATGGACAGGGGCCAAATCACAGAGTCTTGTGGACCATGATAAGGAGTTTAGATTTTACCAATTATTATGGAAGTAATTGGAGGAAATTAAGCACAGGGGTGCTATTATCATTTAAATTCTAAAAAGAGTGCTCTATGTTCTGTGTGAAGATAGAAAAAGCATTGCAGATGGTCAAGAATAAAAGCAGAAAAACTGCTTAGGAGGCTGTTGTGATAGACAAGGGTAGGAAAAGTGAAGATGGAAAGAAGTAGACATATGGGGAATTTATTTTAAACATAGAACCGGTAGAACTTGGTGATAGATTCGATGCTGGAGATGTAAGACAGGGAGGAATTAAGGATGACACTTAGGTTTCTGGTCTGAACAATTAAAACAATGCAAGTGGTGGTGCCATTTACTGAGATAGGGAAGACTGGGTAGGGGTGAGGTAGGGATGGTAAAGGAGGGTGAGAGTGTTGTGTTGGGCATGTCAAGTTAAAATGACTACCACACAACAAACAAGCATTGTTAAATAGGCAGCCAGACTACCACTACTGAATATTTTGATCAATGATTCCATAGCAGAATCCTGATCAAAAGGGGGAAAATGAAGAACAGAATTTCAAATTATCATGGACTCTAGACTTTCTAGAGCCATAGAGGGTGGGTGAACCCCTGAAACTATTTCCCTGAGATAGTCTTTAAACTTTACACCAAAAATATCCCCTAAATTCATCTTAAAACCGAACAATAGTTTCACTTAACTAGTAAAAAAGGTCTGCCTTGAGCCTTATGCTCTTTCAAGAACTATCTATATGGGATCAAATTGACAACAGCAACTCAAAAGCTTAGATAGGAACCTTAGGGGGCAGTGGTTTTATGTTAATGAGGGAAGAACATCTCAGAAAAGGAGGGTAAGAATGATTGCACAACTCAAAGAATGTTAGCAATGTCACTAAATTGTACATGTAGAAACTGTTGGATTGGTGTATGTTTTGCTGTGTATATTCTCAGCAACAACAAACTAAATAAAATTTAGAGAAAAAAAAAGGCAGCCAGATATATATGGGTATAGAGGTCAAGGCTAGAGTTATAAATTTCGGAGTCATCAGTATACATAGTATTAAATGTTGTGGGACTAGATGAGATCACCAAGGGAGAGTGTGTAGATAAATACGAGAAAATGACTTGAGACGGAACTTTGGGGATGCCAAGATTTAGAAGACAGGAGAGGAAGATACAGGAACAAAAGGAAATTTATTAGCTCAATACACAAGCCAATTTTGGCAAGAGTGGGACTGACTTCAGGGACAAGAGGACTGAAGGTCTAGAATGTCATTAGGACTCTGTCTAAGACAGTCTTTGCCACTTCGGGTTCTCTCTCCCTCCCTCTCAATCTTTCAACTCAGTCTGTTCTCATCTGTAGTCTTCACTGCAGGATTTTTCTACTTGGTGGCCATAGGCAGCTCTGAATTCCACCTTAGCAATCCAACAGAGGAGGAAAAGTCTGCCTCCCAATTTCAGTTTCAAATACCCTAAGGAAGATTGCTGACTGGCCTGGCTTGGGTCACAAGCCCACTCTTTGAACCATTCACAGGCCAAAAGAGCAGAACAACATAATCAATTAATCCAGCCTGGTTACGTGCTCCCTGTGGTCTACTATAGGGTGGCTATGAGTCAGAATCGACTCGATGGCAAGAGATTTATGGGTTTTGGTGGTGTAGTACGGACCTTCTTTTTAGAAGAGGAAAACACATTTACAGTCACAGATGGAATCACTGAGCTAGGCAACCTTTTCAGTTTAGGTTTGTTTCCTAATTATCAATGTGATGTGTCTCTCTATATCTCCAAATATAGTATGATTACCTGCATTTTAATTCCTTATTTGTGATACGTTTAATCAAGTGTAAATAAATACATTTGTTCTTATCTAAAGTTGAAATTGATGTACTCAACATTTATACTAGAAGGTAAAGTGGGTCGCAAAAAAAAGAAAAAAGAAAAGAAAGGAAGGAAAAGAAAATCAGAGGATTAGGACCCTTCTGCATACACTGGCACATCTGGTTCCAGGGGTGATGTATTCAGAGTCACACCGAGAGGCCATGTTGAAGCAGGGCCTCCTGGTCTAGAGGTTCTTCCCTGAAGATCAGTAAATTTCAGGGAAGCTCAACTGACCATTTCTCTACCATTCTTCCTACCCAGACCTCTCCTTCCTGTAATAGGCTGAGCTAAGCCCAGAGGCAGAGGCCAGCTGGCCCTCATCAACTGTTCTGCAATGGCCACCTTGCAACACAACCAGTAATTGCCTTTCTGACTCTAGTTTGGGCCTGTTCCCAGTTTTGTTTTGATTCACAGTGTAGGGGAAAAAAAAGGAAGAGTTTATTTCTAAGCCTGCACACTTCAGGGAACTAAGAAAAAGTGACAACCCAGATTTGCTAACCAAAAAATGATGTGAATAGCACATTCCATAATGGTGACTTAGTTGGCCTATTTAAAATGTGTACTTTAGTCCCTCTTTATAGCTATGAGAGGGCAATTTCAAGGGTATGTGAAAGGCTATCCTTGCAATGCACATGATTGCAGTCTATAATCCTCAGTCATATTTTTAAAGGAGCCCTGGTGGCACAACGGTTAAACACTCAGTGGCTAACTGAAGAGTTGGCAATTCGAATGTACCCAGTGGCTCACAGGAGAAAGTCCTGGAGATCTGCTTCTGTAAAGATTATAGCCAAGAAACACTAAGGTGCAGTTCTACTCTGTCACATGGGCTCACTATGACTTGGAATTGACTCGTCGGCACCACCAACAAATGGCCCCCAGAATATGACCAATAGAAACCCATCAAGTGTTGGGGAAGATTTTTTTTTTCTTTGACCACTTCCATTCCTATGCTCCATACCCACATATCTGATCTTGGGAATGTGACTTCAATGTTAAGGAATTTGCTCTGTGATTTGCCAAGGTCTAAGGTTTTGCTGGAGGAGCCCTGGTGGCTCAGTGGTTAAGTGCTTGGCTGCTAACCAAAAGGTTGGCCTCTCAAACCCATCAGTGGCTCTGTGAGAGAAAGATGTGACAGTCTGATTCCATAAAGATTTACAGCCTTGGAAACTCTATGAGGCTGTTCTACTCTGTCCTATAGGGTCGCTATGAGTCAGAGCAGACTCAGCAGCAATGGGAATGGGATGGTTTTGCCTTTTTATAACCTGCATTCAGGAAGCCATATCTTCAAAGAACACAAGAAGATTAAGCCCTTCCCCATGAGAGGCTAAAGAGGGTAACATAATAGGACAACTAACTTGCCATTCATTGCGGGCTGGCTGTTCATCATAGCTCAATCACGTTTATGATTAGCCTTTTGCCGCTGTGTGCCATTGAGTCAATTTCGACTCATAGTGACCCTATAAGATACAATAGAACTGCCCCCATAGGGTTCCTAGGCTGTACTCTTGATGGGAGCAGATCACCAGGTCTTTTCTCTGGTGGAGCCACTGGTGGGTTTGAACAGCCAAACTTTGCGTTAGCAGCCAAGCACTTAACCACTGTGCCACCAAGTCTTCTTGTGATCAGCCTAGAGGCTGGTTTCTGTTTTTGTTTGAGGTTTTTGCTGCTGCTTATTTTGTTTTGTTTTTAGTGAGCACATTTGTGTTGTCACTTTTTATTTGCCCCTTAAAATGTTTGGTCTGAGAAAGAAATCTTCATTTTTGTCTACACAGTGGAATCAAGATGAAGAACAGGAACCAGCTCAGATTGGGCTCAGCAAGGCAATTCCTGAGTGAGTTGTGATATGGCTCCTCCTCCTTCCTTAACAAAGGGTTTTATATTGCTGTGTCCTTGTAGGAAAATGCTCCAGACCCTGAGACATGGCTGGAAGAGGAAAAATACAGCTTCCTAAACAAAGGCTTCAAATGGGTAGAACAAAAAACTCCAGTTTCCACATGCAATGGAATAAATTCCTGGATGCTGAAGGAATATGAAACTCCCAAGGATGTTTTCTCCTTAGGGTATATCTCTTCTCCTTTGGAATGGGGATCTGTATTAGCTTCCTAGGGCTGCCATAACAAAATGCCAACAAACTGGGTGGCCTATAAGAATAGAAATTTATTGCCTCACAGTTCTGGAGACTAGAAATACAAAGAAGTGTATCGGCCAGGTCACACTCCCTCCAGAGTTCTCTAGGGGAGAATCCTTTCTGTAGCCCAAGCATTTGTTGGCTTGTACATTCATCTTCGGAGCCCTTGTGGCACAGTGGTTAAGCAATCAGCTGCTAACCAAAAGGTAGGGGGTTCGAACCCACCAGCTACTCCACAGGAGAAAAGATGTGGCAATCTGCTTCCATAAAGATTACAGCCTACCTATGAGACACTTTTGCTGTGTCCCATAGGTTCACTACCAGTTGGAATCGACTCAACGGTAATGAGTTTGGCAACAGGTTTAGGTGCGTCTTTACCTGACTTTCCCTCCTCTGCCTCTCTGTGTCTCTTCTCTTTTATCGACACTATTCAGATTGGATTTAAAACACACCCTATTCCACTATGACTTCATGTTAACTAATAACATCGTCAAAGACTCTGTTGCCAAATAAGGTCACATTCACAAGTACCAGGAGCTAGGATTTCAACATATCTTTTTGGGGGACACAACTCAATCCATAACAAGGTCCAAGTAGTACACTTCTCTCACAGCTGAAGAGGTATTTGGATTAGGTTCAGTCAGAGTTGGTTCTTTTGGTGTGAGATGAGACAAAGCTTTCTCAATATGATTTCCAGAGATCTCTCCCATAGGCTAAACAAGTAACCTTGGTGTCTCAGTTATCTACTGCTGCTGTAACAGAAGTACCACAGGTAAATGGCTTTAACAAACAGAAATTTATTTTCTCACAGTTTAGGAGGCTAGAAGTCAGAATTCAGAGTGCCAGCTCCAGGGGAAGGCTTTCTTTCTCTGTCAGCTCTGGAGGAAGGTTCTTGTTTCTTTTAAGCATCTGCTCCTGGGTGATCTTCATGTGGCTTGGCAACTGTCTTCCCTCATCACTGCTTCTATTGCTTCCTTGTTTAATCTCTTTTATATCTCAAAAGAGATTGACTCAAGACACACCCTACACTAATCTTGTCTCATTAACATAACAAAGACAACTGATTCCTAAATGAGATTATAACCATAGGCATAGAGATTAGGATTTATAACA
>NW_004444030.1:11181782-11182974 GCF_000243295.1 Trichechus manatus latirostris
AATTATTGTTCAAAATAAAAACTTTCTAATAATCAGAATTATTTTAAACATGGAGCAGATGGCGCTGGAAAGGGGTGAGCTCATCTTTTCAGAAGTAGTCAAGCAAAAGATGGATAGACAAAGGTTCTAAAGAGTTGAATCTAGGAGATTCAACTTGTTGACCAGTCCTGGTTGACCTCCAAGATCCTGTCCATGGTGGCAATGCTAAGTTACCGTGCTCTGTTGGAACTGGGCTGGACTTTGAGTAAAAAGCTAAGAAATTACCAGCAAATCTTCCAGAATTAAACCTAGTCTGGTATGTTTTGGCACCCTTAACAGAATCAACTTTTCCAGGTGTTAAAGGAGATAGTGGCACCTCTGTAGGGTTCCAGCTTCCCAGTAGCATTGTGCTGCTTCCGATCTTTGCAAACAATGGGGCAACAGTGGTGTTAGGAATGGGTTGGGAGGAAGGTGGCAAAAGAAGAGAACATGGGGGAAAAAATAAATGTACCACGAAACCTGTAATTAGTCTGTACCATGCTATTTCCATAAAGTAGACCTCATACTCGAGATCTAAAAGGTAATCATCTGAGATATTAGAGCCTGACTATAAATAGCCAAGCTCCTGGCGTTAAGACTGCACCCTGGGGAGAGGAGCTAGCAAGCAGGTACCCCACCAGGGCCCTGGGGGCCAAGGCCATCCTCCCTCGACTCACCCTTATAAATGTCAACTTCCAGGACCGTGGAACATCTTGATAGCTATTTATGTCACGGTCAACTGTAATAGCTGCACTCATTGCGGGAAAGCCTGGTGCAGGAAAAGTAACTACACTAGACAAAGCTGCTATATCCACCCAGTGGTTAGAATCAAAAAGTGTAATCATAGGCTCCCTCCCAAGATGCTCTGAGACCCACCCTCTGACATCTCCCTCGTTCTCAGAGCGGTTTGGCTGGGTCGCATTCCAGGTAGATGCTCCCAGCTTCCTACCGGTAAATAAGACAGCTTATCTCTCTGCCACTTCCCCATGAGGCCTGAGGAGGGCCTAGGCAAGACAGGGTTTGCAAACAGAAGCTTGGGAATCTCCAAACACACATCTCTTGGAACAGGCTCATCATCTTGTGGCATCTGTGAGCTACAGTTCAAGCCAAGATTCCAGGCTTCTAGGCCTCTTTGCAAGGGCTCAGTGGGTTCCCCACTTGTGTGTGTGTGCCC
>NW_004444030.1:11185251-11188534 GCF_000243295.1 Trichechus manatus latirostris
AATAAATAGACATTTCTCCTCCTTTCCACCTGACATGTCCACCTGACTCTTGCCCTTCTGCCCAGGCTGTTTGCACATTAGGAATGTGTCCCTTTTTCTCTTCTGCCTAGGCTTACATTCCAGCTCCACTACTTACTAGCTGTGTGACTTTGGGCAAATCAGTTAACTTTTCTGTCCTCAGTTTCCTCATTCAGAAAATGGGGAAAATAATAGAGCCTACCTCATGGGATTGTTATGAGAACTAAAGACATTAATACATGTAAAGCAGATAGAATCACACCTAGCACACAGTAAAGGCTCAGTAAACATTAGTGATTATTATTACCACCCCCCACACAGTCCCATCTAATCTATCATCAAGCCCTATCGTTCTACAGTTTCTACCTTAGAAACCTCTCTCAACTGTGCTCCCATTGCCTATCTCTACTTCCATCACTTTATCCCAGGCCACTGTCTTCTCTCTCCTGAATACTGCTGTGGTCTCTGAGCTGACCCCAACCCTCCAATCTCACCTTCCCACGATGCCTACCATTACTCCTGGCATGTAGTAGGTATTAAATGAATGTAGGCAATGAATGAATGAATGAGGGCATTAGAATGAGAGTTCTAAAGAACAAATCTGATCACCTCCCTCTATGACGCTTAAACTCCTCAATATTGGCTCAGGATAAAATCCAAACTCCTTCACCAAGGCCTTCTTGATCCAGCCCCTGCTCAGTTGTTCAGCTTCCCCTGTCACTACTAGCCTCTCCATCCTCACTCCCCAGCTCCTCTACCTCCAGCATAGCACCCTCCAGTCACCCTTCTCAGAACTGCTTTCTCTCCTGGGGCCTTTGCTCCCATGCTGCTCCCTGTCCCTGCTCCTCCATCACTATCCTGTTCCCACATCTGGCCAACCCCTGCCCATCTGAGATCTGATGTCACTGCTGAATCAAGTGTCCCTGCTACACATTCCCAGAGTATGGAAGGACCAATACTTATCCCTGTTTCCTTATTTCCTTTTTTCTTGTCAGTCTCTTCCACTAGAATTGAAACTCCTCAAGGGTAAAGATTATGCCTTATTCATTTTTCTATTTTCAATAATTATCACTGTTCCTGACATAGAAGAGACATTTAATAAGCAATGGGTTATTTTTCTATCAAATACACCCACTCCTCACTTATTGACATGGTTATGTTCCAAAAGCCAGGTCATCAGGTGAAAATCATCATTATGCAAAAATGGAGGATGACCACATCAGATCACAAAATGGAGGATGACTATATCATTACATAACTGCCAAATTACATCATTTCATAACTGCCAAACCACTGAGAATCATGGCTCAGCCAAGTTGACACACAACCTTAACTATCACAGACAGTGTTATTCTCACCTCACACTTTGGTGTTTGTTACTACCAGACATACTTTGTTAATGCACAAAATAGTCAGATAGTAGATTTTTCACTGTTGTTGTAAATGCAAAATGTCAGATAACAAGATAGTCAATAAGTGAGGAGTAGGTATAATTCCCTTATTTCCCTTGCCATTCCTCTAGATTAGCAGTACATCAATGGTAGGAACTATGGCTTATTCTTATTTATTTTTGTATCCCCAGTATGATGGTGTCCTAGTTATCTAGTGGTGCTGTAACAGAAATAACATAAATGGGTGGCTTTAGCAAACAAATTTATTTTCTCACAGTTTAGGAGACTAGAAATCAGAATTCAGGGTGCCAGCTCTAGGGGAAGGCTTTCCCTCTCTGTTGGCTCTTTAGGAAGGTCCTTGTCTCTTCTGAGCTTCTGCTCCTGGGTGATCTTCATGTGGCTTGGCATCTCTCTTTCCCCATCTCTGCTTCTACTGCTTCCTTGTTTAATCTCTTTTATATCTCAAAAGAGATTGACTCAAGACACACAGTACACTAATCCTGTCTCATTAGTATAACAAAGACAACTCATTCCCAAATGGGATTATAACCACAGGCACAGAGGTTAGGATTTAAAACATAGATTTTTGGGGGACACAATTCAACCCATAACAGAAGGTTAATTTTATGTGTCAACTTGACTAGGTTATGGTACCTATTTGTTTGGTCAAACACTAGTCTAGATGTTCCTGTGAAGTATTTATATGTGATTAACAATTAAACTAGCTGGCCTTAAGTAAAGCAGTTAACCTCCATAATGTGAGTGGGCCTCATCCAATCAGGTGAAGGCCCTGAAAGCAAACCCTAAAGTTTCCCAAGGGAGGATTCTGCCTCCAGACTATAGACATTCTTCCAGAATTCTTCTCTCACCCCACTGCCTGACTTACCAATTTTGGTGCACAAGACTGCTGGAACTTCCAGCCTGTTGCCTGACCAACAGATTTTGGACTTGCCAGCCCCCATAATCATATGAAGTAATTCCTCAGAATAAGTTTCTCTCTGTCTCCTCTCTCTCTCTATTCCTTACCGGTTCTGTTTCTCTAGAGATCCCCAGCTAAGACAACTAGTGTCTAGCACAGTGCTAGACACATAGACTGTGCTGAATGCATATTTATTAAATAAATTAATGACTTTTAGACTTAAATTTGAATCTATTAATTAATCAATATTTATTATATGCCTTTCACATGCAAGATATTCTATTAGCATAATTTGCCAGACAAAACACAATGACAGGCTGGAGGAAAGGAAATTCGAAGCTGAGAAGCCAGTATGGAGACAGATGGGGAGTACACAAGAGCATTTCCCGGGGGATGACAGGAAGGTAGTTAGGGTGGATGGAGTGATACGGTGGGGCATAAGATCAAAAAAGGATTTGGACTCCAGTCCGTAAAGCAATAGGGAGCTATTGCAGGTTTTTGAGGATGGGGTAGATGAGTAATAGTCTAGGTGTAGAGACAAAACCCCAGAAGCAGGGGGAAGAATGACCTGAAATGGCATGAGATTGGAGGCAGAGAGATGAGGCAGAAGCCACGGCAGTTGCAACAGAACAGAGGCTGTGACAGTCGGGAAGGAGAGGGAGAGATGGGCTTGAAGGTGCTCCAGAGGCCGTATCAGTAGGGCCACTGGACTGCTTGACTCTGAGAGGCAAGTAAAGAGGCAAGTCTGAAAATGACCTGAGTCTTAGCAACAGAGAGGATGGCACCATTGCCAGCTGGGTAGGAAGCTTAGGGAGAAGAGCTGGTTGACGGGGATGTTTGAATGTGCTGTTGGGGAGCAGATAATGAGCTCACCCTTGGACATGTTGGGGGTGAGGGCTGATGGCACAGGGCAGTGTTGTGTGACAGGCAGCGGGCAATCAGGCTCCAGAGGGAG
>NW_004444030.1:11189390-11190332 GCF_000243295.1 Trichechus manatus latirostris
GGCTGGATGGGAGCCCTAGAGGCCCACATGGCTGCCTCCCACTAGAGAGGGGCTGGTCCCCCTGGGGTGCGCAGACCTCTGCACTAGGGGAGAAGTGAGGAAGGCAAGGGGTCTGCTGAAGTTGATTAATTTCCACTTCCTTTTTTATCATTTATTAAAAAAGTAAAAAAAAAGAAAAATCCCTTTTCATTTTTCTCCAGCGCCCTTACTACTTGTCAAGCCCATGGTTCTTGATACATCGGGGAAAGCTCAGCCCAGGTAAAGCCAGGGCATATATATCTAATAAAGCCTAATCCCCCTCCTGGCTCCTGAGCTTTGCAGCTAACCCATGTAGCAAGGGGCCCAGTCCCTCCTGCATCCACCTACCTAGGCTCATTAACCCTGAGGTTCCCTGGGACACAGTGATGTGGTGGAGGCAGGAGGCTGAAAGGAAAGCGATTAAGGGAGGTAATGAGGAAATGGAAGCAACCTGTGTGTGTGTGTGAGGGACAGAGAGAGGATTACGTAAAGAATAGTGGAGAGGAGAAGAAGGAAAGGAGATAAGAAATAAGATAATAATAATAATTGTGTGTGTCAGAGTAGAATTGTGCTCCATAGGGTTTTCAATGGCTGATTTTTCAGAAATAGATCGCCAGGCCTTTCTTCTGGGAATAAAATATGGACGGCGAGAAAAAGGTAGGCAAAGTTAGCCTTTGTGTATATATAACATTCATTTTCTGTGCCTTGTCTCCTCCTAAGTATTGTAGAATTATTGGAATAGAGCCCTGAAAGAAACCTTTAGAAATCAACCAATTCCACCTCCATTTTACAGATGCAAAAACTGAGGGACTGATGCTTAGGGAAGTTAAGTACCTGCATTGCAGTTACAGAACTTGTAGGTCAAAGTTAGGATTTGAATCTAGGTCTCTTGGCTTCCTTATCTGCACCCTGGGAGCCTAACAC
>NW_004444030.1:11199197-11199944 GCF_000243295.1 Trichechus manatus latirostris
GCTAGAACTAAGACACTCTCAAAGGGATGTTGTGAGAATTAAATGAGTTAATCCATGTAAGAAAAAATATATATGTACTGATTGTGATGGTTAATTTTATGTGTCAACTTGGCTAGGCTATGGTTCCCAGTGGTTTGGCCAAATGCTAATCTAGTTGCTGTCATGGAGTAGTTACCTGTGATTAAATCAGTTGGTCTTGGGTAGAGCAGATTACCTTCCATAATGCAATGTAATCACCTCCCATAATGTAATGCAATGTAATGTAATCGTCTTCCTTAATGCAATCTAATAGAATCACCTTTCATAACGCAATGTAATCAATCAATCAGCTGAGGTCATACCACTGCAGGGTGGATCCTAAACCTAATCACTTCTGAGTTATAAAAAGGCCAGATTAGATACTGACACACACACACACACACACATACACACATAGGGGAAGACGGACAACATGTAAGAGTTGCCTAACAAGCAAAGGAATGCCAAGGATCCCTGATAGACACCAGAAACTACAAGAGAGATTCACAGAAGGAATTGCCACAGCCAAGACCCTAATTTGGACTTTTAGCCTCCAGAACTGTGAGAAAATAAATTACTGTTCTTTAAAGCCAACTATTTGTGGTATTTCTGTTATAGCAGCACTAGTGGTTAAGAGCTCAGCTGCTAACCAAAAGGTAGGCAGTTCGAATCCACCAGCCACTCCTTGGAAGTTCTACTCTGTCCTATAGGGTCTGTATGAGTCAGAAT
>NW_004444030.1:11201241-11203420 GCF_000243295.1 Trichechus manatus latirostris
TAGGTTTTCGGGGATGGCTAAGGCCTTAAGCCTGAGGATAAAGCAGTCAGCTTACATTCTTCCACTGTGAGCCATTCCATTGCCAGAGATAAGATGTAGGGTAAGATGAACCACGGAGCTGACTCATCCCAGCTCGCAGTGTTCCTACGGGGAAACTGCTCGTCTTGAGACTCAGCTGCCTCCACCTGGCTGGCACCTGCAGCCTAGCGCTGCTCCCCACTTGCTGAACCCTTCTAGCAGCACTAGAAGCAGCGGCAGCAGCAGCACCTGCCCCCCACTGCCCGCCCCGTCTCTCCCTCTCCCCACCACCTGGGCACCAGCAGCCCTCTGCCGTAGCTCCTTTCCAACCCCACCAGTCCTCCACCAGGGCTGCGGCTGATGAAATCTGGGAGCTATTTTGAAATTTCCCTTTTTTAAAAAAAAGTCCAAACTGATTAGTTGATAATTACATGTTGGAACATCTGCTCTGATTTGTTTTATTCTTTCTATTTTGGAAATTTGGAATACACTGAAGTTTTGCTTTCTGGAATTGCCGGCCTGGTGCTTGAAGTGTGAGCAGCTCTTCTGCTCGGCGGCACCTGGCTCGGCCCACAGCCCAGCTCCCGGGGAGAAGCACAGCTCTCCTGCCTGCAATAGCAGTGTTTTTGCTCCCAAACTCCTGCCCTAGGTTTAATGACCTCCTGCTCTGTGGTGACCCTTATGAGCCTCTATTGACCCTACCTGTCTCTGAAGAAAGAAGATCCTGGAGTCCGAAACGGGTACAGATCCAGCAGAGCTTGCGGCCAGGTTGGGGATGGGGTGTGGGAAAGCCCGGCGTGTGCGGTTCATAACTATTCCAGGCAGCTTTCAGTTACTTGGCTGGTTTCTCGCTGGGAGTGCCTGGATGCTTCCTGTCTCCCATGGAAGAGGGAGGGTCGCCCTGACCAGTGTAGACTTGCGATTATTGAGAGGTTGGGGGTTGCTCAGGTTTACTCATGACAGAATACTGGCATCTAAAACCATCACATCTCCCAGCTCCAACCGGCTGCCATTCGTGAGTGACTGCGCAGAGCCTGGAGGTGTAACTGACAGACACTCAGCAGGGCTGAGGACTTGCATGCATGTTGTCATCTAGTCATCCAATTAGCATCTCTGGAATGCTTTGCAATACTAGGGGCTTGGTGTGTGGGGCAGGGGAAGGGACCACCAGGTGAATCAAACACAGACTCTGATCTCAAGAGGCTCATGATGCTGCTCACTCCAATCCCTTCTTTTTTCTGCAGCCAGAATGACATATTACAATGGAAAACTCAAATATGATTATGTTACTCACTTACTTGAAAACCCTTCAATGGCTCCCTATTGCCTTTAGGTCCAAAGGAAAGTCCTTAACTGCACAGCAGGCTCTTCTAGAGCTGAGCCCAGCTGACCTAGGCAGCCCCATCCCTTCTCAGTCTCCATCCCATCCATCACAGACTCTGCTGTAGCCACGCCGCATGACTGGCAGTTCTCTGAGCCTTTCCTGCCGTTTCTTGCCCATCTTACCTTCACAAGCCGTCCCCTCTGCCTAGATTACTCTTCCCTTTACCTCTTCACCTGAATCACCCAACTTGTCTCTCAGGTTTCCACACAGTTGGGAATTTCACCAGCATCATTCCCCCATCCTCCCAAACTTCCAAGAGTTTAGGTGCCCCATCTACATGTTCCCACGACGTTCTGAACTTCCCCCCTGTGGTATGAATCATACTTCATTGACTGTCTGCTTACTTATCCAGACTCCTGCCCAGATTCAAAGCCTGTGGAGAACAGATAATACGCCTTGCTTATTGTACTATCTCAGGAAACTAGCACAGTGCCTGACAGATAGTGATACTCTATAAATAATTGTTGGGTAAGTTTTTGAAGGACTGAGTAAATGAATGAACAGATGAGTAAATGCTGAATTTACTAGGGAGAAGACAGTTCACAAACAATATGATACTGGAAAGTGCTATGGTGTATGTATCAGACAGGCTAGGTTATACTATGCTGCAGTAATGACCCCCAAATCTCCATGGTTTATAAAAGCTAAAGGTTTATTTCTTGCTCCACTATATTTCTATCAAGGATCAGCAGAGGTCTTCTTGTTTCATGATGTCCTCATCCAGGAACCCCAGGCTAAGGGATAGAAAACAGAAGGAGCTAAGGGATGTTCCTTCTC
>NW_004444030.1:11204249-11206005 GCF_000243295.1 Trichechus manatus latirostris
GTGGAAGTGGGCATTTGCAAGGAAAAATGGAAGAAATAATCTTCAGGCTGGCCAACATCTTGAGATGCCAGGGCTGTAGGGTATTGGGGAGGAATACGAAACCTCCTGAAACTGGGCACTTTCAGAAATAGTGGGTAAAGAATAGCAGAACAGCATCATTTTCTTTCCACTAAAACCGTCTCTGAGGCTCAGTCCACACTGAAGTGCAATGATCTTCAGAAAGTCTCTGGCAGGTGCACCTTGCACTTCAATCTTGCAAAGGTTCTCAGTTGGGAGGGGATCGTGGTCTGCTAGTCTGCAGCCCCCAGACCCCCATGTGCCACCCTGACTTCACCCACAGATTTGCAGTCTCAGGGGCCACCTCCTACTTCTCAATAATGAGCAGACACACTCCAGGGGAGACTAGAGACCCTGGATTCTGAATTAAAGCTTGGCCAGAGGTCCGGCCCCTGTGGAGACGTTCCTCAGCCCTGCTGGACTCAGGGCACCATTTGCTGGGGCCCAGAGAGGGGTAGGGCCAGCTCCCATCAGTCTGTCCTTCCTGAGTCCACCTGCCACCATCACTAACCTCCGTTCCTTATGACTTGGTCATTTTTCAGGTCAATATGGCCTCAAAGTAATACATCCACACAGACTGTTGTGTGAGGGTGACAATGATGAGGAACACGACGGTGATTATTATTAGTTTTTTTCCATTGGATTTTGTTTCATTTTGCTTCTCATCCAAATTGCTGTTGCTGAGGACTTATTTCCTGGAGGCACAGTTTCCTGCCTCTCACTCACTTCACACTTTGACTCATTTATTTTTCCTATTTCCCCAAAGACCTTTTGACACTTTGAAAAGTGTTTTACTTAGATACAATCCTACTCTCTTACCTTGTGTTTCTTCCACTTCTCCCTTCGCGCTTTTTATTAATAAGTCATAAAAAAAAACTATTTCCAGGCAAACATCACTCACTGAGTAATAAAACCTGGGACAGAGGACAGAGTGGTGCAGACAAGCAGAGGCTGGGGAGAGAGTGGTGCAGACAAGTGGACGCTGGGAAGACAGGCCTTTTCCTAGTCTCTGAGTATCTGTGAGGCCTTTACTCAGCAGCATGCCACATGCAGGTGTGAGGGAAGCCAATGAAAGAATAGAGAGTGCTGTGCAGGGTGGCTTTATGGGGCCACCAGGGCCGCCTTAGCACCAGCCAGAATCTAGGCAGCTGGGAGACGGGGCCAGTCTTTGAATTCCTACAACACTCTTGTGTGTCAAATCTAGACTCCGTGGATGTCACTTCTGGAAGGCAGCGTTTAGATCATCTGCTCCAGCTTTTACAGATGAGGAAACTGAAGTTAATGACTTACCCTGGATGAGTCAGAAATAGAGCCTGGATCAGAACATAAAATCCCAGGGAGTCAGCTCTGGAAACAATGTGAGATATTTCAGTCCCAAACTGTCCTTGTGTAGATGGGAAGCCTCCGATCCAGAGAGAAGCGGCTTGCACAGGATCGCACTTTCCATCGTACCGACAATGAGTGCCTCAGACTCTAGCCAAAATGTTGTTTTCGTTCTTGTTAGCTGCCTTCAGGTTGGCCCCTGACTCATGGTGACCCCATGCACAACGGAAGAAAACTGCCCAGTCCTGAGTCATCCCAATGATCAGTTGTGGATCAGACCTGGATCCAAGTCCAGGGCTTTTCAGCAGAATTTAGTTTTGTCTTTGAGGCATCAAAGGACAAACACTGAGAGCCCACCCGGCCCTCTTCTTGCTTT
>NW_004444030.1:11207318-11209642 GCF_000243295.1 Trichechus manatus latirostris
CATCTGTCAGTGGAGGCTTGAGGGTTGCTATGATGCTGATCAGGTTTCAGCAGAGCTTCCAGACTAAGATGGACTAGGAAGAAAGGCCTGGCTACCTACTTCTGAAAATCAGCTAATGAAAACCCTATGGATCATAACAATTTGATTTTCAACTGATCATAAGGTTGATGCAGGACTGGACAGGCTTTTGTTTCATTGTGCAGGGCTTGCCATGAGTTGGGGGCTGACCTGACAGCAGCTAACAACAACAACAATATTTTGGCTAGAGTCTAAGAATACTCACTGCCTGGTACAATGGAAAGTGTGATCCTGTGCAAGTCACTTCTCTCTGGATTAAAGGCTTCCCATCTACATAATGACATTTTGGGGCTGAAATATCTCAGCTTCCTTCCAGTGCCAACTCCCTAGGATTTTATGTTCTGATCCAAGGCTCTGTGTGTCCTCAAGGAGACTTACTTATTAGCTGTCGCAGTCTGCTGTCAAGAGCTGCTTGCCTGATCCCGTCTCTAGATTTAGCCTCACTACCCAGGCTTCTACTTTCATCTGCTAATAAAGAATGGGAGCTCAGATTTAAATCTGGCTCTTTCCTTCTTTCCACCACATATTACATAAGTTTTGATCAACCAACCTAGGCGGTTAGCTTTTCTTAAACATAGGATGAGAAAAAATGTAATTAAGGAGCAATTGGACTTCATTATGAAAAAAAAGCTTAATTATCCCCAAGGCTGGCTCTAGTACACACTCATCAAAGGGCCCAGCAGCCCCAGATCAAAGCCTGAAGCTGGGCGCTGCGGCCAATTCCACGCTTGTTTCCAAATCAGTTGGGTTCAAAGGAACAAAAGCTCTGAGTCCACAGCCTGGAAAACCTCCTGAGTCCTCCAGCCTGGTTCCCTAAGGCTCCACCAGTTACCTCTCAGGGAACAAAAAATAAACTTCAGCAGGGAAGATCCTCATGGGAACTGGGCTTTCTCTCTTCCCTGAAAAAGACTTGGGCCTAAGATATTTGAGATGAAGAATGGGAATACAAGCAGGAATCTACCCTGGGGATTCTGAAATTGAGGCTATAGGCCTCAAGCATGCAGATGAATAAAACAAATGCATAAATGAAAGTAAGTCCTACTGACAAATGGTTAGAAAGCCTGTGAAACTGCATTATTACAATTATTTGTGACTATTGCGCTATATATGATGATGGCAGCTACTTCCTGCTCACAAATCTTCAATGACTCACCCTTGTTTACAGAATGACGTCTAGATCCTTCATTCTGGCATTGAAAGGCCCTTCCCAGTCAGTCCCTCACAGACCTTTCCATACTTATTTTTCAAAGCCCTGCATTCCAGACAGGGACAGATTAACCAGTAAGCAAGGTATGTATCAGCTTAATTGTGTTTACTGAACCAATCTGTAGTGCACAATGTCACACAGGTTTCATCGCGTCTGTGATGTGGTAAAAAAAAAACAGGTGAATTGTGCACTACAGATTAGTAAGTAAGCATAAATAAGCCCGTGCGTACCTTGCTTATTGGCGTAACCCGTCCCTGATTTCCAGACAAACCACTCACTTTACATTCTCTATCTATTTCCCATGATTTTGGAACTCCCTGCGTTATTCACACCTCCTTTTCCTGTGAAACTACTTCCTTTGATCTTCTCCTTTTTCCATCAGTCAGATTTTTCCCTGTCCACAGCCAATTCTGTTTCTGCTTCTCATTCATTTATTGAGCTCATTCATTTATTCAGTATGCTTTTGCGGGGAGAATTCTACTACGGGCTGGGCCCTGTTCAAGAGCCTTTGGACACAAAGATGAGAGAATTTTCCCTACGGTGGACAAGTTCACACTCTAATGCAGGACAGAGACATGGATTCAAATAGTTACAATATAGTATGAAAAATATGGTAACCAGTGCTGTCCAGAAATATAATGTGAGCCACTAGTAGAATTTAAAATTTTCTAGTAGTCACACTTTTTTTTTAGTTCTTTTTTTTTTTTTAATTGTACTTTAGATGAAGGTTTACAGAACAAACTAGCTTCTCATTAAACAGTACATATATTGTTTTATGACCTTGGTCAACAACCCTAAGACATGTCAGTACTCTTCCTTCTGGAACTTAGGTTCCCTATTACAGTTTTCCTGTCCCCTCCTGCCTTCTAGTCCTTGCCCCTAGGCTGGTGTGCCCCTTTAATCTCATTTTGTCCTATGGGCCTGTCTAATCTTTTGCTAAAATGTGAACCTGCGGAGTGACTTCATTACTGAGCTAAAAGGGTGTCTAGGGGCTATACTCTCAGGGTTTCTCCAGTCTCTGTCAGGCCAGTAAGTCTAG
>NW_004444030.1:11210414-11218452 GCF_000243295.1 Trichechus manatus latirostris
CCCATGGAAAGGCATAGAGGAAGAAAGAGCATGGTGTGTCCAGAGGGCGTAAGAACCATAAGGTGGTGCAAGGTAGAGTGCATAGTACTCTGACTCATGGCAATCCCATGTGTGCTAAAGTAGAACTGTGCTCCACAGTGTTTTCAATGGCTGATTCTTCAGAAGTAGATTGCCAGGTCTTTCTTCTGAGGTATGTGGTAAGGAATGGAAAAAGTGAGCTTGAATTTTGATCCAGGCTCTAATTCTGACTCATCTGGGGTAAGTCATTAACCTCAGTTGCCTTGTCTGTAAAGCTGCAGCAGGTGATCCAAATGCTGCTTTCCAAAACTGACATTCATCCGGTCTACAATTCCATTCCTATAATAACTTGAGGGGATTGCAGGAGTTCAAAGTCTGGCCCCTGTTTCCCAGCTGACTAGATCTCTACAAGCCAAAGAATGCCAAGAAATGCCTGGTGCTACCAGAAGCTGGAAGAGATCAGAAAGGATCTTCCCCTAGAGACTTCAGAGAGGACATGGCGCTGTAGACACCCTAATTTTGGACTGCTAGTCTCCAGAACTGTGAGACAACAAATTCCTGTTGTTTAATAAGCTACCCACAACTTGTGTTTTGTTATGACAGCCCTAGGGAATTATACACATGGCCAGATCTGCTTTTCAAGCAGGTCATTCTCATATTTGTGTAGAGAGCAAATATGGAGAAGACAGAGTAAAGCCAAGAACATTAATTAAGGAGGTTATGTGATAGGTAGGCCAGATGTGAGATAATGAGGGTCCGTACCAAGGTGGTAGTAGTGGAGATGGAGAGGAAAGGGCAGGTAAAATCAACAAGATTTGGCAACTGATTTCTTTGGGAGTAGGTTGCATCCCTGATGTTCTGGCCTCTGGTTTAGGTGTTGGTTAAGTGAGATTACAAACACAGAAGAAGGAGTGGATTTGAGAAGAATGGTTACATTGTGGAACATTAACGTGAGGATATCCAGGATGCATTCACACATATAAATCTGAAACTTTGGCCAATGATCTTGACTGGAGAAACAGATTTGGGATTGAGCAGTAGCAAATAGATTATAGTGGGGCCCATGTGAGTCAAATGCAGGGACAGTCACCCAGTGCAGCCTGTGACACCTTAGGTAGGGAGTTGGGATGAGAACTATTATAATAGTTTAGAGGAATTTATATCACCATGGGGGAAATGATGTTGAACATGACATCCAAGAGGCAAAGGGAAGTTGGAGAATTAAAGCAGGAAAGCAAGAACAAATAGAAAGGTCAAAATCTGATAAATTAGCAAGCTGGTACAAAAAAAAAGGAGAGTGGTACCAGTCTAGGACCATGAGCAACAAATAGGGTAAAACCCAAGGAAAGATACAGTGGCCAAAAGAGCTGCCTGGAAGCAAATCAATGAGAAAACAGTGGTTTTTGCACTTTTTTAAGTCATGGAACCTCTTCTTATGATCATATCTTACAGAAGACCAATATTTCAAACAAATACAAGTAGAGCTGCTCTGATTGAAGCCAGTTTGGGGCCCCGTGCTTATTAGCTGGGTCCTAGCTTTCCTCCCCTTCTCTGAAAACCCCTGAAACACCAAAAAAACCCAGCTGCCATGGAGTCAACACTGACTCATGGCAACCCCATGTTTGTCAGAGTAGAACTGTGTTCCATAGGGTTTTCAGTGGTTGATATTTTTTTAGGAGTAGATCTCTAGACCTTTCTTCTGAAGCACCTCTGGGTGGATTTGACCCTCTGACCTTTTGGTTAGCAGCCAAGTGCATTAACCATTTGCACCAACCAGGGACTCCCCTGAAACACAGAAAAATGGAAAACCACCTGTGTAGTGTAAACAACACGGAAGTGTATGCAGTTCATCAAACACAGACTGCACGCCACTGTAAGCCTTGGGATTCCCAGCCCCCTTCCACCTCTAACTACTTTATGACGTGGGCATACTGCTTTCTGTTATCTCTGCGCAGAAGAGGTGAGGGGGTGGGACAAGACAATCTCGATGGCCCCTTTCTGCACTAACATTCTATGGGAATGCCAAGGGTATAAATACTGCTAAAGATAGGTTAGCCAGTCCTGCTGGGCCCCTCGCTCCCCCAGTGCCATTTATCCCTCTGCCTGCTCTGTTCTCAAAGCTTTAGGAAACGCCCTCCACTTTTAAAGCACTACCCTTAACCCCTCTAACAATAGCATTTTTACCAGCCTGGTCATATTTTTGTCTTCCCTGCCCAATGACTATATTTTCCAAGAAAACAAGCTCCTTCAAAATGCACTGCCCTCTGCCAAACAGGGGAGTGCCACGTTATCTGGTGGTGGGTGCCGGCATTTAGGAGGAAATGATTTCCTTTCATCTGTCCAAGTAAATCTTTCCTCAACACTTGTAAAGCTGATTGCTACCAATTTCCAGCTGGAGAAACACAGCCATTTAGAGAAGGAGACATTAGTAACTAGAAGGTACCTACAACATTTAAAACGGGGGCTTGGCTTTTCTTTCTTTTTTTTTTTCTGGTTCCAGGTTTTGTATATTTTATTGTTTTTCAGTGCTCCACTGGCACTTCTGTTTGGGAGGAGAGAAGTGGAATATCTGTGTGTGTTGTGTATGTGAGTGTGTATGTATTTAATACATGCACACACACATATCATGTACATATGTTTAGATATGTATGTATATATACACGCACGGATATGTAACATATGTATATACACAATGTATATATCCAATATACACATACATACATTGTATGCATGTATAGTGTATATGCAACTTTTGCATATGTTATGAGGAGGGAAACGGACAGAGAGAGAAAGCCCTTCCTTTGAACTCATTTCCCTTCATCACTGTCCAGACTTGAAAGGCAGCAGGGCTGGCGTGTGCTAGCTAAACTCCCATTCTAGCCCCTGCACTGAATCTCCATATCGTGTGTGCCAGGCACTGCCACTTTTACCTCTTGCAATTCAAGAATGGGAGAAGGGGGGAAAAAGAAATAAAACAAAACACTTCCTTCAAAGAGCGTAGCCACGGGAATCGCAGGACTAAGAGCAAATAATGATTTCCTCCTCTGCTTTTTAAGTAAATACTGCTGCACAATGAGCTATTGGGCAGGACAGGTGCAAAATAATAGACTCTTTTCCTGGTCTCCCCAGCCCCACGGGGCCAATGCTAACTGCATCAGGTACTCAATTTTCTCTTGTTATTTAAAAATGTGTTTGTGGATTCCTGGGGGGCGGGGGAGGAGGGGGCGAGTCTTGTTCCCGAAATCACCATGAGGACGGCTTAATTTGTATTTTTGCTTTATTAATGGAAAGCTACCTGTCAGCCCCAGGATTTGTCTACCCGGGGAGGCTTTTAATGCGTCTGTCCAATGCAACGTGGCGTGGGGAAGAAATCTGCTCTAATCAGCGGACTGCGTCTAACCGGGAGAGGCAGTACATCCGGTGCACACAGCCCGACTGGAAGAGGGGTACTGGGCTCCGGTTCAGGTTCCGAAAAAAACTCTGGACCTCCCTAGGCCTTACTTTACTCTTCCATTAAATGGTGCCAATAATGCACGTCTTTATTTCAGTGGGCTAATAGTGTAGTTATTTTAACCTCGTGATAGCTTGAAATATCGTAGCGCCTTAAAAGAACAAGGATCCCTGGTGGCGCTGTGGTTAGGCGTTTGACTACTAACCAAAAGGTTGGCAGTTTGAATCCACCAGCCACTCCTTGGAAACCCTATATAAAAGTTCTTTTCTGTCCAACAGGGTCACTACACTTGGAATCAACTCCACAGCAATGGGTTTTTAAGAGTAAAAAGGCCCAATAGGTAAAGAAAAATAGAAGGAGTTGTTATTAATAATATTTTTGTTCAGTTCAATGTAATTAAACCTTCTTCATTGTCTATTCCAAAAGCAGTTCATCACCTCTCATGAAGCCAGAAATACTAACAGAAACCTCTGGCTGGGAGGGCCTGAGAGCACATCTCATTCAGGCCTCTCACTTCCAGACTGGGTAACACTGTGACTGACTCAGGTCTTTGTGTCAGGTATCTCTCTCTCCTTACAAAGGGGAAGAAACCTCTAGAAAACCTGGAGCCTCAAGCAAACACTACTGAAAACATTGTGTTATCCCTGTTAAGTGCAAAACCTGTCAATCCCCTCCCACATGCCCACCCCAGTCCTCCTAGGAAATAAGAGCTGTCTGTACAAGTCAAGGTGGGAGATACGAGGTGCTAAAGTGAGTTCTCCTTTACTCCCTTACTCTTCACCTAGCCTTCTCTCCTTGGTCTTTCTTGTTAAAACTACAGGAACAATCCTCAGTGAGGCAAATAGGGTAGATCTGCTGCAAACAGGAAATGCTTTTAAGTTTAAGAAGGAGGTTTCGAGATTTGAGTGTGATGTAGGATTATTCAAGTCTTTTATTATTCTTTAAATAGGCCAGGATGAATTAGCAGAAACTTTGAGGGGTTAGCTCTGTCTTTCCCTAGGTCTGAGTTGAATGCTCTAAGATTTGCCTACTGGAGTATTGCCCCCTTGGAAGCCCAAGGTCTCCAAAAGGAGGAAGCCCATGCCAAGGAAGCAAGGAGGTGGGAGGGGCCAGGAGCCTGGAGCAAGCTCTCCAGGGGATGAATAGTCTCCCTTACACAACTTCCTCACAGCACTCCTTAGGAACTACTCTACTAGCTGGGCAGGTCTCTTGGGATGGAAGAGCTGCTGAGATGAGATGGGCCATAACGCCTTGGAGACCAAGTTCAGCTGTGGAGCCCGGCTAGCGAAACACAATGCAGCCTGCAGCTGAGGTCCACCTGGTCTCCCAGATCGTCTTCCTACAGTTAAGCCTTTCACCAATGCTTTCTTCTCTCCTTGAAGGCTTCCTAGGTAAAGAGATCCTACACTACCTAGAAAACCAAATTCATGTCTGTAAACTTTGCTCAGTTTTTTCTTTCCCTTTTCTTTTTGCCTCTCTCCTTCCTACCTTCTATGTGAATGATATATCAATTCATTAGCATTAGCTAATAACACTGTCCAAATTGGATTAGCAAATTAGCAGAAACTAAGACATTTAGTTCAAAGGCCAGAGACAATTTGATGGATGTCGCAGGAACATGTCCACAGCGTAGGGCACAACCAGTGGAGGTCAGGCCAAGTGGCAATGTGGTCAAGGGCTCTGGACACCTGGAGGCAGTAGGACATTGGGGGCTGAAGGGACACAGGGAGACAGTACATAAGACAACTGTCCATCTGTGTGATAGTCAATTGAAAACAAACTTTGTCTACCTTACTATTTTATGTATGAATAGAACTGACTTTTCTACTAGCCCGGAGCTCCTGGACAACAGGATAGAGTATATGGAGATTGAGAGCATCCACTTTGGTGTCCTGGAGCTGGATTCAAGTTGTGATTCTGCAATGTCCTAGCTTTGTGACTTTGGGCTTCTTATTTGATCACTAATTTATGTTTTCCTCATCTGAGAAATGGTGATAATGATAATAACTAACTGGTAGGGATAATAACTATCCTGATAATACAATGAAAAAAAGCTTGAAAAGTTCTGCACACAAGTGGTTAGCAAATGTTAGGTATCGTTAATACCTATCTTCTCCCCATTTCCCATTCCTCATGCTATCAAACATAAATTTTAGATTGGTCCCCTCCATCCAGCCTGTTCTTTTTTTTTAAATTGTAATTTAGATGAAGGTTTACAGAAAAAACTAGCTTCTCATTAAACAATTAGTACACATATTGTTTTGTGACATTGGTTACCAACCCCATGACCTAACACTCTCCCTTCTCGACCTTGGGTTCCCAATCACCAGCTTTCCTGTCCTCTCCTGCCTTCTGGTCCTTGACCCTGGGCTAGTGTGACCCTTTAGTCTCATTTTGTTTTGTGGGTCTGTCTAATCTTTGGCTGAAGGGTGAACCTAAGGAGTGACTTCATCACTGAGCTAAAAGGGTGTCTGGGAGCCACACTCTCGAGTTTCTCTAGTCTGTCAGGCCAGTAAGTCTGGTCTTTTTCTGTGAGTCAGAATTTTGTTCTACATTTTTCTCCAGCTCTGTCTGGGACCCTCTATTGTGATCCCTGTCAGAGCAGTCAGTTGTAGTAGCCTGGCACCATATAGTTGTGCTGGACTCAGTCTGGTGGAGGCTGTGGTAGTTGTGTTCCACTAGTCCTTTGGACTAATCTTTCCCTTATGTCTTTGATTTTCTTCATTCTCCCTTGCTCCAGACGGGGTAAGACCAGTGGAGTATCTTAGATGGCCACTCACAAGCTTTTAAGACCCCAGACATTACTTTACCCAAGTAGAATGTACAACATTTTCTTTATAAACTATGTTATGCCAGTTGAGCTAGATGTTCCCCGAGACCATGGTCCCCACAGTCCTCATCCCAGTAATTTGGTCCCTCAGGGAGTTTGGATGTGTGTCTGGAACTTCCATGACCTTTTCTTGTACAAGTTGTGCTGGCTTCCCAAGTATTGTGTACTATCTTAACCCTTCACCAAAGTTACCACTTATCCATTGTCTATTTACTGTTTTTCCATCCCCACCTCCTCTTATAACCATCAAAGATTGTTTCTTTTTTTGTGTAAACCTTTTCATGAGTTTTTATAATAGTGGTCTCATACAATATTTGTCCTTTTGATTGACTTATTTCACTCAGCATAATGTCCTCCAGATTCATCCATGTTGTGAGATGCTTTGCAGATTCATCATTGTTTTTTATCGTTCCATAGTATTCCATTGTGTGTATGTACTATAGTTTGTTTATCCATTCATCTGTTGATGGGCATCTAGGTTGTTTCCCTCTTTTTGCTATTGTGAACAATTCTGCAATGAACATGGGTGTGCATATGTCTATTCATGTGACAGCTCTTGTTCCTCTAGGATATATTCTTAGGAGTGGGATTGCTGGATCATATGGTGTTTCTGTTTTTAGTTTTCAAAGGAAGCGCCATATCATTTTCTAAAATGTTGTACCATTTTGCATTCCCACCAGCAGTACATAAGAGTTTCAACCTCTCCAACATTTGTTATTTTCTGTTTTTTTGATTCATGCCAGTAATGCCCGGATGGGATGGTATCTCATTGCGGTTTTAATTTGCATTTCTCTAATGGCTAGTGATTGCGAGCATTTCCTCATGTGTCTGTTAGCCACATGAATGACTTCTTTGGTGAAGTGTCTGTTCGTTTCCTTTGTCCATTTTTTAATCGGATATTTGTTTTTTTTGTGGTAGAGGTGTTGGATTTTCCTGTAGATTTAGAGATTGGACCTTTGTCGGGTTTGTAATAGCCAAACATTTTTTTCCTAGTCTGTAGGTTCTCTTTTTACTCTTTCGGTGAAGTCTTTTGAAAAACATTTAAGTGTTTAATTTTTAGAAGATCCCAATTATCTAGCTTATCTTCTGGAGTTTGTATGTTGTTAGTTATTTTTTGTATCCTGTTAATGCTGTGCATTAGGGTCTCTAATGTTGATCCTATTTTTTCTTCTATGATCTTTATAGCTTTTGGTTTTATATTTAGGTCTTTGATCCATTTTGAATTAGTTTTTGTGTATGGTGTGAGATATGGGTCCTGTTTCATTTTTTTGCAGATGGACATCCTATTTTGCCTGCACCATTTGTTAAAAAGACTGTTTTATAAGGATAATGTTTTCTAATGTCATTTGATGGACTTTGGGCCCTTGTCAAAGATCAGGTGACCGTAGGTGGATGGATTTACTTCTGGGTTCTCAATTCTGTTTTATTGGTCAATGTATCTTTCGTTATACCAGTACCAGGCTGTTTTGACTATCATAGCTATATAGTAGGCTCTGATGTCAGGTAGTGCAAGTCCTCCTACTTTATTCTTCCTCTTCAATAATGCTTTACTTATCTGGGGCCTCTTCCCTTTCCATATAAAGTTAAAGTTTGTTTTTTCCATCTCTTTAAAGAGTGTTGTTGGTATTTGAATGGGGATTGCATTGTATATGTAGATTGCTTTGGGTAGAATTGTCATTTTCACAATGTTGAGTCTACCTATCCATGAGCATGGTATGTTTTTCCATTTATGTAGATCC
>NW_004444030.1:11219205-11229721 GCF_000243295.1 Trichechus manatus latirostris
TGTTGAGAATTTTTGCATCTATATTAATGAAAGATATTGGTCTGTAATTTTCTTTTTTTGTGGTGTCTTTGCCTGGTTTTGGTATCAGGGTTATGTTGACTTCATAGAATGAATTCAGAAGTATCCCTTCCTTTTCTATGTTCTGAAATAGTTTGAGTAGTACTGGTGTAAGGTCTTCTCTGAATGTTTGGTAGAATTCTCCAGTGAAGCCATCTGGGCCAGTGCTTTTTTGTTGTTGTTGTTGGGAGTTCTTTTTATTACCTTTTCAATCTCTTTTCTTGTTATGGGTCTGTTCAGATTTGAAACATCATTTTGTGTTAGTTTGGGTAGATAGTGTGTTTCTAGAAATTTGTCCATTTCCTCTAGGTTTTTCAAATTTGTTGAGGAATATTTTTTCATACTTCTCTGTTATGATTCTTTTTATTTCAGTTGGGTCTGTTGTAATGTCCCCAATTTCATTTCTTATTTGGGTTATTTGCATCCTCTCCTGTTTTTCTTTTGTTAATTTGGCCAGTGATTTGTTGATTTTGTTGATCCTTTCAAATAACCAACTTTTGGTTTTGTTAATTCCTTCTATTGTCTTTCTATTCTCTATTTCATTTATTTCTGCTCTGATCTTTATTATTTCCTTTCTTCTGGTGGCTGTGAGCTTCTTTTCAGCCTGCTTTCCTAATCTCAGTTCCTGACATCAATGGCACCTCTGGATACATTTTTAAAGAATACCTTTCAGAAAAAGTTGAACATCCCCTTAGAAATATGGGCAAAAGACAAAAACAGCTAATACACAAAAGAAGAAACACAAATATTCAATAACCAAGTGAAAAATATCTTCAGCCTTGATAGTAGTAATAAAAATGTAAATTAAAAAAAAACAATTATGTTCCACTTTTTATCTTCCACAATGTGAAAGATTTAAAATATGATGATATGAGTGTTATCAAGAGTGGCGGGGCGGGGGGGGGAGCAGGGAGGGTCAAAATACTCATGCACTGTTGGTGTGAGTATAAATTGGTAGAACCTTTCCAGAGAACAATATAATAATATAAATCAGTAGCCCACTCTTTGCACTTTGTGGACCAATTGATGGAACAGACAAGAAAACTCAGAAACAGACCCAAATACACATAAGAATTTAGTGTGTGATGAAGATGACATTTAAAATTAATGGAGTAAAGATGGATTATCAATGAATGTGGTTGGGACAACTGGGTAGCCATCTGATAAGATGTTAAGTTGGGCTCCTACTGTATACCTCAGGCCAAAATAAATTCCAGGTAGGTCAAATATATAAATGTGAAAAAGGAGTCCATAAAATTACTATGAGAAAACATGAGAGCAATCATGTATAATCTGAGTGGGAAAGGCCTTTCTACTAAAACATCTCAAATTTGTTTCCATAAAATACATGATTTATTAGGGTGAAAACTTAAAAAAAAAACAAGAAAAGTATTGTGTGAAATACAGCCCACATTTGTGATAATTATGACTAATATTTTTGTAAGCTGACTCATCTACCAACTTTGGATTTGCAAGCAAAGAAGTTTCAATGGAGTACTTTGATGTCATCATATGTTTTGAAATGTCTTCAAATGGCATAACAGGGACAGATTATGATCCAGTGGTGCAAAATCTGGGCTAAACACAGGATACAAAGGAACTTTTATTTTGCCTTTTTCCTTGATTTTGTATAAAAAAAAAAAGAAAGCACCAACCTGAAAACAAAACAAAAGAATGTTTCTCAGTACTGTCCACAGTCCCTTATCTAAAACCTTTTAAGTTCTTTTAGAAGAGTAATACTGTGATTATATTCTATATTAATGAAACATCTCCAGAAGAACCTGGGGCAGCATTGTGTAATCAAATGAATAAACATATGAATATTCATACTGTTGTTGTTACTAGGTACCCTCAAGTTGGTTTCAACTCATAGCCACGCTATGTACAACAGAACAAAACACTTCCCGGTTCTGCGCCATCCTCACAATCATTGCTATGCTTGAGCCCATTATTGCAGCCACTGTGTCAGTCCATCTCATTTAGGGTCTTCCGCTTTTTCGCTGATCCTGTACCAAGCATGATGTCCTTCTCCAGGGACTGATCCCTCCTGATAACATGTCCAAAGTATGTGAGGCATAGTCTCACCATCCTTACTTCTAAGGAGCATTCTGGTTGTACTTCTTCCAAGACAGATTTGTTCATTCTTTTGGTAGTGCATGATATATTCACCAACACCACGATTCGAAGGTGTCAACTCTTGTTTGGTCTTCCTTATTCATCATCCAGCATTCACGTGCATATGAGACAATTGAAAACACCATGGCTTGGGTCAGGCACACCTTAGTCCTCAAGGTGACATCTTTGCTTTTCAACACTTTAAAGAGGTCTTTTGCAGCAGATTTGCCCAAAGCAATACATCTTTTGATATCTTGACTGCTGCTTCTATGGTTCTTGATTGTGGAGTCAAGTAAAATGAAATTCTTGACAACTTCAATCTTTTCTCTGTTTATCATGATGTTGCTTATTGGTCCAGTTGTGAGGATTTTTGTTTTCTTTATGTTGAGGTGTTATCCATACTGAAGGCTGTAGTCTTTGATCTTAATCAATAAGTGCTTTGAGTTCTCTTCACTTTCAGCAAGCAAGGTTGTGTCATCTGCATGTAGGAGGTTGTTAATGAGTCTTCGTCCAATCCTAATGCCCCATTCTTCTTCATACAGTCCAGCTTCTCAGATTATTCACTCAGCACACACAGATTGAATAGGCATGATGAAAGGATACAACCCTGACGCACACCTTTCCTGAATTTAAACCACGAAGTATGCCCTTATTCTATGTACAGTTTCCTCATGAGCACAATTAAGTGTTCTGGAATTCCCATTCTTTGAAATGTTATCCATAATTTTTTATGATCTACACAGTTCAATGCCTTTGCATGGTCAGTAAAACACAGGTAAACATCTTTCTGGTATTCTCTGCTTTCAGTCAGGATCTATCTGACATCAGCAATGATATTCCTGGTTCCACGTCCTCTTCTAAATCTGGCTTGACTTTCTAGCAGTTCCCTGTCGATATACTGCTGCAACTGCTTTTGAATGATATTCAGCAAAATTTTACTTGCAAGTGATAGTAACGATAATGTTTGACAACTTCCGCATTCGGTTGGATCACCTTTCTTGGGAATAGGCATAAATACAGATCCCTTCCAGTTGTTTGGCCAGGTAGCTGTCTTCCAAATTTCTTGGCATAAATGAATGAGCACTTCCAGCGCCGCATCCATTTGCTGAAACATCTCAATTGGTATTCTGTCAGTTCCTGGAGCCTTGTTTTTCAACAATGCCTTCAGTGCAGCTTGGACTTCTTCCTTCAGTACCATCGGTTCCTGATCACATGCTACCTCTTGAAATGGTTAAACATTGACCAGTTCTTTTAGGTATAGTGACTCCTTGTATTCCTTCCATCTGCTTTTGATGCTTCCCACGTCACTTAATATTTTCCCCATAGAATCCTTCAGTATTGCAACTCGAGGCTTGAATTTTTTCTTCAGTTCTTTCAGCTTGAGAAATACCAAACATGTTCTTCCCTTTTGGTTTTCTATTTTCAGGTCTTTGCACATGTCATTATAATACTTTACTTTGTCTTCTCTAGCTGCCCTTTCAAATCTTCTGTACAGCTCTTTTACTTCATCATTTCTTCCTTTTGCTTTAGCTATTCAGTGTTCAAGAGTCTCTTCTGACATCCAGTCTGGTCTTTTCTTTGAATATTCACGCTAAGTGATATATTTTAAAACCTCACATTTGTCCATGGCAAGTTTTGCCACCAAACAAGTTTTGGCATTAAGCTCATGAAAACTCTTTTGGTTTTCAAAGTGTTGTGGATAAGAGATTGAGTGTCTATATATAAAGAGTGCCTATAAATCAATGAAGAAACACAAACAACTCATTAGAAAATGGGCAATAATATGAACAGTTTACAGAAAAGGGAATACAAATGGCTCTTAGAGGAACAAAAAAGGTTACCAACCTCATTACTAATAAAAGAAATATAAAATAAAGCTACAAGAAAATTTTTTCATACATCAGATGGGCAAACATCTGGAAGTTTGATAAGACATTGAGAATGGAAGGAAACACAAACTCATATGTTGCTGGTAGGTGTATGTTTTAATACAGCTTCTAAAGAAAGCTGTTTAACAAGGTCAGTAAAAATTAAATATGCAATTCCACATCTAAGAATTTATTCTAAATATGTACTCGCACATGAGTGAAATCCCTAAAAAACCTGTTGCAATCGAGTTGATTCTGACTCATAGTGACCCTATAGGACAGAGTAGAACTGCCCCACAGGGTTTCAAAGGAGCAGCTGATGGATTCAAATTGCTGACCTTTTGATTAGCAGCTATAGCTCTTAACCACTTGTGCCGCAAGGGCTTCGTAAAATGCCTATCACATATATATTTGTTGTGGTGTTGTTTTTAATAGCAAAATATTAGAAAAACCAAATGTCCAAAGAGAGTACACCGATTAAATAAACTACGATATCATATATACATTACATAGACTATTATGCAGCTGTTAAAAAGAATGTGGCAAATCTTTATGTAATGATATAAAACAATACCTAAGATATACTGTTCCGTGAAAAAAACAATGTGTAGTAAATTGGATTTATTAAGGTACAGCTGTGTGCATGTAGCAGGTGCTTAATAAATGCTGAATAAATGAAAATACTCAAAACTGTTTTTCCATTGAATCTTGGATTAGACTGGCCGTAAGGATGTTGCAGTCATAAACCATCATGTTTTCCCATTCAGACAACCTAAAGCTATGCCACACACAGCTTACCTTTTTCATGTTTAATGCAGAGAAGGCAAGGTGGGCACTGAACTTCTGAGACCCATTTCCCTTCCTTACATTTGAGCTCTAGATGGACTCCCTTTCTCCCCAAAGGCAGCAGCAAGCTAAGCACTGCGGCAATAGCTAATAGGCCTGGGCAGGCTTGAGTGGCACCAACCTAAATGCATTCATTTGCCTACAGGCTTTGTGACAGCACAGATGGTCTGAGAAACCACCCACTGCTAAGGACCCCCAGATATACCATGGTTCTGCCTTCCACCATAAGGAGCTTCCTCTCTCTCCCACAAAAGCAGACTGTGTAATGATGACATTACTATACTTGGCAAACCCTGGAAGAGAATAAGTGTTGGTCTCCTTTTGTTTTATTTTCTTAACTACTGCATAAGTCTAAACCTTCTTAGGGATCACCAGAGTGTGCCACAGGAGACAAAGTAATCTCTCAGGACCCAGAAAGCTCCTTACTCATCAACTATGTACATACTAGTGCTGTTCTCAGGGCTGGACCATGGAAAGGCCCTATAGCATAGACAGGTATTTAAAAGTCAGCTTCTCCCACTCTCTGTGGGATAGTGAGCAAGATGTACAACACAAACCAGAAAACAACAAAGATGGTTTCCATAATTCGCTCCTCTTCTAGTGCTTTCCTCTCAAGCCCTAACCCCATCAGTGCCAAGATGCGGAGATTATTCAGCGTCACTGCAAAGAGATGCCTAGTGTCCATCCTGCTCCAGTGCTCTGGCTTTGGTGGCTTCCGGGGCGCCTGTGCCAAAGCCGCAAGCTCTCCAAGGAGAACACCCAGCTGGCCACCCCGAGGAACACCACCACAGAGATGCAGAGCCCGGCCCAGCCAGGCAGGAGCAGCTGTTGCAATGGGACTTTGGGGAGTTGAGGCTGCCTTGTGCTCTGGGTCAGCAAGGCACTGAACAGCATCTGCAAACCGCAAAAAAGCAGATGCATAATGCAGAACGGCATGCCCCTGCTTTCTACCTCCTTCTTCATTGTTCTCCCAGGATATGTAAAATAGATAGCTTGACCATGGTCTCTGCATACAGTCATGTCCTCAAATACTCCTGTCTATGGCATTATTTTCCCCTGCCCAGGCAGCTTCGGAAAGGCAGAGCAACTCAGACTACAGTGGAGCTTGAGCATGGCCGCTGAAACAACGTAAGCTTGGTTTTCACATAATTGGTTCTTCAGGCCTCGTTTTCTGCATTCTGAGATCCCACAACAAAAGACACCAGAGGCTGAGTAAGGAGAGAAGGTTCTGGTGCTTCTGGAACTCCAGATCTACCATTTCTTGACCTATCCCCAGCCCCCACTCATTTGCTGTTTCCCCCAAGAGCTTCTATCCAAAGCTTCCGGCACTCAATTGAAAGCAGCAGGAGAAAAGTCAAATACTTCATTAAAAGCAGCAAGAGATACCATTGTAAACCCATGGCTCTTGCCCATCAAAGATCAGACACTGGTATCCAAATAGGTTCCGGTTTCAATCACAGCTCGGGTACTTGAGAGGTAGCTTGGGGTGAGTATCTGTTCAATGTGCTGCAGAAAGCCCCTTTGTTTCTCCTATTTTTACCTTATTTTTAGATCCTACAGAGACTCTCAAGAACTGCAGCTCATAATACACACATGCACACATATGCACACACACACACACACACACCTCATTATGCTGAGACAGGAAGAAGCAGAACAACACTTCAAAAGGCAAGCGTAGGCTTGAGTTTCAGGTTTACTGAATTCCCGGAAATGCTGTCTCTCCTCCTGAGAAAGGCTAGTGTTTGGAAACAACTTTCATCTGGCCAAAGAAAAAGGAAAGAGGGAGGAAAAGACACAGGGAGAGAGTGTTGGCAGAGGGAAGACATGGAGAGAAAGAGAGAGGGAATTGTTAATTTCAATTGATTTTCTGATAAGGTTTTATATCCTGAAGTGTGCTTCAAATCTGAGAAGTGACATCTGCTGAGATCACCCGTCAGTGTCTGAATTCTCCTGAATGTAATTAGATCTGAGACAAGATAGAAGACTCAGTACGGTGGCCCTTAGGGAGGAAATGGTCTTTGAAAAGAATTATGTTAATCAGACTAGCCTTCTTCTTGCATCTGTTCTGCTGTTATTCTGGGTAAAATTAATAGGGCTAAGGAAGGATCTGATCATAATGACAATCTGGTCTTCACAGCAGGAGGTTTTATAAAGGAGTTGAACTGTGCCTTGTTGAGAACACTTAAAGTAATTAGTTACAGGGCTACTCACTTTCTTTCCTTTTTAATAATAATAATGGTTATTAATGTTTACAAATTAAAGAGCCTTACTCCAGATGAAAGGAGTGCTGAAATGGGGACTTGGGAGCAGACATCTGAACCTTTGTGCCTCGTGCCGAGGGTTAGGACATGGCCGCAATCCCCATTTGCTGTCCGATTGTCCTCCCTCGCACCGCCAGCCCCCTCCCACCTTGCTCCCTAGGGTGCTGCTAGAACAAAGTGCCTGGAGTTTATAGAGATGGAAAGAAAGAGCAGAGCTCAGAGGCCAGGGGCTGAGACTTCTGATTTCTGTGTGCCCAGTGCCTGGCACAAGGTAGGTGCTCAGTAAGTAATTTTTTATAGAAAGGAAGGAAGCGTGAAAGGAAGGAAGAAAGATAGACTAGATGTTAAAAAAAGAAGAAGAAAAAAGAGAGAGACAAAGGAAGAAAGAAGAAAGAAGAAATGTAAGAAGGAAGGGAGGAAGAAGGGCAGAGTAGAAATAAAAGAAGGAAAAGAGGGATAAAGGAAGCAAGGAAAGAAGGAAGAGAGGAAAAAGGAAGGAAATGCATGCTCCTTGGCTTACTATACCATATAATAATGTCAAAGGACGGGGAAAGTCGATGTTATAATTTGTTTTCAGGCCTCTTTTCTATTAGCCTATAATAGAAGGATTGGTGAACGATGGCCAGTGGGCTAAATCTTGCCCACGCCTGTTTTTGTGAATAAAGTTTTTTTGGCCCGTACATTTACATATTGTCTATAGCTGCTTTCACACTACACCTGTAGCTTTTAGTAGTTGCCACAGAGACCGTGTGGCTTGCAAAGCTTAAAAATGTATTAGGAGGCCTTTGACAGAAGAAGTTTGCCAACCTCTGCTATAATCTCCTGAGAGTAGCTGCCTTGCTCGATTTGATTTTAAGACACCCTGAGTAGGACTGGAGCCCTGGTGGCGCAGTGGTTAAGAGCTCAGGCTGCTAACCAAAAGGTTGGCAGTTCAAATCCACCAGCCACTCCTTGGAAACCCTATGGGGCAGTTCTACTCTGTCCTATAGGGTCGTTATGAGTCGGAATCGACTCCACGGCAACAGGTTTGATCTTGAGTAGGACCAACTTTTCCAGAACAGAACCTGCATGATGTTGGAGAGACCTTTAAACCAAGACAAATACCTCTTACATGGCGGGGTAGAAATGGAGGAGAGTGAGCTTTGAAACTTCTGTCGTCTAATCTGAGAACAGGTGCTGAAGAATGAGATAAAAGTAACTGCCTCGTGTTCACAGGGTTAAAAGCACTGGGGCAGGAGCAAGGTTACCAACTAAAGACTTACTTTATCTCCTAACCAATTGTGCTTAAGGAAGCCCTGATCATCACCATCCAATTTAATTTATAGGTACAGCAAACGAGGCATTGTGATGAAAGGGTGGGATTTGGAAGAAGACTTGGGCCCAAGATATTCCACTTAGTGACTGTGTAATCTTAGGAGCCCTGGTGGCACAGTGGTTTAAGCACTGGTGTGCTAACCAAAAGGTCAGTGGTTTAAACCCAGCAGCTGCTCCATGGGAAAATGATGTGGCAGTCTGCTTCTGTAAAGAAATTTCAGCCTTGGAAACTCTGTGGGGCAGTTCTACTCTGTCCTACAGGGTTGCTGTGAGTTGGAATCAACTTGACGACAATGAGTTTGGTTTTTCTGTTTTTTTTAATTTTAGTCAAATAACTGATTTTATCTAATCTGAGCTCCAGTCTCTTCACCTGTAAAATGAAAATGAAAATAGTATAACTTCATAGATTTGATGTGCTAAATGAGTAAACTCTGTCAAGGATTCCCCGGGTAGTACATTTAACTGAAAGATTGGAGATTCTAGTCCACGCAGAGGTACCTAAGAAGAAAGACCTGGTGATCTACTTTGAAAAATTTGCCATTGAAAACCTTATGAGCACAGTTCTACTCTGACACACATGGGGTCACTATGAGTTTGAGTTGATTCCACTACAACTGGTTTAAACTGTGTCAAAGTGCTTTGAAAACCATGTAGCCTTACGCCAACAATATGCATAAGCAAGTCTTATGGAAATGTAAGCAAATAATAAGAAGGGCTCGGACAAGCCAGTGTTTTCTATATTGTGGAAGTACAGGATTTGGCCCCCTGAAATCTGGCTCTAACTGGAATATCACCTGTCTTAAAGGAATTTTTGGTAAGGCTGGGTCTGTAGAGGCAATCAAGCCTAGAAACTATAGAACGATCATCCCAAAACTCAGTGGAATAAAACAACAAGCATTTATTTATTGCGTATACATTTGCTGGTCACCCGGAGCTCAGTTGATCTAGAATAGGCTCTGCTGGGCTTGGCTGCAAGTTGCATGTCTGTTCCATGGAGGATGGGTCTATCATCCTCCATGGACCAGCAGCTTCCCAAGGCATGTTCTTTTCACTGTGATAGTCAGGTGCACATGAACCCAGCCTCTGCTTGCATCACATCTATTAACATCTCATTAGCCACAACAAGAAGCAAGAAAGCACATTCCTCTCGCCATGAGGCCGAGGCAGGTCAAATGGCCAAGCCCAACATCAATAGGGTGGGAAACATAATCTTCCATGAATGTAGGTGGGAAGGAGTATTTGTCGAAAAATAATCTAATTTGTCATACAAGCCGAAGTATTAACTGAGCAGTGTCTAGCGCAGCCCCATGCTATTGGATTCATTTGTTTAAATATGCTGTATGTTAGTAGACCATCACTGGAGGTGGGGCTGTAATTCTATTTGCCAATCGGATGAACAGTTCACCCTTGACCCCACATTTGCATTTTTTCACATGTATATGGACTGTCAAGTAAAGAATACTGCACAATGTATTCAAGAACCCAAATTTAGTTATTAAGTATTATAGAAAAATCTGCATGACTTAAGAACAAATTTAGATCATTTGAAAAATATGGGTAGTGTAAAGATGCAGGAAGATTGAACATAATGGTAAAAAGCAGACAAAGGGAGCTGAGACCAAAATCAGATCCCAGCAAGAGAGCTGAGGGTCACATTAAATAGCAATGACAGCCATGGTGCAACACAGTTTATAAAGAAAATGTTCTACGTTCTGCTTTGGTGAGTAGCGTCTGGGGTCTTAAAAGCTTGTGAATGGCCATCTAAGGTATGCGTACTGGTCCTACCCTGTCTGGAGCAAGGGAGAATGAAGAAAACCAAAGACAAAAGGGAACGATTAGTCCAAAGGACTGATGGACCACAACTACGACAGCCCCCACCAGACTCAGTGCAGCACAATTAGATGGTGCCCAGCTATCACCACCGACTGTTCTGACAGGGATCACAACAGAGGGTCCTGGACAGAGCTGGAGAAAAATGTAGCACAAAATTTTAACTCACAAAAAGACCAGACTTTCTGGTCTGACAGAGACTGGAGAAACCCTGAGAGTATG
>NW_004444030.1:11230099-11231644 GCF_000243295.1 Trichechus manatus latirostris
ATTAAAATATAAATAGACTTGTTTGTTTCAAGGATTTGCAATGAATGCTTGGCACAGTCTGAAGATTAATCAGTGATGGGTAATTATACTTTCATACACACACACACACACACACACACACACACACTCACATCCATACACACAAAAAGATAACCCTGGTCCCCTCTAAACAGCATGAATGCAGAAACTGTGTGAGGTTTTTGGTTCAAGAAGAGGTGAATTCTTGCAAAATTTGAGAGTTACCTCACACCTGCGGCTGAGCCACCAGCATTGTTGGGACTTCGCTGATATCTATGAGGAACCTCTTTTTCTTCCTTCTTCCCACCCTCCATCTTCTCTTTTCCTTTCCTCCCTTTCTTCCTTCCTTTCTTCCTCCCTCCTTCCTTACCTTCCTTCTTTATTTCTCCTGCAGTTTCTGTTTCCCACCAAAGGATATAGGTAATCTATGGATCCGTAAACATTTATGAAGATTTCATCACTGTGCCAAGCCCTGCAATGGACAGAAAGGTAAAGGAACTGTCATGAGGAAGTTGCATCTAGAAGAGTTTTTCTCAACCAGGGGAAATTTTGCCCCTCCAGGGGACATTTGACAAAGTCTGGAGACATTTATTATTGGCATGACTTGGGGTGGAAGCTGCTACTGGTATTTGGTGAGTGGAGGTCAAGGGTACTGACAAATATCCTATAATACACAGGGCAGCCTCCATAACACAAACTTCTCTGGCCCTAAATGTCAACAGAGCCAAGGTTGAGAAACCCTGTTCCAGAGGAAGAAACAAAATACAAATACATTAAAAGGTGACTCATTTTCCAGGCTGTATGGAATAAGGGTCCAATATGTACTATGGCGACCACCCATCTGTCAGTTTGTCATACTGTGGTGGCTTACATGTTGCTATGATGTTGGAAGCTATGGCACTGATATTTCAAATACAAGCAGGGTCACCCGTGGTGGACAGGTTTCAGCAGAGCTTCCAGACTAAGATTAGGAAGAAAGGCTTGGCAATCTACTTCTGGAAATTAGTCAGTGAAAGCTCTATGGTTCACAACAGAATAATGTCCAATATAGTGTTGGAAGATGAGCCCTCTAGGTTGGAAGGCACTCAAAATACACAGTAGCTGTAACAATGGACTCGAACATGCCAACAATCATGGGAATAGTACAGGACTGGGAAACATTTCATTCTGTTGTACATGGGGTTGCCATGAGTTGGAGCTGACTCAATGGCAACTAACAACAGCACACATACTATGGCATTTGTGCTGAGGCAAGCTGCAGGGCTTGCTTTTCTCCCTGGTCTCTGGATCCTTCTAACTCTGTAGGAGCCCAGCTTTGCTGCTACCTTTGAGAACTTGGGATTCTTAATATTAGTTGTAGCCTTAGGAATGAGGCTACTCTCCCCTAACACACCATCCTTAGAGCCTTCCTGGTGGTTCAGTATTTGGCCATCCATCCATCCATCCATCCAACCATCCAGCCAGCCAGCCAGCCAACCAGCCATCCATTTATCCAGGCAGTAGTATTCATTTGACACTACTGGAGTT
>NW_004444030.1:11236452-11238164 GCF_000243295.1 Trichechus manatus latirostris
TGACAACAGATGTCTCCAGACATTGCCAAATGTCCCCTGGGGGGCAAAATAACTCCTGGCTGAGAACTCTTATCTTAAACAATAATAATAGTAACAATAAACATTAACGATAGTAATAATAATCACATGTGAGTAGTGTCGCCGCATCAACTGCAGGTCCCTTTTTGCAGGGCATGAGGGTATCGTAGATAGACTACATGTCAACTGTACATGCTTTGAAAACACTTTCATCCTGCAGAATTTCAGACACTTTCCCACAGTACAGCTTCGTGGGCTCTTCCAAAGCAGTATGCCTCCAGATCAACCTAGTTGCCATTAGTGGATGGGTAACAAATTCTCAAAAGAGTAGGCTCCTTCCCAAGCAGAGATAGCTGAGGATCTTGAGATTAATGCATATATTCCACTCAATTATGATGTTAATATAAACATGACTCAGAAAAATAACAATATAAATATGCATTAATCAGTAATCACTTGCATGTCTTTATTAGACTTCGAGTCACACAGACCTTGGCTTGAGACATTTACTACCGAAGTGACTTTAAGCAGTTTACTTATATTCTCTAAGTCTGAGTTACCCCTTCTATAAAATGGGATTATTAAATGCACCTACCTTGTGAAGATTAAGTAAGAGAACGCACTTGAAGAACCTAATACAATGTGTGACACGAAAGTATTCAATAAATGTTAGCTATTATTGTTGCTAAAGAGAGAACAGTAAGTCAAAAAAATTTAAATAAGAATAACTTGTAGCCATAGATTGCTGCCCTTTGCTCTCTATTCTCAACTATTTAACAAGTGCTATTTAATAAAATTTTGGATTCCTAACTTACTCTGTCTCTCAAGCTCTGCTTTGGGTAGGTAATGCCATTTCTTGACTTGTGTAAAAATAGGCACTCCTGAAGGTGTTTTTAACCATCTGCTTGTCCCCATTAGAGCAAGCATCACTCTTAACTTTTTAGTTCTGTTAATGAGCTCAAGGGTACAATAACTCCAGGCAAACCCTGGTATCCCTTCATGTCCAGAACAGTTTTGTCTAACAGGTTCTTATCCCATCTTGCCTATTCTGCCATATTTTCTTATTTCAAACTTCCCCAAAGGAAAGCATGGTGGTCATGCTCTTCTCACTTCCAGTCACAATAAAAGTTTGACTTAGTTACACTTGGCAACCGGCTACTGATACTTTCCTTCTGCTTGTCTTCATTCTGATCAGTAGGTCCTCTCCACTGAATTGACTAGTTTACTCACCCCAATACTTTATCATTTTACAAAGGCTTACACCTCTAGCAGAAATTGCTTTTGACATTAATAGTTCTAAAAATAGATGTTACTATTTTTCCACAGAACCTAAAATTAAAAATTTATAAAAATATATTCATAGAATCTTGGGGTTGGAAGAGACCATCAAGATCACTTCTTTCAGACATTCCCCACCCTCTGCTTCTCCCTATTCAATATATGAATTTTCTCTACAACTTCTTATCAAGTAAACATCTAGTCATTGCTATAAAATATCTTCTTAAAACTGTCCATTTTATCTTTAGACATTTCTAGTATGAGGAAGGTCTTTAAAAGAAGTTATAATCTGTCTATGACTCTAACTACTGGTTCTGGTTTTATCCTCGAGCCCAAACAAAACAATATTCATTGCTCTTCTTATCCTCTCACTTCTAAAAATAGTGATCTCAAATTCACCACACCATCCCCACTTC
>NW_004444030.1:11239090-11241860 GCF_000243295.1 Trichechus manatus latirostris
AGGGCAGGTCCTGACTGCTGGCTACAGTGGAAGAGAAGTTCCAGAACACTCCAGTCTTCTAGCCAAAGAGGTGCACTCTCCTCCCTCCCACCTTCTTCACTGGAAACAGCAGAGGGCCTCATACCTGGCTACCCCACCTGACTGAATACCATAATGTGAACCCCCTCCTTCCCCTCACCCTAGCCCTGCCTGCTACCCCTCTCTGCCCACCCAACGAGCAGTAGTAAGCATGCTCCCACATGCTTAGCTGCCTGCCTCTCACCCCCCACTTAGGTAAGTGGTGATGACTGTGCAACCATACATGCTTCTGCCACCCACACCCTGCCCCATCCTGGTGAAGAGCAGTGACCACATGACTGCATGTGGTCTCGCCCACCACCCACCTCCCTCTCCACTGACCCAGTGAATGGTGGCGACCTCACAAATGCATGCTCACCCACTTACCACTCACCCCTGCCACCACTCATACCTCCACCCAATGAATGGTGGCATCTGCACCCCCTGCTCACCCACCACACTCATCACACCTGCTGCCCCACCCACTTGGCAAGTGCCACCACCTGCTCTTGCACCACTGGATCAACAACAGATGGCAGCCAATGCCCATCCAGACCACCCCCAGCTCCCCCACATGACCAGAGAACAGAGGCCCAAGCTCACACTCCCAGTCACTACCTCACCCACCTGGAGACAGATAGTGAGTGCCCCAGTACTGCCAAACTAGTGACCAGGGTATCATGCCCACTTCACCTACCCAGATATATCAAAACAGAACAAAACAAAAAATCAGGATGAAGCTAACATACAATCATCAATAAATATAACACCTTAATGTCTTGGAGACAACAGACAATGTCAAATCACATAAAGAAGCAGGACAAGATGGCTCAAGCAAGTGACCAAAATAAAAGACCATAAAACTTTCCTGAGGAAGAAATAGTAATGGAAACTACCTGACAAGGAATTCAAAAGACTTATATTTAGGATCCTCCAAGAATCAAGAAGGACATCAAGGAAAACACAGACCAAATCAAGAAATACACAGACAAAGCTCTAGAAGATTTCAAGACAACAATACAAGAACAAAATGACAAAATAAATAAATAATTAGAAAGCATACAAAAACAACAACTAGAAATCCAGAAGACTAACAATAAAATTTCAGAAAACAATAATTCAATGGAAGGACATAGGAATAGAATTGAAGCAATGGAAGACAGAATCAGTAAAATAGAGAACAAATCACTTGATACTAATTTGTTTGAGGAACATTCAGAAAAAAGAATGAATAAAAATGAAGAAAGCCTAAGAGTTATGTGGGACATTGTCAAGAGGACTAACTTACATATGCTAAGTATTCCAGAACAGAAGGAGACCAAAAAAAAGCACAGAGAAAATTTTTGAAGATTTGCTGGCAGATAACTTCCCTAATATCATGAAAGAAAAGGACACAGCCATCCAAAAATCTCAACAAACCCCATACAGAATAGACCTCAAAAGAAAGTCACCAAGATATATTCAAACTTTCCAAAACCAAAGACAAAGAAAGATTCCTGAGAGCAGCTCAGAAAAAACAAACTATCACCTACAAATGACAATCAATAAGACTAAGTCTGATTTCTCAGTAGAAACCATAATGGCAGGAAGGCAATGGGATGACATATATAAAACCCTGAAAAAAAATGCCAACCAAGAATTATAAATCCAGCAAAATTGTCTCTCAATCATGAAGGCAAAACTAAGACATTCCAGATAAGCAGAAATTAAGGGAATTTGTAAAAACCAGACCAAACTTACAAGAAATATTAAATGGAGACCTTCTGACAGAGAAACAACATCAGATAACAACATAAGATTAGGACACACAACAGCATCACTCAGATACCAACCAAGATAAAGAGCTCTCAAAAATAAAATAAACCTACAAGACTGAAAAAAGGGAACTAGAGACATCAATCTGTAAATGATGACAGTTTCAAAATAAAAAGAGGGAATAAATGGTGTAGTTACAGAACTTGCATATGAAGAGAAAATCAAGGCAATATCAATATAACAGAGTGTTTTAAACTTAAGAAGATAAAGCTAATTTTAGGGTAACCACAAAGAAAATTAATAAACCTGCTCACCAAAGTAAAAAGGAAGAAAACCATGAAGTCTCTGTAGAAAGAAATGAAAAGAAAATCCATAAACAAAAAGAACTCAGCACAGAAAAGAAAGTGGAGCAAAGAAACCATCAACACACCCAAAAAATGCACAACAAAAGGAGAGCTGTGAATTCATACTTATCAATAATCACTGAATTTAAATTCGTTAAATGCATCAATCAAGAGACAGACAGTAACAGAATGGATAAAAAAACATGACCCATCAACATGTTGTCTACAAGAGACACGCCTTACACACAAGACATAAATAAGATAAAAATCAAAGGATGGGAAAAAATATGTCAAGCAAACAGTAACCAAAAAAGAGCAGTAGCAGCAATATTAATCTCCAATAAAATAGACTTTAAGGCAAAATCCACCACAAAAGATGAGGAAGGGCATTATATAATGATTAAAGGGTCAATTCACCAAAAGGACATAACCATAATGAATATTTATGCACCCAATGACAGAGCTCCAAAAAACACGTAAAACAAACTCTAACAGCATGGAAAAGAGAAATAGACAGTTCCACAATAATAGTAGGAGACCTTAACACACCACTTTTGATGAATGACAGAACAACTAGAAAGAAACTCAACAAAGATACAGAGGATCCAAACATC
>NW_004444030.1:11242700-11247138 GCF_000243295.1 Trichechus manatus latirostris
AATGGGTAAAAAATGTGGAACAAAATTCAAATTCAACAAAAAAGGACAAATGGAAATGAGGAACCCAGGGAGGAAATGGGGAGAATGCTGACAACACTGTGGGGATTGCAACCAATGTTACGGAACAATCTGTGTATGAATTATTGATTGGAGAACGAATTTGCTATGTAAACTTCCACCTGATGCATAATAAAATGTTCAAAAACAACAGCAACAAAAGATATTCATGGGAAAATTTGGAAAAGATTAGTTGAGAGTAAACTGGGATTTGGACAAGTGCAAAAAAGGAAGCAGCACAAAGATAGTGTTTTTAATCTCAAATCTTGTGGTTGGGTCAATATTCCAGTTACTCTTGCTATGGAACAAACCACCCCAAACTTAGTGGTGTAAAACAACAACCATTTTATTGTAACAGATTCTGTGAGTCAGAGATTTGGACAGGGTCAATGGGGATGATTATTCTCTGTTCCATGATGTCTGGGTCTTCAGCTGCATAGACTCCAGTGCTGGGGATGACTAAAACACATGGGACTGGAATCATCTGTAGGCTTCATCAGTCACACGCCTGATGCCTGGCTAAAGGCTGAGCTCAGCTGGAACTGTTGACTGACACACCTGCACATGGCCTTTCCAAAGTATCCCTGACTTTTCTCGCAGCCTGATGGCTGAGTTTCAAGAGGGAGTATTCTAAAAGTGAACTTTGCAAGAGAACTAGGTGGAACCTGCATGATCTTTTCTGATCTAGCATTAGAAGTCACTTAGCATCATTTTCACCACGTTCTCTTGATTATTTCTTGATGGGGGACTGGCAAGGTCACCTTGTAGAAGAGCATGTGGGATGGGAAAACACTGTTGCAGCCATCTTTGGAAAATACGACCCATCACAGTCTGGATAAGCAGAAGTACACAGCGTCCAATGAGATTACTGAGTATGAATAACCCAGGACTGAGGAAATCCCTATGGAGAACATCTTCTACATAGAATAAAACTATAACTTTATATTTGTAATATACTTGACCCTAATCTCTGAATGTAACTTGTACCTAGAGAATTTTCACATTGTCATTGTTTCTTACACTCTATAGAGTAGTTTGAATGTGCTATTGCTGATAGCTTGTGTGGTATGACATGGCTAGGCATCTCCACAGAAAGCCCTAAGGGACCATAAACTAAAAAAAATTCTTAAACCCTGCAACACAGAGGTGCAGATGAGGGGAGATTGTTCCTGTTAAGGAAGAGTATCTGGCTCCAGGTTCTGGTCATTAGGTCTCGGAGTCATGGCTCTCATAGTAAAGTAATTAGTGTACATCATTTTTGGGTGCTGCCATGGCAGTGAATAAAGAAGGCAGTGAGTCCACTGTCCTGTTTTCCTACAGCCTAGAGCACATCTCACTCCAGTGTGCTGCTAAGTCAACTGTACTCTGGGTACATATTATTCACGTCAAGGGAAACAATGGAGAGTCATATACACTGATCTTCATCCTTCTCTTGTTTGCATCCTAAGCACTCCTCTTCTGTTTTGGAAATTATCCAAGAAAAAAAAAAAAAACAACCCTGAAATGAGTCCAAGGGCATCATTCTAGCCCAGTCTGTGGTCTGGTCAAAACAGCTCTACTGAGGAGGAACTCTAGAGAGAATTGGGAAGCAGGGTCTCTATGGTCCCACGGCTGTAAACTCTGAGAATATATTCATCTCCCCTTTCACACCTTGGGTGGTAGCGAGCAGAAGTAATACATAGCAAAAATCAGGGAATGCTCTGTCAAAGTACCCCTGACTGTTCTTTAATGATGTTCCATCAGAGATCCACCCCGACCAGGAATGACTTCCTGGAGTACTTACTGTCCATAATGCCCATCTGACAATTACCATACATTGACTTCTGTCATTGTTTGTCCCCTCATGTGTATTTGCTGAAGGATGAATTGGTCTTTATCCAGAGAAAGACTCTGTTGTAGGTATAATGGCCTCTACATTTCTGAGTACTTTTAATGTACAATTTAATATCCTAACATCAAAATGGTATGCCGTGTTTATGTATTTTCTGAACTGTTATTCATCATGTCTAACTTCAAGCTTTGATCATTCTTTTCTTTCCATCTTGAATGCCCTCTGTTTCCACTTTCTCAGTCCAAATGTCACCCATTCCTCACAGCCAAACCCAATCCCATTTTCCCCAAGGCCTTCCACAGCTCCTCTGCGCACATTAAACTCACATACATCTCCTTCTTCTGCAAACTCTTCCTATCGCACTTACCATATGTCTTCCTCACTTTGATACTTTAATCACATTCTGCCTTCTCTTCTTAACTGTTCTTTGAGTGCTTGTGTTGATTCTTCTACTAGGCTCAGAGTTTCTGGGTGGGGGCAGAGATGTTTTTTCTGTGTGTGTGTGTGTTTCCACCCTAGTTTATTCATATAGTAAATGTTCATTAAAAATACAAATAATCTCAGTTGTTAGAAGTGGGGAGGCATCTGCTGATCAGTCTACGCCCTTTTCTTCTGAAGTCTCCCTTCTGACTTATGGGAGGCCTTTATGAAAAGAGTGGCTGGTGCAGGGGCTACATTCAGAAAAATGAAATGGGAAGTACTAATTGGAAGACTAAATTCTTGACCTGAGCCTTACATTCTAAACAAACACAAGCACACCTGTCCCCTTGAAACAATTACTGAAAAAATATCCTGGGTTGTGACAATCCCCTTCCTCTGAGGATTGTATCAGAGATATCTGTCATCCATAAGATCTTCTCAAGAACCCAAGATAGCAGAAAAGGGCTGAGATGTGCCATTTTATATTCCATATGGAGAAACAGAGACATGGAAACAGGAAAAGATTTGCCTAGGAACTCAAGGAAGGAGCCTCTTAAGTCACTGCCTTGTGCTCATCCCTGCCTCTGCCTGCCTCTCTCCTGAGCATGCCTTCATTACCTAATAGTCCTAGTGGTAGGGGAGCCAATGCAAAATGTCAAGACAGGTCCTGGAAACTCTAGGGCCAGGGAGAAGTGCTGAGAACAGAAAATATTTTGTCAAGCTGAACTAAAGAGGGCCCTCAACTGGAGTGGCCTCCTTATTGGCCTGCTCTGCCTTGAGTTCTTCCTAGTGTCTTTCCTGCTCATAACCCTTGAGTGGAGCTTCATCTAGCACAGGGGTCAGCAAACTTCTTTCTGAAAAGAACCAGATAGTAAATATTTTAGGCTATGCAGGCTGTATGGTCTTTTTGGCAGTGATTCAGTTCTGCCAATTAGTACGAAAGTAGCCATAAATGGAGTGAATGTGTCTGTGTTTCTATAAAACTTTATTTCTAAAAACAAGGCTAAGGACTGAATTTGGCCCACAGGCCACAGTTTGTTGAGACCTAATTTAGGGGTTCTGCATATTTTTCAGCCTTGTTCCATTCCCGTGGCTACACTTTGGCTCCTGTGGCCCAATCCATTTAGAATTGCTTCTTCTTCTCCCTCTCTTCCTGCTCCATCTATATTCCACATATCCATTTTGAATCTCTGTATTTTCCTCCATGAAACCTGCAATGATTGCTCCAACCAATACAACCCAAGTGAGTTTTCTGTAGCCTTGTGGCATTTCTAGTTAGGACCACAGAGTTAGAAACTAATTGTTTCATGAGTATTAGTTTCCTCTTCCCAACAATAATTGTGAGGTCCTTGAGGGAAGAGAATACATCTTATATTCATATATACTTTCTACACCTCCTCTAGTACAGTGATTGGCACATAAAAAAAAAAAGAAAAGAAAAAAACCAAACCCGTTGCCGTAGAGTCGATTCAGACTCATAGCCACCCTATAGGACAGAGTAGAACTGCCCCATAGGGTTTCCAAAGGGCACCTGGTGGATTCAAACTGTTGACCTTTTGGTTAGCAGCCAAACTCTTAATCACTATGCCACCAGGGTTTCCAATTGACACATATTAAGTGGTTAATGCATACTTGCTAATTGATTTATTGACATACGTTTCTATCACTATATATTTGTTCCTTAGTGTGGTACATTGAAAAATGGTTGACCAAGATGTTGACATCCTAATCACTAGAACCTGTGAATGCTACATTATAAGGCAAAAGGAACTTGGCAGATATGGTTAAGTTAAGAATCATGAGCTGGGGAGATTATCCTAGATTAACTGAGTAGGTCCAATGTAACCACAACAGTCCTTAGAAGAGGGAAGCAGAGGGAGATTTGACTCAGAAGAGGAGAAAGCAATGTGATGATAGAAGTGGAGACTGGAGTGAGTGGAGCCAGCCCTGCCAACATCTTTTTTTTTATTTTTTAATTGTACTTTAAGTGAAAGTTTACAATTCAAGTTAGTCTGTCATACAAAAATTTATACATACATTGTTATGTGACCCTAATTTCTCTCCCTATACTGTGACAGCACACTCCTCCTTTCCACCCCTGATTTCCTGTGTCCATTAAACCAGCTCCTG
>NW_004444030.1:11248068-11249742 GCF_000243295.1 Trichechus manatus latirostris
TGCTTCACGGATTCATCATTGTTCTTTATTGTTGTGTAGTATTCCATTGTGTGAATATACCATAATTTGTTTACCCGTTCATCCATGATGGGCACCTAGGTTGTTTCCATCTTTTTGCTATCTTTGCTATTGTGAACAGTGCTGCAATGAACATGGGTGTGCATATATCTATTCGTGTGATGGCTTTTATTTCTCTAGGATATATTCCAAGGAGTGATATTTCTGGATCGTATAGTACTTCTATTTCTACCTTTTTAAGGAAGCAGCAAATCGATTTCTAAAGTAGTTGTACCATTTTACATTCCCACCAACAGTGTACAAGTGCTCCAGTCTCTCCACAACCTCTCCAGCATTTATTATTTTGTGTTTTTGGATTAATGTTAGTCTTGTTGGGGTGAGATGGTATCTCATTGTAGTTTTGATATGCATTTTTCTAATGACTAATGATGGTGAGCATTTCCTTATGTGTCTGTTACCACCTAAATGTCTTCCTTGGTGAAGAGCCTGCTCATATCCTTTACGTATTTTTTAATTCGGTTACTTGTCTTTTTGTTGTTGAGGTTTTGCAGTATCTTGTAGATTTTAGAGATTAGATGCTGATAAGATTTGTCATAGCCAAAATTTTTTTCCCAGCCTCTGGGTTGTCTTTATACTCTTGGTGAAGTCTTTCGATGAGCATAAGTGTTTGATTTTTAGGAGCTCCCAGGTATATAGTTTCTCTTCTAGTGTTTGTGCATTGTTACTTATGGTTTGTATTGTGTTTATGCCACATATTAGGGCTCCTAGCATTGTCCCTATTTTTTCTTCCATGATCTTTATCGTTCTTGATTTTATATTTAGGTTTTGGTCCATTTTGTGTTCCTTTTTGTGCATGGTTGTGAGGTATGGATCTTGTTTCAGTTTTTTGCAGATAGATATCCAGTTATGCCAGCACCATTTGTTAAAGAGACTGTCTTTTCCCCAATTAGTGGACTTTGGGACTTTGTCAAATATCAGCTGCTTATAGGTGGATGAATTTATGTCCGAATTCTCAATTTTGTTCCATTGGTCTATGTATCTGTTGTTGTACCAGTACCAGGCTCTTTTGACTACTGTTGCAGTATAATAGTTTCTAAAATCCGGTAGTGTGAGACCTCCCACTTTGTTCTTCTTCTTGAGTGATGCTTTACTTATCCGGGGCCTCTTCCCTTTCCATATGAAGTTGGTGATTTGTTTCTCCATCTGATTAAAAAATGACGGTGGAATTTGGATCAGGATTGCATTGTATCTGTAGATCGCTTTGGGTAGAATTCACATTTTCACAATGTTGAGTCTTCCTATCCATGAGTAAGGTACATTTTTCCACTTATGTAGTTCTCTTTTGGTTTCCTGCAGTAATGTCTTTGTAGTTTTCATTGTAAAGGTCTTTTACGTCTCTGGTTAGATTTATTCCTAAGAATTTTATCTTTTGGGGGGCTATTGTAAATGGTATTGATTTGTTGATTTCCTCTTCGAAGTCCTCTTTGTTGGTGTAAAGGAATCCAGCTGATTTTTGTATGTTTATCTCATATCCTGAAACTTTGCTGAAATCTTCTATTAGTTCCAGTAGTTTTCTTGCGGATTCTTTGGGGTTTTCTGTGCATAAGATCATATCATTTGCAAATAGAGATACTTTGACTTCTTCCCTACCAATTT
>NW_004444031.1:0-1447 GCF_000243295.1 Trichechus manatus latirostris
TGTAAGAGAAATATTCACCTTTACATGTTGGGGGCTTTGGGGACCATCCGAAGTGGTAGCACTGAGTGGAATCTGGTCCAACTCTTTTAGATCTCTGTCTGCAGGAGAAACGCAGTATATCTCCAACTTTATATTTCTCTTTCTTGGGTGAAGCTTCTAAGTTTTGTGGTAAATCAGGAACGCTGCATTTTCTTTCTAAAAAAAAAAGTAAAATAGTTGAAAGATAACATACAATTTATCATTGCCAAAAAAAAATTTATATGTGTCATGCAACAATGAGGTGTTGGGTGCTATGCACACAGAGGGGCATCAGATATACCCTTTTCCCTGAAAAAAAAAATAAAAAACTTTACATTTTTGTTCACCCTGTCAATTTTTGCAGGACTCTGTGAGAAATATTAAGGTATTGAACAGCAATATGTGTGTCCTGAAAATTTATTTGTAAAGTAAACTTGCTTAGTTTGGATCTCATTTTATAACTGGTATGTATAAAACGTAAGGTTAATTTTTTTCACATTAGAAACATAAAATTAGTCTTTCATATTAATAAAAGAATGCTACAGTTTTTATATTGCACATTTAATAAAAATTTATATTTTGTTCACTGTAATTAGCCCACTGACATTAAGTCAATTCCAACTCATAGCTACACTATACGACACAATAGAACTGCCCCCGTTGGGTTCCAAGGCTGTAGTCTTTACAGATGCAGACTGCTACATCTTCCTTCCGCAAAGTGACTGATGGATTTGAACTGCTGACTTTCAGTTAGTAGCCAAGCACTTAACCACTGCACCATCAGGGTTCTTTCCAATATAATTAGGGAGCCATAATGTAGGAAGGATGCAGTATCTAATATATTTTAAGTTAGAACATCATTAAAAATCAAATAATTAAATGTTTACAAGGATGAAAACAAACCCTCACTCATTAATTTATAAAATTAAAATCTATGATTTAAGAATTAGAATCATGCTAACAAAAAAATTCACACTATCAGAAAGTTAAGTAGTAACACATAATCCTAAAATTCAATGTAAATTAACTATTTCAAAAACGTAATGCCACCAAATAACTAAATAAATACACTTCTGTTTTTATTTTTTGTTGACATTAGCAGCTAAATTGAGATCACACTTGAATGAGAATCACTAATATTTCTCTTTTAAATTTCAATTCCTTTCAACTACATAGCAATTATTTTATTTGTATTTGTGTTTGTTTACATATTTTGTTCTCATTTTATATAAATTCTCTTTCTCATCATGTTGTGGAACAAACTGTCCTAACAACTAAAAAAAAATGATCTTGATTGTTGGGTATTTTTCAAGTACTATATTTATGTAGAGATAATAACTTATGAAATGTGATTTAAGGAACAATTTGAATGGGTATACCCTGAATTAGAGATATTTGTTTTTGCCCAAAGGTCAAAATCATAAATCCC
>NW_004444031.1:1903-4492 GCF_000243295.1 Trichechus manatus latirostris
GGTCTGAGTTCAAAAAACCTGTATCTACCTCTAATCACAGAAAACAAATCCAAACTCTCTAAGATCCAGACCTTGCCTACATGTCCAATGTTATCTTATTTTAAAAGTATTTATCATTTGCTTCCTTATTTGGTCCAACACGTTGTGTCCCAACCCCACTCTTCTATATGTTAATGAAAGCTCTGGAAAGGCAGGCCTATATATGCATTTTTCACTATTTTCTCCTAGCCTATTTAATAGGTGTTTGTTGACAGCCTAAATGAGTCAGATTTAACTGGGCTCTCGACAGTGCTAACCAAGTCTACCTCACTGCTATAATAAACTCACTCTTCTTCTCTCTGCAGTCTCTATTTTAAACCTTTTCTCTCTGCACAGTGCTTCTCCTTTTCCTACCCCTAAACACTGCTCATTCTCAGATGACCTTGCCTAATACTTCACCGAAAATAGAAACCATCACCTCCTGCTTCTTTCCAGCATTCAGTTTACAGAAGTCATTGTCTTTCTTTCCTCCTGTTACAAAGTTGGAAGTAGCCCTGCTGCCACCAAAGCCTAGAACCTCCACAGGAGCTCTACTTCCCTTTTCCTCCCACAGTCACAGGGACATATCTACCTGCTGTATTCAATCTCTGTCTGTTTGCCTCTCTACCACAGTCTTGTCTTCAGTGGTCAGCATGTTCTCATAGCTACAAACTTAAATAAATAAACATATAAAACTTTCCGTCAGTGCATAATTTCCTCTAGTCATATTCTGAACTTTCTATTCCCTGTCACAGGCAAACTTCTTCAAAGAGTTATGTCTATATGCTTCCTCTATTTTAACATTTTCTTTTCTTCAAGCCTGTAACAGATTCATTGTTGGATTTTTTTTTTCCTCCTGATTCTCTGAATCCTCCTTTTTTCCATCTATGTTGTCACCTATTCCCCTTCTCTTCAACCTCTACTTGTTGAAATGTTTCAGGGCTTAGTCCGACACTCTCTTCCTTTTCATTCTGTGTGCTTTAATAACTTATATGTTGATAATCCAAATGTTTATCATCTGACTAGCCCTATAGTTCCAACTCTCCTGTTTACATATCCAATTTTAAATGACCATGAGTAGTTCAACTATAATGTTTCCAAGCCATAAGTTGTGGTGTATCCTCCCAAAAGTGGTCTCTGTCCTACCAACACCATTTTAGAAATTGACGGCAGTGCAGTGAATAGCTTTTATATGGATTTTCTAGCCATGGTCTTATAACTCGCACAAAGTGATCGCCTGGGCCACAGTCTTACAAGGGACTGGTACACTACTACTCAAACTGAGTGACTTGTACCCTACCAAGGGGATTGGCTAGGTTATGGTCCGGTTGGGAGGACCATGCCTTGAAATTGACAAGGGCCAATCCCACAGAGTTTCAGAGGGACCTCACTATCATCAAGAGGAGTCAGGAGCAGAGCATGTCCTTTCAACCCAGGGTCCTTGTGTACATAACCTCCTAGACGCAGAAAAGACAGCTATAACACTGAGGAAGTCAACAGATGGCAAGAAGCAGCAGCAAGTACAGCACAGCCAAGCAGCACAGAAGCAGCAGCAGCAGAATGAACGGCATGAACTGTGAGACCAGCTGTGACTTTGCTAGCCGAAGGAGAGTGAGCGCTTTTGGGAAGGAGGCTTGCTGATGGAGCAAGGTTCTTCCAGGCACTTGTTGACAGAGCAAAAAGAACTGTAACACTTGTCCGTGTGAGACAGAGGCCTGCATGTGCCCCATGCGGAGATCATACGACCATCCTCCTTGTGTAGCTAGGCAGTATCCATTAAGCCCTCAGGCCGTGTAGGCCCAGGTAGCATGGCAGGAGACAGCGGCAGAGGCCTGGGAAGGTCCAGCTGCAGAGGTTTGGGATATGCTGTGCAGGTGTCTTCCTGTGAACGAACTGAGGCCCAGTGAACCCAGCGTCAGAGGAGAAGACTTGGGAGCCATACAGGCCCCTCAGCTGCATGGTGGTAGCCAGAGGCAGCACTGATGTGAACACAGCATCTGACCTGAACCACAGCATGCCGGCCCAGCAGTATAAGAATGGATGTGGTTAATTTGGGGAAGGGTAAGCATTTCCTGTCTGAGAATCTGTTGTTGTAGTTTATAATTTGCTTTCTATAAATAATAATGATTTTCACTTTGGCAACACTGTGTAAGTGTCTCATGCGTCCAGCTTGATCACAGAGGAACATAGCACCCAAGGAATGGTTGATGCCAGTGGGTGTCTGTGACTCATTCCTAGCGGTCTTATGGCTGCTAGAAGTTTGAGGTACTACCTGTCTGCATGAGCAATGCAGAGACAGATAGGCATACTGTGGCATTGCTATTTACATACTTGTTTCTGAAAAACAAAGCAAAACATATGAGTCCCTTAACCTAACATTTAATAACATGGCCTCTCCTTTCTACCACCATATATATCCCAGATTTGTCCTCTGCTCTACATCTCATCAGTTACCACCTTATCTGAATCCCCATCATTTCTCACCCTACGAGAACTCACTGCTTCCTGTCTTGACTACTCATGCACAATGTCAAGGAACAACAACAACAAAAAAAAACTTTCATAAATGTA
>NW_004444031.1:4957-6465 GCF_000243295.1 Trichechus manatus latirostris
TCTCAGGGCAGCCGTCAGCCCCCTGCCTGGCTCAGCGCGTGATCCCCTACCACAGCCAGAGTCCAGTGCCTGCACCAATCACCCATGCCTCTCTAGGACTGGGGGTGAGAACCTGTATCACACACTTGGTGACCGACTGCCTGCACACCCGAGCTGATCCCATATAGGAAATTTTAACGGACTCTGGCGTGCACATACTTAGTTACAGAACTAACTACCTTGTGACAGGACATTAGAGATCAAAAGGTGTCAAAAATCAAACTACTGCACACGAGCAGCCTATTTGGGCATATCAAAACAAAACAGAATAAGAAGCTAGGTCTCACTAAGCAAACACAAAATAAAATTATATTATTGATGGCTCAGAGACAACAGTCAATATCAAGACACATAAAGAGGCAGTCCATCATGGCTTCAGCAAGCCCCCAAAATAAAGAATCAATAAGTTCTCTGGAAGAAGAGAACTTCTTGGAATTACCAGAGACAGAATACAAAAGATTAATATACAGAACTCTTCTAGAAATAAGAAAGGAAATTCGACAGAACGCAGAAGCAGCCAGGCAACATAAAGACACAGTAGTAGAGGAACTTAAAAAAGTTGTTCAAGAACATAATGCCAAATTTAATAGGCTGCAAGAATCCATAGAGAGACAGCAATCAGAAATCCAGAAGATTAACAATAAAATTTCACAATTAGACAACTCAATAGAAAGTCACAGGAGCAGAACTGAGGCAGTAGAACTTAGAATCAGTGCCATTGAAGATAAAGCTCTTGATGCCAACTTATTGGAGGAAAAATCAGATAAAAGATTTAAAAAGAAGGAAGAAACTCTAAGAGTGATGTGGAACTCTATCAAGAGAAATAACCTGCGAGTCAGTGGAGTACGAGAACAGGGGGGAATAACAGAAAATACAGAGAAAGTTGTTGAAGATTTGTTGACAGAAAACTTCCCTGATATCATGAAAGATGAGAAGATATTTATCCAAGATGCTCATCAAATCCCACATAAGGTAGACCCTAAAAGGAAGTCACCAAGATGTATTAAAATCAAACTTACCAAACCAAAGATAAAGAGAGAATTTTAAGAGCAGCTAGGGATAAAAGAAAAGTCATCTGCAAAGGAGAGTCAACTAGAATAAGCTCAGACTACTCAGCAGAAACCATGAAGGCTAGAAGGCAATGGGAGGACATATTTAAAGCCTTGAAGGAAACTAACTGTCAGCCAAGAGTTATATATCCAGCAAAACTGTCACTCAAATATGATGGTGAAATTAGGGCATTTCCAGATAAACGGAAGTTCAGGGAATTTGCAAAAACCAAACCAAAATTACAAGAAATACTAAAGAGAGTCCTATGGTTACATAATCAATAACACCAGCTAACAACACAAGACTAGAACACAGGACAGAGCAAACAGATACTGACTCAGATACAGAAATCGAAATTACATCAAAGCTAAAACACTGAAAATAGGGAAACAAATATCAATATGTAAAAAAAAAAAAGA
>NW_004444031.1:10128-13171 GCF_000243295.1 Trichechus manatus latirostris
GGGAGGGAGGGTGAGGGTTATTCACTAACTAGATAGTAGATAAGAATGATCTTAGGTGAAGGGAAGAACAGCACACACTACAGGGGAAGCCAGCACAACTGGACTGAACCAAAGCTAAGAAGTTTCCTCAATACAATCAAATACTTTGGGAGACAGAGTACCAGGGATGTGGGGTCTGGGGACCATGCTTTCAGGGGACATCTATGTCAATTGGCATAACAAACCTTATTAAGAAAATGTTCTGCATCCTTAAAAGCTTGCAAGTGGCCATCTAAGATGCATCAATTGGTCCCAACCACTTGGATTAAAGGAGAACGAACAACACCAAAGACACAAGGAGAGTATTGGTGCAAGAGACAGAATGGGCCACATAAACCAGAGACTTCATTAGCCTGAGACCAGAAGAACTAGATGGTGCCCGGCTACCACCAATGAATGTCCTGACAGGGAACACAACAGAGGGTCCCTGATGGAGCAGTAGAACGATGGGATGCAGAACTCAAATTCTGGTAAGAAGACCAGACTTAATGGTCTGACTAAGACTGGAGGCACCCTGGAAAGCAAGGCCCCTGGTCTCTCCATCACCCCAGAACTAAAATAATTTCCGAGGCCAACTCTTCAAACAGGGATTGGACTGGACTGTGGAACGTAAAGTGATACTTGTGAAGAATGTGCCTCTTAGACAAGTCACTATAAGAGACCAAAGGGGCGGCTTCTGTCCAGAGGTGAGAGGGGAAGGCAGAGAGTTACGAGCTGGTTGAATGTTCATGGGGATTCGGGGACGGAGGGGAGGAGTGTGCTGTCACAGAATGGGGTGAGCGGTTGGGGTCTCATAACAAATGTATGTTAAAAAAAATTCTGTATGGGAGACTAACTTGAAATGTAAACCTCATTTAATTACAACAATAAAAAAAAGAAAAAGAAAAACAATTAACCCAATGTTAATATGCTCTGAAGTAACCTGGATAATTTAGCCTTTGCCTTCTATCCAACCTCAGCTCATAAAATTTTCCCACATTTTCACTATACCCATCTCACTGTGGTATTTTCCAAACAGTATTTTTCTTTTAGAGCTTTCCACATATTATTTCCTTTGTTTGGAACACTCTACATCCACTCATTTTTCACAGATTCAAGGCTACTTTCTGTATCTGGAAAGCAGGCAACTGTTTGGTAAACATCCAAGAGATTTTCATAACAGTCCAGAGAATGTGTTAATATCTGAAAGTACAGAGTTCTTGGCAGGAACTGAAGAAATTTACACTCAAGGTAGGCAAAAGCAAAAACTCAGGAGTAAAATAGCTGAAGAGGTTGTGATTAACCATAAAAAAACCCCAAAAAACCAAACCCATTGCTGTAGAGTCAATTCTGACTCATAGTGACCCTAGTTTTAAATAATTTCAAAGTTTTCATTAAAGATTACTTGAAAACAATTTATTTTTAATGACAAATCTTTAATGTATGTGGCCCATAGGAAATACTACTTTGATACACTGTTTTAAAGATAGAATATTATCTTTTGGCTTCAAAACACCATCTCCTCCCAGTTTACATTAAATCAGAAGGAGACACGTTGATTTTAATCATTGTTCCTTAACAATGTCTCTAGATAATTCAATTACTCCCCAAAGGAATATATATAGGTTATATTACCCCCAAGAAATAAATACCAGAAGAAAAAAAAAGACAGTACTTACCATAACACGTGGGTGTGTCAGACCAACCATCATAACCACATACTATAGAGCCTGTGGTGCTTCCACCTGTGTTTTCATAGCCAGCTCTGCATTCATAGTCCAGCTTGTCGTTGAGCTTAAACCATGTACCATTACTTTTCGGTCTGGCATTCTCAAAGAATGGCATATCACAAGATTCTAATGCATGAGAAAATTAAGGATTTCATTTCATATTATTGAAGGGGCAAGCTAACTGAGTAAATTCCATCCCAGAAGCAAAAATCCTTCCCAGTGATGTGCTAATATTTAAGTTACTTTTAAAAATAAGCTAAGACCAAAGATAAATTGTTCTCCTGCAATCATTACAATAAAAATGTATGTTTATGTATACAGCACTCCTCACATCACTTAAATCATCTGAAAAATTATATTAAGTACATTTTCTCAATTCTATTTATACTTGTAAGCTTGTCATATGCTTGTGATATGTTGGTAATAAAACAAGTCATTAGAAGTGTATAATTGTTTTTCAGAAAACAAATGTTTTTTAAATTTAAGATGCCAATCTTATTACCAATCGTGACATATATACCAGAGAAAAATGGATTAATTGGATATAAAAATCTGTATATTTAATATCTGACATTTTCTCTTCCATAATAAAGTCTTATAATAGATATTTGATCACAATTTAGTATAAAACGATTTGATATGAGAGCAACTTTTGCCATTTTTCTTTAGCCCAAGCCCATAGTAAACAGAAAAATTGAAAAAATAAATTAAAAGATAATTATCTTTTACTACAAAAATATCACTGAGTGGTTTTGGGAAAATAAAGTATGTACAAAGGCAAAAGAAGAAAATTGTTCTTAGTGGATCTTTATAAACATCTAGGTAGTGGGGTGGAGAAAATTTTCAACACAATAGAATTTATTACTATCAAGAAATGTTTCTCTTCATTACCTAGACATTTATGAAGATTTTCCAAAAGGGCAGCAGGAATTTTCATTAGTGGACCTCTCCTACAGCATTAATTGTATAAATTATAAAGGTCAAATTCTTGTGGGATTCTGCAGTATGGACTCATCACTTAACGTGACATTTATGCCTAGGAACAAGGATTCCAATATAAAAGTCTGGTCACCTAAACACAGGAACAACAGACCGGAAGGTTTCAGCTGAAAACAAACAAATCTACAGCAGAATACTCATGAGGCTCCCTCAGTAGTTTCAAAATCATGAGTTTGATTTAAAGCAGAAAAACTTCAACTGAAAAGATAGAATGAGCCCCCTTCCTATCAGTAATTACTCTAAAAAGGCAAAAAAAGACCTAGCTAAGTAACTCACTATATATACTATAATCATAT
>NW_004444031.1:13430-16150 GCF_000243295.1 Trichechus manatus latirostris
ACTGATGCATATGGGTTGAGTTGACCACCCACTTTCTAAACAAGTAATAGATCCTGATGTTGTACCATCTGTTGTCACGTATCCTGATTTACACTTATATCGTGTTGGTTTATTTACTGGATATAAATACTCAGATTCAGAAACAAATCCATTTTCAATATGTATATCTGATTTTGAACATGTTTCTAGAAGAAGAAGGCACAAGGGAAAAATAGGCATATATTCAATAACCATTTTTTATTCTGAGTTAAATAATATGACAATATAAACATTTTTTATTCAGTCAAATAATATGACAATATAATAAAACAATAAATCATTTGTAATTGAAAATCTGAAATAACTGTAATTATCCAAATTCTTGTGTCAGAAAATAAAGCTCGGTCTCCTAAGATACTACATCAAGAAGCTTTATTAAATATTTTTTGAAACAAGACAAGATTTAAAACAAACACTAAGAAAGAGCCAGGAACAACTAGCTTTAGCATGCTATAGGATTCCAGATCCATCAGACAATTAGATTCCTAATAATTTACTATGCGGGATTATGAGTGCTATTCCATAAATAAATTGTTACTTGCGATAGCATCGACTCTGACAGAATGAAAAGTTTCCCAGCCCTGCGTCATCCTCATGACCACTGGCATTCTCAAGTCCATCGTTTCAACCACTGTAAAAATCTTTCTCACAGAGAATCTCCCTCACCTTCTCTGACCCTCTTTTTCACCAAACACAATGTTGTCCTCTAGTGATTGATCCCTCCTAATGGCATGTCCAAAGCAATTGATTCAGACAATGTTCTGTTGTGATCCATAAGGTCTTCACTGGCTAATTTTTGGAAGTAGATGACCAGGTTTTTCTTCCTATCTTAGTCTGGAAGATCTGCTAAAACCTATTCACCGTGGGTGACCTTGCTCATATTTAAAATACTGGTGGCATAGCTTCCAGCATCATGGCAACATGCAAACCACCACAGCAGGTGGTATTTTGGAAGAAATTTGCCATACTAAACTTCTAGTATTAAAAAATAGTATACGTTCCATATCAATGACTTCAATTTCCACATTAAGCTTGGAAAATATACAGGAAATTAAAACCAGAGAAAACAGAAGAAAGAAAAGAATGATCGGAGCAAAAATTAACAAAGTAAAAAAAAGAAAAACATTAAGGGCAATTAATGAAACAAAAAGCTTGGATGAGTAAAACTGTAAACCTCTGAATAGACTGATCAGGAAAAAAAGAGAGAAGACACAAATTACCAATATCAATAGGTGTTAAAAGGATAATAAGGGGATATTATGAACAATGTTATGCCAGTAATCTCAACAACTTAGAGGAATTGCCAAAGTGCTTGAGAGCCACAACCTACCAAATTTCAATCAAGGAAGAGTAGATAACATGTATATACTTACATGTATTAAATACAGTGAATTTGAAGTTAACTAAAAAAATTCCCAAAAAGATAAGTTCAAGTAGAGATAGCTTCACTGGTGAATTCTACCAAACATTTAAGGGAGAAAAAAGTATAATTCTAAATAGACTTGTCCATAAAATTGAAGAGGAAGAGATATTTGACTTTTCATTCTACAGGGCTTGTAATATCCTATTACTAAAACCAAACAAAGACATTAGAAGTGCTAAAAAAAGGAGACCAATACCCTTCATGAACAAAGATGTAAAAGTTAACAAAATTTTAACAACTGAATCCAAAATTCTATAAAAATGATAATATATTAGGTTCAAATGGTTATCAAAGAATGCAAGGATGGTTTGTCATTAGAAAAGATGTCAGTGTAATTCATCATATTAAGACGCTAAAAAAAATATATATATAGACATCTCAATGGTAAAAGACTGAATGTGTTTACCCTAAGATCGGGAAGAATACTTGGAAGTTTACTCTCACCACTGCTATTCAATATTTTACTGGCATTTTGTTTACTAAAACAACCCAAAAGGAAGAAATAAAAAGTTTCTGGATGGGAAAAGAAGTAAAAAGATCTTTATTTGCAGTTGCCACGATGTCTTCATAGAAAATTCAATGGATTACTAGAATTAATAAGTGAATTTAGCAAGGTTACAAGATATGAGCTCAGTAAACACAAAAAATCTATTTCTATATACTTGCAATGAACCATCAGATATTGAAATTAAGAAAAACAATATTGTGTCCACTGACATAAAAATACAAAATATTTAGGAATAAATCTGAAAAAATGTGTGCAAGATCTATACACCAAAAACTAGAAAATATTGCTGAGAAATATTAAAGATACTTAATATGAAGAGACATAATGTGTTCGTGGGTCAGAAGACTCAATACTGTGAAGTCAATTTTCCTAAAACTATTTCTACAGATTCAATGCAGTCCTCATAAAAATCCCAGATTCTTTTTTTCATAATTGTCAAGATTATTCAAATTGTCACATAGAAATGAAAAGGGCCTGAAGCAGCCTTTCAAAAGAGATAAACCAAGTTGGAAAGTTAACACTACTAATGTCAAGACATTAAAAAACTTGAGCCATATACAAAAACTAATTCAAAATGATCAAAGATCTAAATATAAAGCCAAAAACTATAAAGTTCATAGAAGAAAAAATAGGACCAACACAACAGGCCCTAAAACACAGCATTAACAGGATACAAACCACAACCATCAACACACAAACCCCAGAAGACAAGCTAGATAACTGGGATCTTCTAAAAATCAAACACCTATG
>NW_004444031.1:17460-26412 GCF_000243295.1 Trichechus manatus latirostris
GGGTTCTGGACAGAGCTGGAGAAGGGTGTGGAACAAAATTCTAACACACACACAAAAAAGACCAGATTTGCTGGCCTAAAGGAGACTGGAGAAACCCCAAGAGTATGGCCCCCAAACACCCTTTTAGCTCAGTGGTGAAGTCACTTCCGAGGTTGGACAGCAGGGGATTGGGCAGCACCATAAAACAAAACGGGAGAATGACAGCAGATTATTGTAAAACTTAATCAGGTGATGACTCCAATTGCAGCTGCTGTTCAGATATGATTTCATGCTTTTGAGCAAATTAATACATTTTCTGGTACCTGGTATGCAGCTATTGAGGTGGCCAATGCCTTTTTCTTGATTCTCATTTCAAAGGAACACCAGAAGCAGCTACCCTTCAGCTGGCAAGGTTAGCAATACACCTTCACTGTCCTACCTCAGCGGTATAGCAACTCTCCAGCCCTATGTTATAACTTAGTACACAGGTACTTGATTGTCTTTTCCTGCCACAGACCTCACACTGGTCTATTACACTGATGATATGCTGATTAGACCTAGTAAGGAAGAAGTGCCAATGACTCTGGACTTACTGGTAAAACATTTGCATGCTATAGGGTGGGAAATTAATCAGAAAATAATTCAGACACCTTTCACCTCAGTGAAATTTCGAGGAGTCTAGTGCTGTGGGGCATTTAAAAAGGGGACACAACACTTGATGGGCTTCTTGGGATTTTGGAGACAACATATGCCTCATCTGCGTGTGCTGCTCCAGCCTATTTATGAAGTGAACTGAAAAGCCTCTATTTCTGAGTGGGGTCCAGAACAAGAGAAGTTTCTGAAACATTTGCAGGCTGCCTTGCAAGCTGCCCTGCCACTTGGGCCATATGATTCAGCTGACTCAATGGTGCTTGAAGGGTCATTCACAGATATGGATGCTGTTTGGAGTCTTTAGCTGGACCCTATTCGTGAATCACAATGCAGACCTTAAGAGTTGGAGAAAAGTCCTTTCATCTGCAGATAATTACTCTCCTTTTGAGAAACAGCTTTTGGCTTGTTACTAGACTTTAGTAGAGCATGAACACTTAACCATGAGTCATCAAGGCACTATGAGGCCTGAGCTGCCCATCATAAACCAGATGTTGTCTCATCCACAAGGCCACAAAGTCAGATATGCACAGCAGCACTCCATCAGTAAATGGAAGTGGTATGTACAAGATCGAGCTTGAGCAGCAAGTGAAGGCACAAGTATGTTGCATGAGGAAGTGGCCCAAATGCCCATGGTACCAACTCCTGTCACATTACCTGCCCTCTCCCAGTCTGCACCTACAGCCGCATGGGGAGTTCCTTATGATCAGTTGACTGAGGAAGAAAAAATGTGCCTGGTTTACAGATGGTTCTGTGCAATATGTAGGCACCACTCGAAAGTGGACAACGGCATCACTATAGCACCTTTCTGGGACCTTCCTGAAGGACAATGGTGAAGGGAAATCCTCCCAAAGGACAGAACTTTGAGCAGTGCACCTGGTTGTTCACTTTGAGTGGAATGAGAAATGGCCAGATGTGCAACTGTATATTGATGCTAATTGTTTGGCTGGATGGTCAGGGACTTGGAAGGAACATGATTGGAAAATTGGAGACAAGGATTTATGGGGAAGAGTTATGTGGATAGACCTCTCTGAATAGGGCAAAGAAGTGAAGATATTTGTGTCTCATGTGAATGCTCACCAAAGGGTGACCTCAGCAGAGGATGATTTTAACAATCAAGTGGATAGGATGACGCGTTCTGTGGAAACCAGTCATCCTCTTTCCCCAGCTACTCCCATCATTGCCCGATGGGCTCATGAATAAAGTGGCCATGGTGGCAGGGATGGAGGTTATGCATAGTCTCAGCAACATGGATTTCCACATACAAAGGCCAACTTAGCTACAGCCTCTGCTGAGTGCCCAACCTGCCAGCAGAGTAGACCAAAACTGAGTCCCTGATATGGTACCATTCCTCAAGGTGATCAGCCAGCAACCTGGTGGCAAGTTGATTACACTGAACCACTTCCATCATGGAAAGGGCAGCATTTTATTCTTACTGGAATAGGCACTTACTCTGGATATGGATTTGCCTTCCCTGCACACAGTGCTTCTGCCAAAACTGCTATCTGTGGACTTACAGAATGCCTTATCCACTGTCATGGTGACCCACATAGCATCACTTTGGATCAAGGGACTCACATCACAGGAAATGAAGTATGGCAGTGGGCCCATACAAATGGAATTCACTGCTCTTGCCGTTTTCCCCATAATCCTAAAGAAGCTGACTTGATAGAACACTGGGATGGCCACAATTAAGGCTCTAGGCAGGTGGCAATACCTTGCAGTGTTGGGGCATTGTTTTCCAAGAGTTTGTACATGCTCTAAACCAACATCCAGTATATGATGTTGTTTATTTATTCCATAGCCAGGATTTATGGGTCCAGGAATCAAGGGGTCAAAATGGAAGTGGCACCACTCAGTATTACCCCTAGTGACCCACTCGTAAAATTGTTGCTTCCTGTCTCTGTGACCCTATGCTCTGTGAGTCTAGAGGTCTTAGTTCCAAAGGGAGGAATGGTCCCACCACGAGACACAATAGTGATTCTATTGAATTGGAAGTGAAGAATGCTACCTGGCCACTTTGGGTTCCTTATGCCTCTGGATCAACAGGCAAAGAAGGGAGTTACTGTATTGGCTGCCATGAATGATCCTGAATACCAAGTAAAAATCGATTGATATTACATAATGGAGGTAAAGAAGAGTATGCCTTGGATACAGGAGATTCCTAAGGACATCTCTTAGCACTACCATGCCCCATGATTAAAGTCAATGGCAAACTACAAAAACCCAATTCCGGCATAACTACCAATGGCCCAGACCCTTAGGAATGAAGGTTAGGGTCACTCCACTAGGCGAAGAACCACAACCAGCTGAGGTGGTTGCTGAGGGTAAAGGGAGTATGGAATGGGTGGTGGGAGAAGGTAGTTCTAAATACCGATTATGACCACGTGAGCAGTTGTAGAAATCAGGACTGTAATTGTTATGAGCATTACTTACTTGTATGTGTGAATCAAATATTTTTGTTTTCTTCACTCTAAAATATAAGATGTAAACGGGGCTAGTGTGTTTTCAGTTGTACACATGTTAGTTGTATCATGTTAGGCACAAGTATGACTTTGTAATTGTCTTTACTTAGAGATCGTGTATGGTTTAAGGAGATGTGTACAGACGTCAAGTTGATAAGGAGTGGAATGTGTTGGCTAAGATTGTGGGTCAACTTAGAGAGTCCAAAATGGTCCACATGTATAGTCAGTTGATATTTGATAAAGGAGCAAAGGCAATTCCATGGAGAAAGAATAGTCTTTTCAACAAATGGTATTATAATAATCAAGCATCAAAATGAAAAACAATGAACATTGCCACATTCCTCACCTCTTACACAAAAATTAACTCAAAATTGATCCCATAACTAAATTTAAAACATAAAAATATAAAACTTCTACAAGAGAAGATAATTTTAGTTTAGACAATTTTTGGATATGGCACCATAAATATAAACAATAAAAGAAAACAACTGATAAATTGGAATCAAAATTGAATATACTTTCTCTACGGAAGACACTACAAAAAGAATGAAAATGTAAGGTATAGATTGAGAGAGAGGGTGATATATGCAAAACACATATCTGACAAAGCACTAGTATCCAGAATATATCATGAACTCTCAAAAATTCAATAATCATTTAAAAAATTAGTAAAAAAGTAGAAAAAAAGATTTGACATATTTCACCAAAGAAGATACATAGATGGCAAATAGGCACAGAAAAAGTGCTCAACATAGCATTAGTCATTAGTGAATGAAATATTACAATGGTCAAAAAAGAACAAAAAACAAAAACAAAGTAAAACAATAACTTCACCATATCAAGTGTTAGCAAGGCTGGAGAGCACCTGGAACTCTCATCCATTAAAGGTGGAGGATGGTGTAAATACAAAGGGGCACTATGAAGGAAGTTTTTTGTGGTGATAAGACTGTTATTTATACAGAATATTTATCGTGATGACTCGTGTACCTGTAAAATATTATAGAACTCTACACCAAAATATAAAAACAATTTACTGCATGTAATTAAAAAAAAATTGTACCCGGGGATCATCAAAAAATTTCAACTGTAATTAAGGATATTAGATGCAAGTTCATTAATAATTACATTTTCATTGTTTAGTAGTTCAGTATGGCTACTGAGAAACAATGATGGATCCTGGAAACTAACTGTAGACTCTAGGGAATTGAGAACACGGGTGCTTCCAGAAGCATCTGTCAAAATGCCATTACCATTTAAGCTGTACAAGCTAAGAGGAATCTGGTATTCTGTCACTAATTTGGCTAATGTTTCCTTTTCAATACCTATTTTGAAGAAAACCAAAGTCAATTCATATTCATGTAGGACAAACTATTATGCATGCTCTTGTGCTCCCACAAGTACATTTGAATTATTCTGCTTATTGCCTCAACATATTTGAATATATTTAGATTTGATTTAGTTGAAAAGCACTGCTATTCATTATGTTAATGATATACTGTTGCTATCTCAGTCTGAAGATCAAGCTAAGGTTTCATAATTAGATAGCCATCCTGAAAACTACCAAAAAAAACAGTCGATATTGATTCAATTCCAAATCACGGATACCTCATGTGTTTCAGAGTAGAACTGTGCTCCGTAGGATTTTCCATCTTTTGGAAATAGATCTCCAAGCCTTTCTTCCAAAACACTTCTAGGTGAATTTAAACCACAAACCTTTCAGTTAGTGGCCAAAAGGCAACCAATATGCATAATGCAAAAATGAAAAGCTAAAATTTCCGTGGTAGCTTGTGAGAGGCTGGGAGAAAAAGAATATAATAATCTCATAGTTATAATTACAAATGCCCATGTGGATGGAACTAGTTGCCTGCAGAAATCAACCACTGTCAGAAGCTGACAGTTCAGATTGGGTCCTGGGAGATTATAAGAGCATTCGATCTGAAGTCATCTGTGTGACACACTTTAATGATTCTAGTAAGACCATATTTGTATGAGAGAATCCCTATTGGGAGGAAATTTGTGGGAACTGTGGTCTCCCAAATGCACCCAAAGGGATTTGTTCAACAACAGAGCCTCAGACCGCTGTGTAACTATAATTTAGATGACTATGTGTTCGATACACTAGACATAAAGTATTTTTGGCATGCCTGATTTGTCATATCATCATGTACCCCAAGTCTTCAGAACTGTGAATGGCAAATCACTGCCTGTGGAACAAATCTATTTCGTAAATAATATCTCAGTGAAACACAATCACACTCATTCATTTTTATATTGTCTAAGGCTACTCTCATGCTACAAGAACACAGGGAAGTAGCTACAATAGAAACCATGTAACCTACTGTGATTGTTAAGATTGTGTGTCAACTTGGCCAGGCCATGATTCTCAGTGTTTTGGCAGTTGTATAATGCTGTGCTCACTTCCCTGTTGAGATATGATATGTGATCACTCCCATGATGGGATCTGCTGTGAGTAGCCAATCGGTTGAAAGGGAGTTTCCCTGAGAGTGAGGCTTACATAGAATATATGACCTGTCGATCTTGGGATTCATTGATCTTCACAGTCTGTAAGCAAGAACCCCGCTCTCTGACCTGCCGATCTCGGGGTCACCAGCCCCTGAGGCTATGTGAATCAGGAGAAGCCTCTATCCTGACCCAAGGACATTGGGATGTTCCAGCCTTTACTACTGTGTGAGCCGTTTCCTTGAAATAAATTTCTCTCTATATAGTTATACTCTTTACTGCTTTTGCTTCTCTAGATAACCCAGCCTAAGACACGCACAAAGCCAAACATATTTATTATCTGACTTTTTACAAAAATTTAGTTATTGACTCTTGTTCTGTACCATGTTTTTGTGGATAGAGGACAATAATCAAGGTGAAGAAAACTAGTAAAACTAAATCCAGTGTCAGTATAGGGTGTCATGGTGGGCTTACATATCCACCATTGATAGCCTCAATGTTCACCATGGACACCTATGGGAAGATCTCTGGCATACAGAAACTAGTGTATTTCAGGATAACTACCAGCCATATGACACTATCCTGGGTAAGTGCACTGTTTTGGATCCAAAATATATTCTTAAATTGTATTCAGTCAATAGGAAGTTAATGGTATACCATTTTTTGTAGATAATTGAACATTGTCTAAAATGCACCAAAAGTGTCCTGGGCAATATTGGCACAGGCAAGGGGTTCGAGAACAAGTCAAATTTGACTTTAATGAAGACATACATACTGAGGAATATTAGTTACTGACCCGTATTAGGTGCTTAGAAGGGATATTACTTTAGGAGTTAGGAAAACAATGGTAGGCAGCCAGGACACACAACACAACTTTAGAACCACACGTAAAATTAACTCAACAGACAGTACAACTGCATGATAGCAAAAATAGATGAGCGAGAGTAATTCATGCTGACCCAAGAGGAGCTGATAAGTATGCTACAACAGATGAAAGTGGAGATAGCTCAAAAACAATGCTCTGGGCTTTTGACAACAGAATCACAAAAAATGAAATTATGAAAGACTTATGATTCCCCTGGTATACAGGAGATTATAAATGGAAAATGTAATTTGCCTAGTCACTCTTTCACTTCCAAGGCCCTGACGTAAACAAAAATCAGATGAACCCAGTAGTACAATTAATTAGAGCTGGAAATTGATCACACTTGACTAAGATTTTACCAATGGAGGAAAGGTGACAATTACTTAAGATAAAGCCCACTGGGAGCTCGTATCATTGCAACCTTCTGGAGCAATGGTGTGGGGGGATGATGAAGTTGAAGAGGGCACAAGGTTACTCTCGTCTAAGATTAAAATTGTCTCTAACTTGATAGGATTTGTGGTCATCAGAGTGTATGTATTATTCAAAAGTCATTGCTTACACAGTGAATAGGTGTGAATTTTATTTTGTGCAATTTATACCTCAATAAAGTTGATTTTAAAAATAAACTCTTGGAAATTAAAATGTAATTGCTTAAAATTTTTAATGTGGTTGAATTACCAGAAGACAAAAACCAAAGCAATGTCTCTGAATAGCAAATGCAATGTAAAATATACATATATATATGGAAAATATGAGAAAATATTTAAGTTTCAAAGAGTATCAAAGTAACATAAATTCCAGGCAGAAAGAAAAGAAAAAAAATTAAGAAAGCAGAACAAACAAAAGTGGCACTAAAGAAATTCACAGGTCATCAAATGAAAGCTAATTCCAAATTTTAAGCAAGATTGATAATATTAATCAAATTACCAAAGATTAAAAGAATATTTCTAAACTTTAACTAAATAATAAACATGTTATCTATAATAAATATAATTCATAGTAATTATGAAATTTTCATAAGCAAAAATGCATAATAGAAAACAACTAGTTGACATTCAAAAAGACCAAATGTCATGGATTGAATTGTGACCCCCAAAATATGTGTCAAATTGGCTACGCCATAATTCCCAGTATTGTGTGGTTGGCCTCTATTTTGTGATCTGATGTAATTATCCTGCGTGTTGTAAATCCTAGCCTCTATGCCTATGGCTATGATCCTGTTTGAGAGTGAGCTGTCCATTATGTTAATGCATGGGATTAGGCTGTATCTGAGTCAATCTCTTTTGAGATATTAAAGAGAGAAGTGAGAAGAGAGGAGAGGGACCCAGTACCACCAAGAAAGAAGGGCCAAGAGTGGAGCGAGTCCTTCAGACTAGGATCCCTGCATTGAGAAGCTCCAAGAACAGGGAAAGATTGATGACTTTCCCCCAGGCCTAAAAAGAGAGAAAGCCTTCTCCTGGAGCTGGTGCCCTAATTTCAGAATTGTAGCCTCCTAAACTGAGAGAGAATAAATTGCTGCTTGTTAAAGCCATTTACTTGTGGTATTTCTGTTATAGTGGCACTAGATAACTAAGACACCTAAATAAAATTTTAAGTATATAACATTAATCAGTAGGAAGGCTCAATATCATAAAGATACATGTTTTCCATAAATTGACCTGGAGGTCTAAGATAATTCCACATAATCTATATAAAGTATTAGAAGGAACTTGCTAAGCTGAATTAAAATGTATATGTCAGACCAAAGCCACAAGAAAAAATACTAGGGTGAAAGGTTTTGAGTAGGTGTCCAGCCTTATTTAAATTTACAGTAATTAAAACAATATAGTAACACTGGAACACTGGGGAAAAATGTATTTACTTATGCCAAAGACTAGAGAACTCAGATTAACAGCCAATATGTAATTTATAATACATGGGAAAGGTAAGATTACAGATTACTGGGGAAAATTTGGGTTTTTCATATTTCTAAGAAAAAAAATTTGATTATTACCATGCATAAAAATCAACCCAAAAATAGATTGAATATATAAACAGGAAAGGTGAAATATTACATAATCTATGTCCTTGATGCAGAGAAATGTTCCTTACGTAACACACGAAAAGCATTAATCATGAAAAAAAGAATAACATTGATTGTAGTAAAAGAATAGAAAAATAGACACCTTAGAAGAGGAAAAATTGCTTGCAATACTTATAAGTGAAAGAAAATTCATATACAGAATAGACAATTCCAACAAATCAGGACCAAAAAACCCCTCAAAATGTATATTAAGAAAAACATCAATGCATTTCATAAATAAATAAATTGCCAATAAAATTGAGTATATGCTCAACTCAATAAAAGAAATGCATGTTAAGACTGTAATGTTATAACATTTTACAACTCAAATTTGTCAATATTAATACGTAACCTCAATCATTAACAAGGATATAGAACAACAAGGAACTGTTGACATAAATGTATATTGATACAACCACTATGGAAAACAGTTAGGAATCACCTTCTTAGTGGAATATACACAATGTCCAAAA
>NW_004444031.1:44675-46005 GCF_000243295.1 Trichechus manatus latirostris
ATTTATCGATTGTTCTTAACATTCATTTTGAAGGACATTAAAATTTTGATTAATTTATTTTGCTAATTTTACTTGGTTTGAGGATCGGTTCATCCTCTGGATAAATGGTGGCCAGTAATATTTTTCAAATGTATGAATAAAGTGTATGTTTACTGTGATAAGCATTTTCACTAAGTGAATGAGAAAAGTCACACATTTTCTAGTTATCAATTATAAGTAATCATGGTCTGAATACTCCGTCAATGAAATTAACTCGTATTATGTTTCTGAAAAGTAAAGTAACTGACTTTTTGCATTTGTGGCTTCACCATCCATCCAGTTTTTCTGTCAATAAAAACCTGGCCATCATCTTTGATACCACATTCTCTCAAACATTTTTTTCCTGGGATTATGGCTTCCTTAATCTCCAATATTTCTAATACATTTTCCTAGTGTATAACTTAATGGTCTTCCATCTGGTCACTGTCACTCCACTTACCCTCTTTCATTGAGCCACAAATCAGACTGAATAAGAGCCAAGTTCTTCAGTGTCGTGTATATAGCACATCAGAACCTTGCACTGGCCTATCTACAATCTATCACTGACTTCTCCTTACTTGCCTCTTACACTAGGGCCTCTGGGAACGATGAAGAATAAGCATAAGCCTCAATGCATTTGCATCTTCCTCCCAATGGCATACTCACCCCATCCTCAACTTCTGAAATATGCCCATTTTCCCTTTAAGACTTTTCTTGAGCATCTGCAATTCCAGGAAGCTTTTACTAGCCACAGAAAACTAGTTGCACAAATGCAAACCCCTTCCATGAGCCTCTAGAGTATGCAGTATTTGCTAGGCTGAGTATCAATATTAGCTTCTCATCATTGACTCTAAGAGCTAGTTTTGTTAAAAAGCACTCCTAAGAAGAGAAATACTTCTGCATGGATTTCACTGTGGGGTAGAATAGGCTATGTAAGTCTAAAGAATTGGGAAATTTTGGATGATGTGAAAAAATAAAAATTATTGGGCAGGGCCAAGATGGCAGAATAGTCGGACAGTAGTCTCTCTTGCAACAAAGACCTGGAAAAACAAGTGATTTGATTGTATATGAATACCTAGGAGCCCTGAACATGCAAAGTTGAGGAATTGGACTGAGTAGTGGAGGGAGAGGAAGATGGTTCTGAAGAAGCAAGAGGTGCCAGACCCAACTGGCTCGGCTGGAGCCCCAGCTCTTCAGCCCGGACTGGCTCTGAAGCAGGCAAATACCTCCCCGCGTGTGCTCGGGAGCCAGTTTCCACATCGAGAGAGATCCGGCAGCAGAGATTCTGCTTGGACACTCCGAACCATTGAAA
>NW_004444031.1:46607-48308 GCF_000243295.1 Trichechus manatus latirostris
AAACTCACCTACCTACTAGCCCTAGGGAATAGGGACACGCTTCCCTTTCAGACTCTCAGGGGCAGCCATCAGCACCCCCGCCTTGCTCAGTGCATGACCCCCTACTGCAGCTGAATACTTGTGCCTACACTGATCAACCAAGCCTCTCTAAGAGTGTAGGTAAAAGCCTGCACCACACACTTGGTGACCGACTGCCTGGACACCTGAGCTAAACCCATATAGGAAAATTTAATGGACTTCTGTGTGCACATACTTAGTTACAGAACTACCTGGTGACAGGACGTTAGAGCATCAAAGGCGCCAATAATCAAACTAGTGCACAGGAGCAGCCTATTTGGGCATATCAAAACAAAACAAAACAAGAAGCTAGGACTCACTAAACAAATGTAAAATAAAATTATAATAACTTATGATGGTTTGGAGACAACTGTCAATGTCAAAGCACATAAACAGGCAGTCCATGATGGCTTCAGCAAGCTCCCAAAATAATCAAAAAATTCTCTGGATGAAGAGAATTTCTTGGAATTACCAGAGGCAGATTACAAAAGGGTAAACATGATTCTATCCAGTAGACATTGCAGGTCTAAGAAATATGCTGCTATATATAGTTCTTCATTTCCTTCATGTCTCACTTCCTTTGCCTTTCCCATTTTCTGTAAAGAGAATTTGAATATAAAATATTCATTTAAAAAATCAGTGAAAAAAAAATAGAACAATACAACAAAGGTATAATTACTAATTCTGATGAATGTCCTCTAGGAATATTTACGCTAGTATATTTATACATTTTTGAGTGATTATCACTGCCTTTTATTGAAAGTGTACAAAGATTATTCCTTTTTATAGTGTTTTTGAGAAAATGAGGCTGGTATGCTTCTCAAGCTAAAGTCCTTATATCAGAACAGCACTATTTTTCCTTATTATTTTCTGTTTTATTCTAATTTATCTTTTTTGTTCTTGTTTGAAAAAGCTACGTGTAGCAATTCAGCTAACCAAGAAGGTAACCAGGTAAATTCATTTTTCTACATTCTGGTAGCGATCACGGTTGATGTTACAAAATAATTAAAACTAGCAAATCGTATGGTAGAAAACACTGTAAAATATGAAGTGTTTATCTGAAAATGGCATCATTTTGAGAAGTGTGGCGGGGGGGAAGATAGTCTCCTACTGATAATGGGATTTCAAGCATTATCCCCGGTTATTCTCATTCAAAGGAGCCCTGCTGGTGCAATGGTTAAAGCACTCGGTGGCTAAACAAAAAGCTCCTCAGTTTGAACCCAGCAACTGCTCTGCAGGAGAAAAGACCTGGCGATGTGTTCCAGTAAAGATTGCAGTCTAGGAAATCCTATGGGGCCTTTCTACTCTGTCTATAGTGTTGCCGTTAAGTAAGAATCACCAGTACACACAACTGTCATTCAGGAATTCTAAAGTTCAACCAAATTACAATGCTTTTATTCTTCGTAAATAGCCACACATGGTTGAACCTCCATGCTCTTTGTTCCCCTTCTTTCCACTGCTCAGAGTAATCTCTCCATGTTCCATTGATCTCAATCTAATCATCCTTCCAAAAGCTCACTCAAGAACATTCAGCAAAGATTTATGAAGTGATTAATATGTGCCAGGCACAACTTCTGTGTTTAGATCTCCTCTAGCTCCCTTGGAGCCCTGCTAGGGCAGTGGTTAAGAGCTCAGGGTGCTAAG
>NW_004444031.1:51715-78023 GCF_000243295.1 Trichechus manatus latirostris
ATTATGTATAATCAAAACTTCCAGAATAGTTTACAATCTGACTAAATTTCTACTAACAACAATTACATACTCAACATGGAACAAAATCTAACTACTTAAGTTACCAAAAGCAAGCAGAAATTGGAAAATGCCTAACCTTTGAAAGAATAAAATCAACCTGTGAGATCCATATTTTCCCGTCTTTTCAACTGATGGCACACCTCAGTCCTCATGGTGCATGGATGATAGAGCTTAAGCAGAAATGAGTAGTCTTGTTTTTGTGTTAACTTAGAGGTCTGAGTCTGGCTGGAAATATGTCAATTGAGAGAAATACAGGACAATAGAGAGCCCCATCAAGAAAATCCCCCCAGATTTGCACACAATCGCTCCTTAAATTATTTACTGACTGAACACTGAGCATTGTGTACAGAAGTCCAGTAAAAAGCAACTGTAGCAGAGCTGAAAACATTGACAAATTCAGCCATTCCCAATGTGAGGGAGAAAGAATTTGGAGTTCAAGGCTAGGAGAGCTTAGTTAATTTCTCATAATTTCTTTTGAAACTCAGAACAAGATATGTCTTAGAAGGACCATGGTGCAGGAATTAACTAAAGAATATGCATTGGATTCAGCCAAAGCTGAAATACACCAAACCTAGCAAAACCTAAAACCAGGTCTTCACGGGATAATCATGTGCCAGCACGAATAAAGCTATTAGAAGAAAGTCAATATTTTGCAGAGGAAGATGCAAGAATATACAATTTCTACAATGTATTATTCACAATATCTGGTGTAGAATTAAAAACTTGTTTAACTTGTTTAATACTGTGTAATAGTGACAAATGATACATAAATTGATCAATGGAACAGAAGAGTCCAGAAATACACCCCCACATGTAATCCACTAGTTTTATGAACCAATGCAATGTGAAGTGAAAAAAAAAAAGTTTTTCCCAGAAATGCTGGAGCAACAACTGGGATGTGGGATGGTAAACAAAACTGGACCTTGGCCTCTTTCTCACACCAGATAAATCAGTTTAAGCTGGATCATAGTTCTAAATATGAAGTTAAAAAGATAGAAGATAAAACCTGAGAGAAAACATAGTGGAATATATTCAGTCATTGGTTGTAGACTAATATTTCTTTAAAATAAATAATTAAATAATAAACTACTAATTAAAAAAAATGATGATTTGGACATCAGTAATAATTTTAAATTCAAGTCCACCAAAAGGAATTATCATAAAACTAAAAATAAAATAAACCTTATATTGGCAGAAGGTATTTGTAATATATCAGACAAAAGATCTGTATGTATCATACATAAACAGTTCAATTAAAATATTGAAGTGATCAGCAATCACTTTATAAACCTAGATACACAAACGTGTTCAATATCATTCAGCAGTGAAACACAACATAAACGTTCAATCAAATATACTGCACACTCATAAAATGTCTAACATATAAATGTCTGATGTTTCTAATTTTTGGTTAGAATGAAGTTCTGTAAGGGAATTTTCAAAATTGAGGTACCTGAGACAAATCTGAAATAGCCAGCTCGAAGTTTGGGTATGACTTCTTGGTTGCTGGCTCCATTTTCACCCTATCAACAGCCATCTCCCGTGTAGACCTAATCACGAAACTAAGGAATGTCCAGTAATGATGACATAACTACACTGAGACACCCACTCCCATCACATACCTTGCAATTACCACACTGTAACCAATCTAAGAAAGATACATATGTCCTTTAAGCCTTATGAGCTTCGATTACAGGAAGTCCTATCTTACAAGTTCCTGCCACAGGATGTCCTGTGTTCTAAAAAATCTACTACCTATCAAGTAGTGTCTTTCGGTGATCTAAGTTTGTAAATACCAAACATGTACTTCAAGTTCTTTGTTCCTCTCTTATAAAAACTCATTGCAGTGTAGCCGTTTGGAAGTACTGGATTTCACTGCATGGAATTCAGTCTCTTCCCAGATCGAGCTGTCTCTTTGCTTTCAACAAATCTCTCAACTTAAATCAGAGTATGGGTGATTACTCTTAGACATTCATTGGTGTAGACGGCAGGATTCTGAAGGATATTATCTTCTGCATTCCTGAGAAGTTGTGGAACCAGCTCACGCTGGTACCGGCAAGGGTCCCGTATGCCCAGAAGCATCTCCTCCAATTCTCTGGGTTCACTGGAAGTAAGCCTCTCAGATAAAAGCCTCTGCTTATTGCAAAGATGGCTCTTTGAGAGATCTGTTGTCTATTTACCTTCATTTTCTGCTTATCTCCTGAGCTTCTTTCCGGGTTCATTACCAGAATAAGTTTGGTGGGACAGCCACCTCACAACCAGTCTGTATTATTGAACTCTCTTTTCGTTCTGCTGCACCGTAGAATTTTCACAGGCATTTAGATCTTTATTACTTGCAAGTTTCCCTGTAAGATGGGAAATGTGACTTCCAAGACTGAAGCAGAAGCCCCTAAGCGAAATCCTGCAGCTTATATGACTAAGCATCACATCTGTGCTTCAGTCTTGTATTTAAGCTGCTGGCATGCACTTACAGAGGGAAATTTAAAAGATCAAAAGCTATTGTGGGAGTCATTTGAACTAAGTAAATTATACTTTCTGTACAGTAACTTAGAGGGTAAGGGCTTACAAATAAAACTAAAGCAGTGGGCGGCATTTCTTGATTGCTACTCAGAAGCTTCCAAAAGAAATCAAAATGATAATTTTGTCTCCTTACAGGAGACTGTTTCAAAACCAGCTAAACAAAGAATTATACCGTCAGAGCTCTGTAACTTTGTTGAACACCTGCCAGGCAGCAGCCCCTACACCCTCCGTTTCCCAAAATTACTCTCTTTCTCAAAATAGCTCCCTTTCCCAAAATGCTTCTGTCATGGATTGAATTGTGTCCCCCCCAAAAGATGTCAACTTAGCTAGGCCATGATTCCCAGTATTGTATGGTTATCCTCCTTTTTGTGATCTGATGCGCTTATCATTTGTGTTGTCAATCCTAACCTCTATATTTATGAGGCAGGATTACAGTCAGTTATGGGAATGAAGCAGAACTCAGTCTATAGGATTTGGTTGTATCTTGAGTCAGTCTTTTGAGATATAGAATAGAGAAGTGAGCAGAGAAGAGAGGGATCTCTGCCACCAAGAAAGAAGCACCAGGAATAGAATCCATACTTGGACCTGGGGTTCCTGTGCTGAGAAGCTCCTAGACCAGGGGAAGATTGATAACAAGACCTTCTCCCAGAGCCAAAAGAATGAGAAAGCCTTCCCTTGGAGCTGGAATCCTGAATTCAGACTTAAAGCCTCCTAAACCATGAGAGAATAAACTACTGTTTATTAAAGTCATCTACTTGTAGTATTTCTGTTATAAGGGCACTAGATATCTAAGACGGGCTCTCTTTCCCAAAATGGCTCACCTTCCCCAAGTGCTGACATCCCTGGCATCTGTAGTCTAGCCTCCGACACCCAGCTCCCTTCCCCTACCTCTGCCCCTCCAGCAGTTACTGCCCTCTACCCCTCTTTACCTACATACTCCACTGAAAATCCCCCTACTGAGCCTCCCTATTATCTCAATGAACCTCTAGAAGATGTAAAACTGTTTGGGAAATGATTTTTAAAAATAAACATCCTGAAGAGGGTCATAAGCCACGACAAGTTACTTTTGCCCCTGGTCAAAAGTGGAACTTCAGGCTATTGAAGAATTTCCTAATCCTCACAAAGATCCTCAAAAATTCACTCAAGAATTTAGAATCTTGGCTGGCAACTACAAGTCTGGTCTTGCAGAATTATATAATTTAATAAATTCACTGATAAGGCCAGGTGACTCTCAAACTCATTGCCATCAAGTCAATTCAAACTCAAAGGTGGATGGAAAAGGCCTCATGGAAAAATTCTATAGAATCCCTAAACATTCAGCCTAACATTCCTGGCATGGAACTCATAGGATATACAAGAACTATTGTCACAAATCTTATTGAAACTATCCCAAAGGTTTTCCCCTGAAAACTAGATTTCAACAAGGTTCAGAGTTGCAAACAAAATAAAGATGAAAATGTTTATGACTATCGGGAGCGTTTGACTAAACTTTTTTTGATAAACCTCTGGTTTAAAGCTAGAAGAGTCCGAATCCTGTATTGCCTTCAAGTCCCTTTTTGTTAATGGCCTCCATCTGGAGCTAGCTGTGTTAGTCAAATGCCACAAATTAGATTCAGAAAATGAAAGCACGCCACACTTAGCCACTCTAGCTTATAAGTTGTCCCAATTTATTGAACACAAGACTGAGGAAGCTGAACAGAGAGCTAATGTTAAAGAAAATAAACTTATGGCCCTGTAATTACAGCAGTTATATAGTCCCAGCCTCAAAATTTCTCCACAGAAAACAGGTCCACCTGACATATGGCTAAGAGTGAGCCAAGTAACTTGCCCTTTTTTTGTTACTACTGTGAAAAGCCCAGACATTTCAAAAGGGAATTTTTAAAACTAAAAAATAAAGTAGGCAACCTAACACTAGATGTAGCCCAGAAGCACATAGAATTAAGGGGCTCAAGGGACAAATCAGAGGGTTTTCCTATGGTAGCAGTAAACTCTCAGGAAGAAACTACTATTCAAATAAATGGAGAAGCATGTAAAATTTTAAGACACTGGTTTAACCGTACCTGCAATAAACTCCACAAATTTACAAAAGCCCTTGCCCTAGACTAATAAAAACTCAAGAGTCGTGGATGTTACTAATCAAGAACAGATTTTAACCTATTCCCATCCTTTGTCTGTCTTTGGGACCTATAAAGGACATATACTCTTTTTCCTCAGCATAGATACTCCAGTAAATTTACTAGGAAGAGATCTGTTATCCAAGTGGAAGTGTCAAAAATTCTTAGGAACAGGAGAAAAGTTATTAGATTTACCTGAAGTAAATCAACAGAAAGACTCTATGATAGATAATACTTTAAGCGAAGAAGGCTATTGCTATTTACAAGCACTCAGGCTACCGGTGCAAGAAGTCCATTCTCCTACTTTATCCAATTCTATAGAATGTCTTCTGTACCCAAAAGTTTATGAGCTAATACTTCTACCAGTTTTGGTCAGGTCTTTTTAGCTGAACTGATTAAAATTAAAATCCATACCTCTAAAATTTCACCTAAAATTTCTCAATATCCTTTAAGAAGAGAAACTAAGGAATGAATTGTTCTTATAATTCAAGACTTTTTAGTGAAAGGCTTAATAATCCCTTGCAGCAGTCCTTGTAAAAGTTTTTCCTGTTAAGAAATCCAGCAATCACTGCTGGGGATTTGAGCAAGACTTAAGTGCTATTAATGGTATAATAACTCCAAGATCCCCCTAGATCCTAACCCTCACCTATTCCTTTCTAGTGTTCCCCCGAAGCCATTCATTTCAAAGTAGTTGATCTTTACAACCTTTTTTATTTTTTCTTTTTTGCATGACACTCCATCTGGACAGTCAATATTTGCTTCATTTCATTTTAGAGGAACCAACAATTTACCTGGACTGTCATGCCCCAAGATTTTACTTAGTCCCCCATCTATTTTTCTCAGATTTTACGTGTTGATTGACAGCCTTTACAGTTCACAGAGTTCTACCTTATTACAATATGTGGATGATTTATGGGTCTGTTCTAACTCTCAGCAGGAATGTCTTGTGGATAGTATTCTCTTGTTACAACATTTGGCCAAAAGAGGTCATGAAGCCTCCAGAGAAAAATTACAGTTAACTCAATCTTTTGTTAAAAATTTAAGACATATTATTTCATCAAAAGGGGACTATAGACCACAAAAGAAAAGGAATTTGTCTTAGCTTATCAGATTAGAACTTTTAAATGGAGAGGAAGTCAAGGCAACATCAAGTAATAAAAGACTGGTTTAAACTTAGGAAGATAGGAGTAAATTTCAAGTTAACTACAAAGAAAGTTAACAAATCTACTCACCAAAATAAAGAATAAAAACATAAAGTCTCAGTAAACACACAATCCACAAAAATGAAAGAAACAAAAAATTCACAAAGAAAAGTTATTCAGCACAAGAGAATAAAAGGAACAAAGAAAACATCAGCACCGAAACAAAGTATTACAAAATGAAAGCAATAAACTCACACCTATCAATAATCACACTGAATGTAAAAGGCTCATGAAGAGATGGAGAGCAACCAAATGGTTAAAAAAAAAGGACCCATCATTATGTTGTCTACAAGAGACACAACTTAGAAACAAAGACATAAATATATTAAAAATCAAAGGATGGAAAAAAATATATTAACAAAACAGAAGCCAAAAACAAGAAGTGGCAACACCAATCTCACATAAAATAGACTTTTAAAATAACATCAACCATAAAAGACAAGAAAGGACATTATATAATGATTAAAGGGACAATCCACCAGAAGGACATACCATAATAAACATCTACCCTCTCAATAACATGGCTCCAAAATCCATAAAACAAACACTAAGAGCACTGTAAAGAAAAACTGACAGTTCCACGATAATAATAGTAGGAGACTTCAATACACCACTCTCAGTAAAGGATAGAACATCTAGAAAGAAACTCAACAAACCTACAGAAGACCTAAAGGCCACAATCAAACAACTGGACCTCATAGACATATAAAAAACACTCCACCCAACAGCAACACTGTACACAATCTTTTCCAATACACATGGAACATTCTCTAGAATAGACCACATCTTAAGCCTCAACAAAATCCAAAACTGAGAAAATACTAAGCATATCCTCTGAATGCAACTTCATTAAAGTAGAAACTAATAATCAGAAGAGCAAGCGAAAAATATCAAATACATGAAAAATGAACAACACCTTGCTTAAAAACCATTGGGTGAAAGAAGAAATCAAAGATGGAATCAAAAAAAATTTGAGAATTAAATGAGAATGTAAACACATCACACCAAAATCTTTCTAGTAAAGGCAGTGCTCAGAGGTCAATTTATACCAATACACGTACACATCAAAAAAGAAGAAAGGGACAAAATCAAAACATTAGCTATACAGCTCGAACAAACAAAGAGCACAGCAAAAGAAACCCACAGCCACCAGAAGAAAGGAAATAATAAAGATCAGAGCAGAAATAAATGAAATAGAGAATAGAAAAACAATAGAAAGAATCAACAAAACCAAAAATTGATTCTTTGAAAAGATCAACAAAATTGACAAACTATTGGCCAAACTGAGGAAAGAAAAACAGGATAGGACACAAATAACCCAAATAAGAAATGAAATGGGGGACACTACAACAGACCCAACTGAAATAAAAAGGATCATAACACAGTGCTATGAAAAACTATACTCCAATATATTTGAAAACCTAGAAGAAATGGATAAATTTCTAGAAACACATTACCTACCTAAACTAACACAAACTGAAGTTGAAACTCTGAACAGACCCATAACAAGAAGAGTTTGAAAAGGCAGTAAAAAAATTCACAACGGAAAAAAATGCCCTGGCCCAGAGGGCTTCTCTCTTAGTCATCTAGTGCTGCTATAACAGATATACCACAAGTGGATGGTTTTTAACAAAGAGAAATTTATTCCCTCACAGTCAAGTAGGCCATAAGTCAAAATTCAAGACATCAGCTCCAGGGGAAGGCTTTCTCTGTCAGCTCTGGGAGAAGGTCATTGTGGTGCTTCAGTCTTCCCTTGGTCTGGGATCATCTCAGTGCAGGAACCGCAGGTCCAAAGTACACATTCCGCTCCGGGCCCTGCTTTCTTGGTGGTATGAGGTTCCCAACTCTCTGCTTGCTTCCCTTTCCTTTTATCTCTTGAAGGAATAAAAGATGGTGCAGGCCACATCCTAGTGAAACTCCCTTTACATTGGATCAGGGATGTGACCTTAGGAAGGGTGTTACAATCCCACGCTAATCCTCTTTAACATGAAATTACAATCACAAAATGAAGGACAACCACAGAATACTAGGAACCATGGCCCAGCAAAACTGATATACACATTTTTGGGGGGACATAATTCAATCCAGACAGTTTCACTGGAGAATACTATCAAACATTCAGAGAATAGCTTGCACTAGTACTACTCAAACTATTTCTGAATAATGAAAAGGAAGGAATACTTCTAAATTCATTTTATGAAGCCAGCATAACCCTGATACCAAAGCCAAGCAAACACACCACAAAAAAATTACAGACCAGTATCTCTCATAAATAAAGATGCAAAAATTTCCAACAAAATTCTAGCCAATAGAATTCAGCATCATATAAAAATTAATACACCCCATCCAAGTGGGATTCATGGCAGGTATGCAAGGATAGTTCAGCATTAGAAAATCAATCAATGTAATCCACCACATAAATAAAAGGAAAGAAAACAATCATACTATCATCTCAATCGAAGCAGAAAACGCATCTGATAAAGTCTAACACCCATTCCTGACTAAATAGTCTCAATGACATGTATATAGAAGTGAAACTCTTCAACATAATAAAGTGCTTCTGTACAAACAAATAGCCAACATCATTCTTAATGGAGAGAAACTGAAAACACGTCACCTAAGAACCGGAACAAGACAAGGATGTACTTAATCACACTCCTTTTTAACACTGTGCTGGAAGTCCTAGCTAGAGCAATACGGCAAAAAAAGAAATAAAGGGCATTCAAATTGGTAATGAAGAAGTAAAGCTGTCTCTATTATCGGATGATATGATTCTATACAAAGAAAACCCAAAGGACTCCACAAGAAAACTACTGGAACTAATAGAAAGACTCAGCAGAGTAGCAGAATATAACATAAACATACAAAAATCAGTTGGATTTCTATACACCAATAAAGAGTGACGAAAAGGAAATCAGGAAAACAATACCAATTATAATAACCTCTAAAAAAATAAAATACTTAGCAATAAATCTAACCAGGGATGTAAAAGACCCATACGAAGAAAACTTCGAAACACTACTGCAAGAAACCAAAAGATATCTACATAAATGGAAAAACATACCATACTCAGGGATAGGTAGACTCAGCATTGTGGAAATGACTTGCACTACCTGACCTCAGAAACCACTGCACAGCTACTTTTGTCAAAATAGGCTGGCAGTAGTACAACGACAGACACATTGGCCAATGGAACAGAATCGAGAACCCAGATGTAAATCCATCCACTTACAGACACCTGATCTTTGACAAAAGCCTGAAGTCCATTAGATAGGGAAAAGACAGTCTTTTTAACAAATGGTGCTGGCAAAAACGGATAATCATCTATAAAAAATTGAAACAGGACCATATCTCACACCATACTCAAAAACTAATCCAAAATGGATCAAAGACCTAAATATAAAATGAAAAACTACAAAGATCATAGAAAAAAAAAATAGAGTCAATGCTAGAGCCCCTAATATACGACATAAATAGGATACAAACCATAACTACCAACACACAAACTCCAGAAGATAAGCTACATAACTAGGATCTTCTAAAAATTAAACACTTAGGCTCATCAAAAGACTTCACCTAAAGAGTAAAAAGAGAACCTACAAACTGGGAAAAATTTTTGACTATGACAAATCCGACAGAGATCTAATCTTGAAAATCTATAGGACAATACAACACTTCTAAAACAAAAGGTCAAATAATCCAGTTAAAAAAGGGACAAAGGATATGAATAGGCACTTCACCAAAGAAGACATTCAGGAGGCTAAAAGACACATGAGGAAATGCTCATGATCACTGGCCATTAGAGAAATGCAAATCAAAACTACAGTGAAATACCATCTCACCCCAACATTATTGGCACGTATCAAAAAACAGAAAATAACAAAAGTTGGAGAGGCTGTGGGAAGATTGGAACTCTTATGCACTACTGATGGGAATGCAAACAGGTACAACCATTTTGGAAAACGATATGGTGCTTCCTTTAAAAGCTAGACAGAGAATACCATACAATCCAGCTATCCCACTCCTAGCAATATACCCTAGAGAAATAAGAGCAACCACATGAATAGACATATGCACACCAATGTTCATTGCAGCATTATTTACAACTGCAAAAGGATGGAAACATCCTAAGTGACCATCAACAGATGAATGGGTAAACAAACTATGGTATATACACGTAATGAAATACTTCCCAATGATAAAGAACAGTGATGAATCTCTGAATCATCTCACAACATGAATGAATCTGGAGGGCATTATGCTGAGTGAAATAAGTCCACCACAAAAGGACAAATATTGTATGAGGCCACTAGTATAAAAACTCATGAAAAGGTTTACACAGAGAAAGAAACAATCTTTCATGGTTACTAGGGAGGTAGGGTAGGAAGGGAAAAACACTAACTAGAGAAGAAATAAATGGTAACCTTGGTGAAGGGTAAAACAGTACACAATACTGGGGAAGTCAGCAGAACTTGACCAAGGAAAGGTCATGGAAGCTTCACAGACACATCCAAACTCCCTGAAGGACCAAATTACTGCGCTGAGGGCTGGGCACCAAGGTCTCAGGGGACATCTAGCTCAATTGCCATAACACAGTTTATAAAGAAAATATTCTACATTCTACTATGGTGCGTAGTGTCTGGGTTCTTAAAAGCTTCTTAGAGGCCATCTAAGATACTCCACTGGTCTCGCCCTGTCTACAGCAAAGGAGAATGAAGAAAATCAAAGACACAAGGGAAAGATTAGTCCAAAGGACTAATGGACCAGATTTACCACAGCCTCCACCACTCTGAGTCCAGCACAACTAGATGGTGTCCAGTTACCACTACCAACTGCTCTGACAGGGATCACATCAGAGGGTCCCAGACAGAGTGGGATAAAAATATAGAACAGAATTCTAACTCAAAAAAAAAAAAAAAAGACCACACTTACTGCTCTGACAGAGTAACTAATTTGCTCTGTAAACCTTCTTTGAAAGTACAATAAAAGCAAATTAAAACAAACAAACAAAAAAAATAAGGAAGGCTCTTCCACTTGAGACTGCAGAGAGTATAATACTGCTAAGGCCCTCAATCTGGACTTCTAGTCTCCAGAACTGTAAGACAGTAAGTTTCTATTCTCTAAAGCCATCCCCTTTGTGATATTTTGTTATGGCAGCCCTAGGAAACCTAGACACTCTTTCTATAGTTTTCACTGTACAATGACCTCATGTTCATCTTCTTCTAACACTGTTTCCCTGGAGACTTGGTGAATAAAAAGTCATCTGCATTAGTTGGAAACACAGGCTTCGATTGATAAATATTTGCAGAAAGGCGCAGCTTTGAGATTCCTGAGACTACTGTGATTTTTATGTCAGCGTTCCCCTTGGCAGATCCTGGAAGTTCTCCCAAAGTTCTCTTTAGGAGATACTGACCCCTATGGAGCAGTTAATCAGAAAATTAAGAGACAGAAAAACAAACGCAATTAGATATTTTTCAACCTTATTCGTAATAAGCTAAATGCAAATTAAAACAGATGTGTTATATATATATCTAGCACGTGGGAAATGACACACAAGTTTGACAACGTCCTGAGTTAGGAAGTACAGGAAAAGTAGGCTCTTAGCACATGGTGGAAGGCTAAAATATCACACCCCTCTGGAGAAGAATTTGAAATATCTAATAAATTTAACAAAACATTGACTTCTTGATCCATTAATCTCACTTTTAGCTACACATTCTGATGATATGCATACATAAATAAAAAGTAACATATACCCAAGTACATTCACGATATCATTATCTGTTACAATAAAATATTGGAATAGTTGGGATATTTTCTAAAATGAAAACAGCAAGGTGCAGATAAGAATGTAACATAAGCTTCCTTGGCTGTCAAAAAAGAAGAATGAACACTGAAGGGATTTATCAGAATCTAATGTAATGATTATTAAATGTGGAAACAGGTAGGAAGTGTAATAGGAATAAGACTACTCACCATAGACACTTTCACATAATTTTTATTTTTTCATAGTTAAAAAATGAGGTTAGATAAAGAAGGGAAGAAGAAGCAAAGTCCAAAATTTAAAACAAACTAGAACAAATAAATGTAAAACTTCATTAATATGGTAACAGAGCCATGCAGAGATCAGAATTATTATAAGCTGTTTTGGAATAGAGTACTCACACATAACTTAGACGCAAACATCCTTGGACAAAAGAAATGCAAAGAAATTTTAACCTTCATTCAGTAGCTGGGTTGTTAATAGAAATGTTAGCATTGCTCTGTAGATAGTATAAATGTCATAAAATGGAAAGAAAACAGTAAAAAGAAAATACATTAAAAAATTATTCAAAAATTGCATTATTAAATTTTACTTGTAAAATCCAATAGAAACTACTGACTTTTAAATGTCATTTATATTTCAAAAAACCAAAAACAAAACCCATTGATGTCGAGTCAATTTTGATTCATAGAGACCCTATAGGACAGGGTAGAACTGGCCCATATGGTTTTCAAGGAGCACCTGGTGGATTCAAACTGCTGACCTTTTGGTTAGCAGCTGAACTCTTAACCCCTATGCCACCAGAGTTTCTTATATTTCAAAGACCTGACCAATGAAAGGCACTGAAAGTGATGAGATTTTAATAGAACTGAACGTTCTCAACCAGCACAACAGCACACAATTCATGGAGTCTAAATTGTTGTGTGCCGTCGGGTCAATCCCGACTCATAGTGACTGTATTTGACAGAGTACAACTGCCCTACATGGTTTCCAAGGCTGTAAATCTGTATGGAAGCAAGCTTCTACATCTTTCTCCCGCAGAGCAGCTAGTGGGTTCAAACCACCGACCTTTTGGTTAGCAGCCAAGGGCTTAAATTTTGCACTGCCAGGCCTCCAATAAAAGAATTGGAGGTAATGGAAAGATGCCTGATAACAGGTGATGGGCAGGAGAAGTACACAGTGAGCTGAGAACATTGTGCTGTGCTACAAGAGGAGAGATGTGCAAAGCCTAATGGGAATATGTCAGATGCAATCAGGAGCCAGCTTCAGGGGGCATTCACTAGCCAAATTTGGAATAATTTGGGTGCAAAAGAATAAATGACTATACTTGATTGTGACAAATTGAACAAATGAAATCTCTGAATCCTTCTTGATATACACAACAGAAAGAACAGGGAGAGTTTTTCATCCAGCTCTCTTAGTGCTGTAGTTCCTACAGATCCCTTTTCAATTATATCGGTAAGATTCAGTTTGATCTTTAAAGGTTTTGTTTTTTTCTAGAATCTAAAACTGTTTCTAGCCAAGAGTTTTTTTTAACTGTTTAATGTTATCTGAAATGTACGATCATAAAAACTGTATTTTGGAATCTTATTGTTGCCTATTTACCAAAACTCTCCCCCTACACAAAATCATGAAAGTATTATTAGACCTGAAGATATTTACAAAGTCTTTAGAGTCATCAAATGTATTGTCTTTTTAGTCATCTTTATGTTAAAATAACATTCTTGTAATTTCAATATGATACGTGATAAAAATTTTAAAAATTTAGAAAACAGTCAAGAATAAAGGAGTTAAACACTAATACTCCTATTATCTCTAAACTCAAATAAGATATTGTCCACGAGTGCCATCATGTTGATTTCACCTCATAGTGACCTCTTGTGACAAAGTAGAACCAAGTAGGGTTTTCTTGGTTGTAATCTTTATAAAAGCGTATTGCCAGGCCTTTCTCCTATGGAGGTGCTGTCTGGGTTCAAACCACCAGTCTTTAGGTTAGTAGCCATTTGTGCCATCAGGACTCCTTAACCCAAATATAGTCATTGGAATATGTTATCGACTTCCCTATCTCTGTTCTATAGAAATTCAGAGATTGCAGTATTGTGTACATTCATTTGCCTGTATGTTTATACATGATAATGGATTTTTGTCACTTTTTATGTCAGTGTTATGATTTCTATAAAACCTATTCAATTTTAATTTCTCCTTATAATTAATATGAATCATTAAGTGTGCTAGACATTTTGTAGAAGATCATACATTTGACCTTTTTTGGCATATTTATCTATAGATAGACAAGTAGGCTAATATTAGGAATTTATAAATAATTGCTTATATTTTGCTACTAGCATAGGCTTGACTTAATTTGGTTTTTATATGTTTGTCATGTAATATTATTTTGAAAATGGAGCCCACCAGAACTTTTCCATTTCCTCTGAAATAGAGCATCTCAGAAAGCCTCAGATGTCATGTTGAAAACTTTGAGAGAGGGCTTCTGGGCATCATGGTGCTATAGACAGAAGCACCTCGCCATCCCTCCATAGCAAAGACTCGAAAAACTAAGGCAAACGGAGACAAACGTCAATCCTGAAATCCTAAGCATCAAATGAAGCGATAAAGATCTCAGCCAACCACCGAATAGAATAAGAAACTGACAGAGAACAGAGAGCAAGGACAGATACATGCAGAAGTCCCCTAACAGCTAACACAGCACAGATCCACCATCTTGGACTCCTATCAGAGATAGGTGAACAGGGAATAGAAGAAAGCAGCTTCACGGAGCTTCCAGCAGGAGACAGAAGAACCAGTAATCAGTGATATATGCTTTCCCATCCACCACCCTCCTTCGCCGCCTCCCGGCCTCATCTGCTTCTTGCAGCCACAGTCTCTTGGTCGGGAAGCACTGGCTTCCCCCTAGTGCTGCTTGGATTCCACCCACCCAAACAGGCCGGCTCCCAGAGTGCCATTTGTTGGCTGCTGGTGTTGCTTTTTTCCACTTCTTTTGGTTTATTGCATACATCTCAAAACCTCTCCCTCCTTAATCTCAAATACCTGGCTCCTTGTGCCATATTTACTTCTTCCCGAAAGGCTGTGAATTGCTACTCAACTGTGGAATTGTTTCCCAGCACATGTTGCCATGCTAGTGGGCTTCCCAGAGCTTTTTTGTTTGTTTGTCCTATTTTGGTTTGTTTGTTTGTTTTCTTTCTCTTTTCTCAGCTTGGGAGCCCCTTCTAGACAGGCAGTGCTGCAAGGCTTGCGAGCTATGCCCTCAGTATGCACAGATGTGCAGTAAGATCCCTGGGAGCATTTTTTTTCTTGTCCCCCCCCCCTTTTTCCTTTTTTGTCTTTCTTCATTTCTCAGTTTCTCATCTCTCTATACTTACCTTCTCTTCCTATCTCTTGAATACCTGGCGCTGTGTGACACCTCTAATCCTTCTAGCTGGTCTGTACTTCACTGCCTGGGAACAACTTCCTCTTTTCTCACAGCTGCACCAGTGGGATCTATAAGGGCTTTGATTTTCTCTTGATTTTCCTAATCTTTATTTATTCATTTTTTCTTTTACCTTTTTCTTATTTTTTCTTTTTGTTTTCCTCCATTACTCAGTCTCTCATCACTCCACTCCAACAGTAACCTCTCTTAGCACTCTTTTTTGTTTGTTTGTTTGTATGTTTTTGGCTCCTGTTCCTCTCTCTCGTCTCTTTCCTCTTTTCCATACCCACCATAGCTCCACACATCACAGTCTCCCTCCTTCTTTCCTGCCTACCTGCACCATGCGCTGAACATCTCACCCCCAAGTAGCAAAGGCATGGCCTACTGGAACGTGACCTGCACGGATTCCTGGCTCACCCTGTTAGCCCTAGCGCATGCCAGAAACAACCCACCCAACTACTCCTCTTCAGCTGGGCCTGCCCTCCTGTACCCTCCCTGAGTGACTGACCCTGTCCATTGGAGAAGGAGGTGAAAAGTATCATGCTTACAGATGAGCAAACAACAAAGAATGCACAGCCTGCCTGCTCAGACATAACCAAATGAAACAAAAAAGCAGGATGAAACAAACAAATCTACAATCAATAAGTGAGAAAAATAACTCCAGAATGTCCCGAAGACAGCAGACAATATGAAAACATATACAAAAACAGAACAGGATGTTCCAGTAGGCATCCAATGTAAAACACCAGATGACTTTTCAGTAGCAGAAAAGACACTGGAATGATCTGATAGGAAATTCAAATCTCTAATATTCAAGCAATCCAAGAGTTGATGCAAAAAGCAGATAAAAATGGGTAAAAATAGACAAATTCATGGAAAAGGCAGACAAATTCATGAAAAATACAGACAAAAAAATGGAAGAATCCAGGAAAATAATACAGGAACAAAATGACAAAATAAATTCACAACTAGAAATCATACAAAGAACAACAATTAGAAATCCAAAAGATAAACAACAAGATTTCAGAACTGGACACTGTCATATAAGGGCTGAGGGGCACATGTGAAAAGACAGAAGACAGAATAAGTGAAATTGAAGAAAAATACTTGGATACAAACCTGTATGATGAAAAATCAGAAAAAAGAACCAAGAAAAAGGAACTCAGGAAACAGAGAAAATGTGACTTATTTTTTTTTCTTTTAGGTTATTATAATTTATCCCAAACATATACTACTTCATTATGATCCCACAATGCAGAATATTCCTACCAGCCTATTCACGCAAAACTAAGACACCCGAAAGTAGATATAACATAAAGTTACATTTAAGAGGGAAGGTGAGTATTCATATATGTTTTTAACTTACCTTGTCCCTCAGCACAGGACACCCACAAGGTGAGAAGGAAGTTGATTAGAAGTAGCATGTTAGATGTTCCCAATGATATATAAATTAACATATTCCAGTTGTGCTGTTTTGGGTTTTAAATCAGCTTCATTAGCAACTATCAACTGTGACTATAAGTACACTACAATACAGCTAGGTAAACTGATGTCACTAAGTAAATACCAAAGTTCAATGAGTTTTGCAAACTCTCTAGGTAATTCTCATCAGTGGTTTCACAATTATTTCTTTAATTCATCACCTGTTTTATATATATATACAATTTTCTGTGGGAACAGAATGAATTGTCTCCAAAGGTAATATAAAATGCTAACTTACTTAAATAAAACATTTCTTGAAAATAGGTCAACTTATTCCTCAACAACTTGAATAATATGTGAATAGCTCTCACAATCCAAGCCATGTCACTAGAACTTTCTTCTGTCCTGTACTTCCTTTCACCCAACTTCATTACTTAGGGGTCTCTGAAAATCAAGTAGGGTATTTGGACCATTGTCAACCATCTGTATTTTTTGTGGGGTTAGTAAAGAAAACTGCTTGTTCTTTTTTTAATGCACACTTGATCACACTAGCTAGTGCAAGGGTTTCAAAACATTCTTAACATTAAAATAGTCTTTAACTGAAGTGTTTTGAGGCACCTTGTTTAATATGGCACAATGTATTCTGACACATTCAATGTGTTCCCTTCTATTGAAGAAATATCACTCAAGCCTCACTTTCCTTTAACTGGACTCTCCTCTTACTGACTTATAAATCACTTTTATTCTTTATTTTCATATATATATATATGAAAATGTGTATATATGTATACATGTAGAAAGAGAGACAAGTATATATTTTCATATTTATATGAAAATATATATATCTTTCAAACTATATTTGTCATGTTTTACTCTAAAGAACAGCTTTCAAACATAATTAGTATTAAATATATAATATTAACATGAAAGTGGAGAAAGCAAACCATTGACCACAGTCATAGTGTTATGTTTCAAAACTTATTAGTATGTTTATCTAATTTAATTACAATAATTTTGAGTATCGAAAAATATTTAAAATTATGTATAATCAAGACTTTCAGAATAGTTTATAATCGACTAAATTTCTACTGACAATAACATACTCAACATGAAACAAAATCTAACTACCTGAGTTACCAAAAGCAAGCAGAAATTGGAAAACGTCTAACTTTTGAAAGAATAAAATCAACCTATGATATCCATATTTTCCCATCTTTTCAAATGAGGGCACACCTCAGTCCTCGTGGTGCATGGATGATAGTGCTTAAGCAGAAATGAGTAGTCTTGTTTTTGTCTTAACTTAAGAGGTCTGAGTCTGGCTGGAAAAATATGTGTCAACTGATGAGAGAAATACACGACAATAGAAAGCCCCGTCAAGAAAATCCCTTCAAATTTGCACACAATCGCTCCTTAAATTATCTACTGACTGAACACTAAGCGTTGTGTACAGAAGTCTAGTAAAAAGCAACTGTAGCAGAGCTGAAACCATTGACAAATTCAGCCATTCCCAATGTGAGAGACAGAGAATTTGGAGTTCAAGGCTAGGGGAGCTTAGTTAATTTCTCATAATTCCTCTTGAAACTCAGAACGAGATATGTCTAAGAAGGACCATGGTGCAGGAATTAACTAAAGAATATGCACTGGATTAATCCAAATGTGAAATAGACCTAACCTACAAAAACCTAAAACCATGTCTTCACAGGATAATCGTGTGCCAGCAGGAATAAAGCTATTAGAAGAAAGTCAGTATGTTTCAGAGGAAGATGTAAGACTGTACAATTTCTACAGTGTATTATTCATGATATCTAGTGTAGAATTAAAAACTTGTTTGACTTGTTTAACACTGTGTAGTAGTGACAAAATTTTGGATAAACTGACCAAGGAACAGAAGAGTCCGGAAAAAGACCCCCATGTGGAAATCACTAGTTTTATGAACCAAAGCAATTTGAAGTGAAAAAAAAAAAAAACAAGTTTTTCTAAGAAATGTTGGACCAAAAACTGTGATGTGGGATGGTAAACAAAACTGAACCTTGGCCTCCTTCTCACACCAAACAAATCAATTTAAGTTGGATCAGAGTCCTAAATGTGACGTTAAAAAGATAGAAGATAAAACCTGAGAAGAAAACATAGTGGAATGTATTCAGTCATTGGTGGTAGACTAATATTTCTTTAAAAAAATAAATAAATAAAAAGACTACTAATTGTTTTAAAAAATGATAATTTGGACATCAGGAATAATTTTAAATTCATGTCCACCATAAGGAATTATCATAAAACTAAAAATAAAATAAGGCTTATATTGGCAGAAGATACTTGTAATATATCAGACAAAAGATCTATATGTATTATACATAAATAAACACTTCAGTTAAAGTATTGCAGTGACCAGCAATCACTTTATAAAGCTAGATACACAAACGTTTCATATCATTCAGTGAAACAAAACATAGCCATTCAATTAAATATACTATATACTCATAAAATATCTAATACATAAATCTCTGATGTTTCCAATTTCTGGTTAGAATGAGGTTCCATAAGGGACTTTTTAAAATTGAGGTACCTGAGACAAATCTGAAATGGCCAGCTCACGGTTTGGGTACAACTGCTTTGTTGCTGGAACAAGGTTCAGAGTTGCTAACAAAATAAAGATGAAAATGTTTATGACTATAGGGACAGTTTGACTAAACTCTTTTGATAAAACTCTAGTTTAAAGCTAGAAGAGACTGAATTCTGGATTGCTTTCAAATCCCTTTCTGTTAATGGCCTCCATCTGGAGCTAGCTGTGTTAGTCAAATACCACAAATTAGATTCAAAAAATAGAAACAAACCAAAGTTAGCCACTCTAGCATATAATTTGTCCCAATTTATTGAACACAAGACTGAGGAAGCTCAACAGAGAAGTAATGTTAAAGAAAATAAACTTATGGCCCTGTAATTACAGCAGTTACAGTCCCAGCCTCAAAATTTCTCCACAGAAAACAGGTCCACCTGAAATACAGCTAAGACTGAGCCCAGTAACTTACCCTTTTTTTATTACTACTGTAAAAAGCCCAGACATTTCAAAAGGGAATACTTAAAACTAAAAAATAAACTAGACAACCTAACACTAGATGTAGCCCAGGAGCAAACAGAATAAAGGGGCTCCAGGGACAAATCAGAGGGTTTTCCTATGGTAGCACTAAACTCTCAGGAAGAAACTACTATTCAAATAAATGGAGAAACATGTAAAATTTTAAGACACAGGTTTAACCTTATCTGCAATAAACCCCACAAATTTACAAAAGCCCTTGCCCTAGAGGAATAAAACCTCAAGAGTCGTGGAGGTCACCAATCAAGAACAGATTTTAACCTATTCCCAGCCTTTGTCTGTCTCTTTGGGACCTGTACAGGACATATACTCTTTTTCCTCAGCTTAGATACTCCAGTAAATTTACTAGGAAGGGATCTGTTATCCAAGTGGAATTTTCAAACTTCTCAGGAACAGAAGAAATGTTATTATATTTACCTGATGCAAATCTATAGATAAACTCTATGATAGAAAATACTTTAAGTGAAGAAGGCTACTGCTATTTACAAGCACTCAGGCTACGTGTGCAAGAAGGCCATTCTCCTACTTTATCCAATTCTATAGAATGTCTTCTGTACCCAAAACTTTATGAGCTAATACTTCTATCATTGTTGGTCAGGTCTTGTCAGCTGAACCGATTAAAATTCAAATACTTACCTCTAAAGTTTTACCTAAAATTTCTCCGTATCCTTTAAAAAGAGAAGCTAAGGAATCACTTGTTCTTATAATTCAAGAATTTTAGGTGAAAGCCTTAATAATCCCTTGAAGCAGTCCTTGTAAAGGTTTTCCCTGTTAAGAAATCCAACAATTGGGGCTGGGGACTTGTGCAAGACTTAAGTGCTATTAATGGTATAGTAATTCCAAGATTCCCCCTAAATCCTAATCCTCACCTATTTCTTTGTAATGTTCCCCCCAAAGCCATTCATTTCAAAGTAGTTGATCTTTTCAAGCTTTTACTTTTCAGCATCACAGTCCATCTGGACAGTCGATATTTTCTTCCTTTCATTTTGTGGAACCAACAATTTACCTGGATTGTCATGCCCCAAGATTTTACTTAGTCCCCAATCTATTTTTCTCAGATTTTACGTGTTGATTGACAGCCTTTACAGTTCACAGAGTTCTACCTTATTGCAATGTGTGCATTATTCATGGGTGTGTTCTAACTCTCAGCAGGAATGTCTTATGGATAGTACTCTCTTGTTACAACATTTGACCAAAAGAGGTCATGAAGCCTCCAGAGAAAAATTACAGTTAACTCAATCTTTTGTTAAAAACTTAAGGCATATTATTTCAGCAAAAGGGGACTATAGACCACAAAAGTAAAGAAATTTGTCTTAGCTTATCCTGTCCCTACTACCAAGAAACAGTTAAGAGGATTTCTAGGACTCTGCAGCCACTGCAGAACTTGGATGCCTAATTTGTATTTGCTGTCTCAACCACTTTACCATTGTCTAAAGAGTTCAGAGACTGATCCCTTCCAGCTATTTGAGGATGGAATAAAGGCTGTCACTAACGTAAAAAAATCTCTTAACCACTGCACCACGAAGGTTCACATTGGTTCTAGAGTTTCCTAATTATAATTTAGAGTTTTCATTTTTTGTTCATGAGATTCTAGGAATGCTCTAGATGGTCTTACTCAAAAACACAGAGGACAACAAAGACTGATTGGTTATTACAACATCCAGCTGGACCCCATTGCAAAAGGCTTCCCCCAATACCTTATAGCAGTCACTGCAACCGATAGATTGGTATAGTCCATAGCAGATTTAGATTGCAGAAAATTTCTTGATGTTCATGTCCCTCATGTGGTGTCGGCAATTTTAAATTCAACGCTTATGCAACACCTGTCAGCCAGCAGGCTGACTTCTTAAATGAAGTTCTCCTTTGGACACTTCCAACATTCAGTTACATACTGTAACCTCTCTGAATCCATCTACATTGTTACCTTTACCTGATGATGGTGACCATCTAAACTACGATTGCTTAAATCTTACTGAATAGCTTTTGTCTCCAAGACAAGTGTTATGGATTGAATTGTGTTCCCCCAAAAAAATGTGTGTCAAATTGACTATTCCATGATTCCCAGTATTGTGTGATTATCCACCGTTTTTTCATCTGATGTGATTTTCCTTTTTGTTGTAAATCCTATCTCTATGATGTTAATGAGGTGGGATTAGCAGCAGCTATGTTAATGAGGGAGTACTCAATCTACAAGATTAGGTTTTGTCTTAAATCAATCCGTTTTGAGATATAAAATAGAGAAATCAGTAGAGATGTGGTCCTCATACCACCAAGAAAGCAGCTCCAGGAGCAGAATACATCCTTTGGACGCAGGGTTCCTGCAGTGAGAATTTTCTCATCCAGGGGAAGCCTGATGACAAGGATCTTCCCCCAGAAATGACAGACAGAAAGACTTCCACTAGAGATGGCACTCTTAATTCAGATTTCTAGCCTAATAGAGTGTAAGAGAATAAATTTCTGTTTCTAAAAACCATACACTTGTGGTATATCTGTTAACGGAACACTACATAACTAATACAACAAGGTTTACAAGAAACCCTGTTATCGAATCCTGATTTAGTTTTATTTATAGATGGGTCATATTTAATGGTGAACCTACCAGCTCTCATTACCAGGGAGGATATGCTGTTATTACTTCAGTTGAGGTCCTTGAAAGTGGCACCCTTCCTGAAGTCAGTTCAGCAGAGCAAGCTGAAATAATCAATCACAAAAGCTTGCAAACTGGCTTCTGGACCGTCAGTAGATAGTTTTATGGACTCCAGGTATGCTATTGGCATTATTCAATATTATGGCATGTTATGGAAACAAAAGGGCTTGCTAACTTCTTTTGGAGCCTAAATGATAAATGGTCCTTTAGTAGCAGACCTCTTAGAAGCCATTCTGCCCCCTTCTGAGATGGTTGTAATTAAAATCATGGCGCATGAGTTCAAAGAGATTCCACAAAGAGGAAATTTAAGAAAACAACAGAGCTGATAGAGCAGCTAAACAAACCACCTCCCAATCACCCTTCAAAGCCTCCACCCTCATTTATAACCACGATAATTCCACTCATGATCATGATGAAAAAGAAGGAACAGCTAATATTAATAGAACAGTTAAGATGTCTGTAAATATGGCACCGGTAATATGTTACCCACCAAAATTTGACTGGAAAGAAATTTTAGAGGCATTTTTTAGACATCAACAATTAACACCCACAGAAGAAATTAGAGAAATAAAGCTCTCCAGCTGTAAACAGGATACAACAACTGGATTGTTGATTGAGCCTAATAAAAAAACCTGTTTTGCCAGAATGCTTACATGTTGTAGTGGTTCAAAATTCCTGGCATGATAATATGGAAAAAACAGTAGATGAACTAATTGAGGCTTTAGAATCTATTTGGGAAATTTTTCTGCAGCTGTAGACCATGTTTTTTTCTCATAGTTTTTACAATCACACTCCCAACAGGAGACAGAGTACCTAGTAACCAGGGACACATGGTTTCCTACCATCCACCCTTCTTCCCTGTACGTGGCCTCTGCCAATTTCCAAAGGGCAACAGTTGCTTGGCCAGAGACACATCAGCTCACTGTCACCCAGATTCACCATTTTGGACCTCAGCCACCAAAGACAGCAGACAAGGATTATCAGAGGGCAACTTCATGGATTTCCCAACAGGAGAAAAAGCACCCTAAAACCAGGGATACATGCTCACCTACTCTACATGCTTTTTCTCACTTGGCCTCTGTTACTTTGCAACAGGCCACAGTCACTCAACCAGAAAGATACCAGCTCACTGCGGCCCAGGTCCAACCTCCTACCAGTATTTTGCTCCTTCAGCGCCATTTTTGTTTGCTTTTGCTATTCTTTTTTGGCTTTTTTGTTGTTTCTCTCTCTCTCTCCATTCCTTATTTTCCTTTCTCCGCCCAAGCTAGCCCTGTGTGCCATGCCCTAACCTCCATGACGAGCTGTGCCACACTGCATGGCCATCCCAGGTTTGTAGCACCCCTGCTGGCAGTCTCCCACAGAGCCATTTTTTATTTTTATTTTTTCTAGTTTCTTCTTTCTCTCTCCCTTCTTTCCTTCCTTCTTTCCTTTTCTTTCTCCTCTCAAGCTAGCCCCGTCTGACATTCCCACCCCTTCTTGGCATGCTGTGCTGCACCACTCTGCTAGAGAGCAACTGGCACCTGGCCTCACAGATCTGCATCACCCCCTCTGGCAGGCTCTCTGAGTGCCTTCTTTTTTTTCTTTTTTGGTCAATTCTCGCTGACTCCCTTCCTTATTTTCCTTTCTCCAGTCCACCTAGCCCCTTGAATTGCCCTCACCTCTTCTCAGTGGGCAGAGCCACTATCACATGGCCCCCCAAGATGTGGGCTGCCCCCTTGGGCAGCTCCTTTGGTGCAATATTTTTTTCCTTTTTTCTGTTTGTTTCTTCTCTCTCTATTCCTTCCTTCATTTCCTTTCTCCTGTCTCCGGCTCGACAGGCTCAGCCTCACCACTCGGCTAGAGGGCTATCAGCGCACAATCTCATAAGGTCTGCCCAGACACTGCCTGCCGAATCCTAATATGCCTTCGTTTTATTTCCTTTTTTTCTTTTTCTTTTTTGTTTTTTCCTTTTTTTGTTTCTCTATTTCTTTGTCTTCTTTCGCTCACTCACTTAGCTCTGCACATCACACCCTCTCCCTTCTCTCCTGCCTATCTGCACCTCACGCAGAATGTCATGCCCCTGAGCAACAGCAATATGGTCCTCCCAACCCTTCCTCACCCTGGCCCCCGAACCCACCCCATCGGACCGAGATCACGCCACAAACTACCAATACCCACCCTTCTACCCCACTGAACCTGCTCTGCTGCACCATAGCTGAGTGACAAGCCACGCCCACTTGGACAAGGTGGTTAGAACTATTGTGCCCACAGGCAAACAAGCAATAACACACACTCAGCTCGCCTTCCCAGACATAATCAAATAAAATAAAAAAGTAGGATGAAATAAACAAATCTACAATCAATAAACAAGAAAATAATTCCTGAATGCCCCAGACACAGCAGATAATAACAAATCTTTAAAAAAAACAGGAAATGATGTCTCCAGAAAGTGTCCAAAATCAGACACCAGATGACTTTCTGGTAGAATAATAGGCACTGGAACAACCTGATAGGAAATTCAAAATCCTAACATTAAGGGATCTGCAAAAGATGAAGGAGAATGTAAACAAAAATAAGGGAAAAAAAAAGACAAAATCATGGAACATATAGACAAAATCAGGAAAAACAGAAAGCAATGGAAGAAATTCAGGAAAATAATACAGAAACAAAATACCAAAATAAGCGAACTACTAGAAATCATACAAAACCAGCAATTAGAAATCCAAAAGATAAGCTAAAAGATTTCAGAAATAGACAGTGCAATAGAAGGTTTTAGGAGCAAATTTGCAACAATGGAAGACAAATTGTTGGATAAAATTTTTAGAAAAAAAATCCAAAGAAAGAATGAAGAAACCCAGAGTACAATGTGGGATGCAATCATTAACAACCCAGGTAATGAACACTCAAAGAGGTAACAAAAAAAAAATATTTACAACAGAGATCTTGTGAAGTCAAACTGGAAATGACAACTTCAAAACAACAAAACAGGGAATATACGGTATAAGATTAGAACTTTTAAATGGAAAGACAGCCAAGGCAACATCAAGTAATAAAAGGCTGGTTTAAACTTAGGAAGATAGGAGTACATTTTGAGGTAACTACAAAGAAAGTTAAAAAATCTACTCATCAGAATAAAGAAGAAAAACATAGAGTCCCAGTAAACACAAAATCTACAAAAACGAAAGAAATAAAAAATTCACAAAAGGAATTCAGCACAGGAGAATAAGAGGAACAAAGAAAACATCAGCACTCAAAAAAAAACATTACAAAATGACAGCAATAAACTCACACTTATCAATAATCACACTGAACGTAAAAGGTTTAAATACACCCATGAAGATACGGAGAGCAACTGAATCGTTAAAAAAAACAGGACCCATCAATATGCTGTCTACAAGAGACACATTTTAGAAACAAAGAGATAAATATATTAAAAATCAAAGGATGGAAAAAAGTATATCAACAAAACAGAAGCCCCCCAAAAAAAGCAGAAGTGGCAATACTAATCTAAGATAAAATAGACTTTTAAAATAAAGTCAATCCTGAAAGACAAGGAAGGAGATTATATAATGATTTAAGGGACAATCCACCAGAAGGACAGACCATAATAAATATCTACGCTCCCAATGACTTGGCTCCAAAATACATAAAACAAACTCTAAGAGCACTGAAAACAAAAACTGTCAGTTCCACGATAATAATAGTAGAAGACTTCAGTACACCACTCTCAGTAAAGGATAGAACATCTAGAAAGAAACTCAACAATGATACAGAAGACCTAAGGCCACAATCAAACTGCACCTCACAGACATATAAAAAACACTCCACCCAACAGCAACACTGTACACAATCTTTTCCAATGCACACGGAACGTTCTCTAGAATAGACCACATCTTAGGCCTCAACAAAATCCAAAATTTTGAGAAAATACTAAGCATCTCCTCTGAATGCAACTTCATTAAAGTAGAAACTAATAATCAGAAGAGCAAGGGAAAAATATCAAATACATGAAAACTGAACAACACCTTGCTTAAAAACCATTGGGTGAAAGAAGAAATCAAAGACAGAATCAAAAAAAAAAA
>NW_004444031.1:78458-81120 GCF_000243295.1 Trichechus manatus latirostris
GATCATAACAGAGTGCTATGAAAAACTATACTCCGATATATTTGAAAACCTAGAAGAAATGGGTAAATTTCTAGAAACACATTACCTGCCTAAACTAACACAAACTGAAGTTGAAAATCTGAACAGACCCATAACAAGAAGAGTTTGATAAGGTATTAAAAAAATTCACAACTGGAAAAAATCCTTGGCCCAGATGGCTTCTGTCTTAATCATCTAGTGCTGCTATAACAGAAATACCACAAGCAGGTGGTTTTTAACAAAGAGAGATTTATTCTCTCACACTCAAGTAGGCCACAAGTCCTAATTCAAGGCATCAGCTCCAGGGGAAGGCTTTCTCTGTTGGCTCTGGAGGAAGGTCCTTGTGGTGCTTCAGTCTTCCCTTGGTCTCGGAGAATCTCAGTGCAGGAACCTCAAGTCCAAAGGACGCATTCTGCTCCTGGCACTGCTTTCCTGGTGATAGGAGGTTTCCAACTCTCTGCTTGCTTCCCTTTCCTTTTATCTCTTGTAAGAAAACAGGTGGTGCCGGTCACATGCTAGGGAAACTCCCTTTACATTGGATCAGGGATGTGACCATAGTAAGGTTGTTACAATCAAACACTAATCCTCTTTAACATAAAATTACAATCACAAAATGAAGGGCAACCACACAATACTGGGAACCATGGCCCAGCCAAATTGATACACACATTTTTGGGGGGACATAATTCAATCCATGACAGTTTCACTGGAGAATTCTATCAAACATTCAGAGAATAGCTTGCATCAGTACTACTCAAACTATTTCCGAATAAAGAAAAGGACGGTATACTTCCAAATTCATTTTATGAAGCCAGCATAACCCTGATACCAAAGCCAGGCAAAGCCACCACAAAAAAATTGCAGACCAGTATCTCTCATGAATAAAGAGGCAAAAGTTTTCAACAGGCAACATGGCGCTATAATCAGAAGCACCACGCCATCCCTCTGCAGCAAAGATCAGAAAAACTAAGTCTAACAGAGTCACAAGTTGATCCTGAAACGCTAAGCATCAAATAAAGAGACAAAAACTCAACCAAGCACCTAATGGAATAAAAAACTGACCGAGAACAGAGCACAAGGAGAGATACATGCAGAGGTCCCCTATCAGCTACCACAGCATGGATCCAACTTCTTGGACTCCTATCAGAGATCAGTGAACAGGAGGTACAAGAAAACAGCTTCACGGAGCTTCCAGCAGGAGACAGAACAACTGGCAACACATGATATAGGCTCTCCCACCCCCAACCCTTCTTCACCCCCACTTAACCTCTTCTGCTTCTTGCAGCCACAGTCTATTGGCCGGGAAGCAAGAGCTTCCCCACAGTGCTGCTTGGATTCCATCCCTCTGCACTGGCTGGCTCCCTAAGTGCCAATTATTGGCTGCTGGTGTTGCTTTTTTCCGCTTCTTTAGATTTGGTCCTTACCTCTCACCACCTCTCCCTCTTTCTCTCAAAAACCTGGCTCCGTGCACTATCTTTGCTTCTTCCTGAAAGGCTGTGAATCACCACTCAACTGTGAAACTGCTTCCTGGCCTGTGCTGCCACACTGGTGGGACCACTGGGGCTTTTTTGTTTCTTTGCTCTGATTTGCTCTCTTTTGTTTGTTTGTTTTCTTTTCCTTTTCTTGGCTGGGGATCCCCTTCTAGCCAGGTTGTACTGCGTGGCTTGGAAGCTTGTCCCTTACTCTGTGCAGATGCACAGGGATATCCTGGGCACATTTCTATTTTCTTGGTTTTTTTTCTCCATTTGTTTTTGTTGTTGTTGTTGTTTTTTATTTCTTTGTTTAGTTTTCTTCTCTCTCTTATTTCCTTTTTGTCTTTCTTGATTTCCAGTTTCTTGATTTATTCATTTCTTTTACCCTTTCCCTTTTTTTTCATTTTTGTTTTTCCCCGTTTCTCTGTCTCTCAGCTCTCCACTCCAATAGCAAGCTAGCTTAGCACTCTTTTTTGTTTGTGTGTATGTTTTTGGCTCCTGTTCCCCTCTCCTCTCTCTCATCTTTCCCATACCCATCTTAACTCCACACATCACAATCTAACCCCTTCTTCCTGTCTACCTGCACTTGCACCAAACATCACACTACCAAGCAGCACAGTCACAGCCTACTGGAACCTGTCCTGCACTGGTTCCTGGTCCGCACTGTCAGCCCTTGTACGTGCCACAAAAACCTATCCCAGCAACTACCCTTCAGCTGGACCGGACCTGCTATACCATACCTGATTTACTGACCCTGCCCATTGGAGAAGGAGATGAATAGTATCGTGCCCACAGATGAACAAATGACAAAGAACACACAGCCTGCCTGCTCAGACATAATCAAATAAAACAAAAAAGCAGGAGGAAACAAACAAATCTACAGTCAATAAACGAGGAAAATAACCACTGAATGCCCTGAAGACAGCAGACAATATCAAACCATTTACAAAAACAAGACAGGATGGTTCCAGTAGATGTCCAAAATAAAATTCCAGATGACCTTCCAGTAGAAGAAAAGGCACTAGACCTAACTGATAGGGAATTCAAATCTCTAATATTCAGAATTATCCAAGAGTTGAAGCAAAAATCAGACAAAAATGAGGAAAAAATAAATGAATTCATTGAAAAGGCAAACAAATTCATGGAAAATACAGACAAAAAAATGGAAGAAT
>NW_004444031.1:82646-97910 GCF_000243295.1 Trichechus manatus latirostris
TCAGCACCACAAAAAAAAAAGCACTACAAAATGCAATCCCATTCTTAGGAATATATCCTAGAGAAATAAGAGCCGTCACACTAATAGACACATGTACACACATATTCACTGAAGCACTGTTCATAGTAGCAAAAAGATGGAAACAACCTAGATGCCCATCAACAGATGAATGGATAAACAAACCAGGGTACATGCACACAATGGAGTATTATAGAAAGATAAAAAACAATGATGAATCTGTGAAGCATCTCATCACATGGACGAAACTGGAGAACATTATACTGAGTGAAATAAGTCAATCACAAAAGGACAAATATTGTATGAGACCTCTACTATTTAACACAATTAAAAGTTTACACACAAAAAGAAACAATCTTTGTTGCTTACGAGGGATGGGAGCGGTGGGGGGGTAACTAAATAGATAAGTGGTAACTTTGGTGAAGGGTAAAACAATATATATTACTGGGGAAGCCTGCACAACTTGCACAAGGAAAGGTCATGGAAGCTCCACAGACACTTCCAAACTGCCTGAGGGACTGAATTGCTGGGCGGAAGGCTGTGGGGACCATGTTCTTGGGGGAACATCCAGCTCAATCGGCATAACACAGTATATAAAGACAATGTTCTACATTCTACCTTAGTGTATAGTGTCTGGGCTCTGAAAAGCCTGTGAGCAGCCATCTAAGATACTGCCCTGGTCTCACCACTTCGGGAACAGTAAAGAGAAAATACATTAGAAGATTATTCAAAAATTGTATTAATCAACTTTACCTGTAAAATCCAATAGAAACTACTGACTTTTAAATGTCATTTATATTTCAAAAAACAAAAAACAAAACCCATTGAGTCGAGTTGATTCCGATTCTTAGAGACCCTATAGGACACAGTAGAACTGCCCCATATGGTTTTCAAGGAGCACCTGGTGGATTCAAACTGCCGAACTTTTGGTTAACAGCTGAACTCTTAACCCCTATGCCACCAGAGTTTCTTATATTTCAAAGACCTGACCAATAAAAGGCACTGAAAGTGATGAGATTTTAATAGAACTGAACATTCTCAACTAGCACAACAGCACACAATTCATGGAGTCTAAATTGTTGTGTGCCGTCGGGCCAATCCCGACTCATAGTGACTCTATTTGACAGAGTACAACTGCCCTACATGGTTTCCAAGGCTGTAAATCTTTATGGAAGCAAACTGCTACATCTTTCTCCCGCAGAGCAGCTAGTGGGTTCAAACCACCGACATTTTGGTTAGCAGCCAAGGGCTTAAATTTTGCACTGCCAGGCCTCCAATAAAAGAATTGGAGGTAATGAAAAGATGCCTGATAACAGGTGATGGGCAAGAGAAGTACACAGTGAGCTGAGAACATTGTGCTGTGCTACAAGAGGAGAGATGTGCAAAGCCTAATGGGAATATGTCAGATGAATCAGGAGCCAGCTTCAGGGGGCACCCACTAGCCAAATTTGGAATAATTTGGGTGCAAAAAAATAAATGACTATGATTGTGACAAATTCAACAAATGAAATCTCTGAATCCTTCTTGGTATACACAACAGAAAGAGCACGGAGAGTTTTTCATCCAGCTCTCTTAGTGCCGTAGTTCCTATAGATCCCTTTTCAATTATATCAGTAAGATTCAGTTTGATCTTTAAAGGTTTTGTTTTTTTCTAGAATTTAAAACTGTTTCTAGCCAAGAGTGTTTTTTAACTATTTAATGTTATCTGAAATGTATGATCATAAAAATTGTATTTTGGAATCTTATTGTTGCCTATTTACCAAAACTCTCCCCCCCACACAAAATCATGAAAGTATTATTAGACCTGAAAATAATTACAAAGTCTTTAGAGTCGTCAAATGTATTGTCTTTTTAGCCATCTTTATTTTAAAATAACAGTCTTGTAATTCTAATGATACATGTTAAAAATTTAAAAATTTAGAAAACAGCCAAGAATAAAGGAGTTAAACACTAATACTCTTACCTCAAAACTCAAATATGATATTGTCAACGGATGCCATCATGTTGATTTCACCTCATAGTGACCTCATGTGACAAACTAGAACCAAGTAGGGTTTTCTTGGTTGTAATCTTTATACAAGCATACTGCCAGGCCTTTCCCCTATGGAGCTGCTGGCTGGGTTCAAACCACCAGTCTTTTGATTAGCAGCCATTTGTGCCATCGGGACTCCTTAACCCAAACATAGTCATTGGAATATGTTATCCACTTTCCTTTGTTCTATAGAAATTCAGAGCTTATTGTATCGTGTACATTCGTTTGCGTGTGTGTTTATACATGATACTGGATTTTTGTCACTTTTTATGTCAGTGTTATGATTGCTATAAAACATATTCAATTTTAATTTCTCCTTATAATTAATATGAATAATTAAGTGTGCTAGACATCTTGTAGAAAATCATACATTTGACCTTTTTTGGAAAATTTATCTATAGATAGACAAGTAGGCTAATATTAGGAATTTATAAATAATTGTTTATATTTTGCTACTAGCATAGGCTTGACTTAATTTGGTTTTCACATGTTTATTATGTAATATTATTTTGAAGATAGAGACCACTAGAACTTTTCCATTTCCTCTGAAATAGAGTGTCTCAGAAAGCCTCAGATGTTATGTTGAATACTTTGACAGAGGACTTCTGGCAACATGGTGCTATAGACAGAAGCACCACGCTGTCCCTCCATAGCAAAGACTCGAAAAACTAAGGCAAGCAGAGATAAACGTCAATCCTGAAACACTAAGCATCAAATGAAGAGATAAGGAACTCAGCCAACCACCGAATGGAATAAGAAACTGACAGAGAACAGAGAGCAAGGACAGATACATGCAGAGGTCCCCTATCAGCTAACACAGCATAGATCCACCATCTTGGACTCCTATCAGAGACAGGTGAACAGGGAGTATGGGAAAGCAACTTCACAGAGCTTCCAGCAGGAGACAGAACAACTGGTAATCAGTGATATATGCTTTCCCACCCCACCACATTTCTTCACACACCCCCAGCCTCCTCTGCTTCTTGTAGCCACATTCTCATGGCCAGGAAGCATCAGCATCAACCCAGTGCCACTTCCACCCACCCACACAGGCCAGCTCCATGAGCGCCATTTCTTGGCTGCTGTTTTTGCTTTTATTCCGCTTCTTTTGCTTTCTTCCATACCTCTCAAAACCTCTCCCTCCTTAATCTCAAATACCTGGCTCCATGTGCCATATTTGCTTCTTCCTGAAAGGCTGTGAAATGCTGCTCGACTGTGGAATTGATTCCTGGCCCATGTTGCCACACTAGTGGGATCCCTGGGGCTTTGTCGTATTTTGGTTTGTCTGTTTCCTTTTTCTTTTCTCAGCTTGACAGCCCCATCTAGACAGGCAGTGCTGCGAGGCTTGGGAGCTATGCCCTCAGTCTGCGCAGACGTGCAGGAAGATCCCTTGGGGAACTTTTTCTTGTTTTTTTGGTCTTTTTTTGGTTTTGTTTTTTCTTTTTTGTCTTTCTTCGTTTCTCATCTCTCTATTCTTACCTTCTCTTCCTGACTCCTGAATACCTGGCACTGTGTGACACCTCTAACCCTTCTAGCCAGGCTGTACTTCACTGCCTGGGAGCAACTTCCTCTTTTCTCACAGCCGTACCAGTGCGATCCATGGGGGATTTTTTTTTCCCTAATCTTTATTTATTCATTTTTTTCTTTTACCCTTTTTCTTATTTTTTTCCTTTTTGTTTTCTTCCATTTCTCAGCCTCTCATCACTCCACTCCAACAGCAACCTCCCTTAGCACTCTTTCGTTTGTTTGTATGTTTTTGGCTCCTGTTCCTCTCTCCTCTCTTTCCTCTTTCTCATACCCATCTTAGCTCCACACATCATAATCTCCCTCCTTTCCTGCTTACCTGCAGCATGCGCTGAAGATCACCCCCCACCCCAGGTAGCACAGACATGGCCTACTGGAACCTGACCTGCACTGATTCATGGCTCACCCTGTCAGCCCTACTGCATGCCACAAACAACCCATCCCAGCAACTATCCTTCAGCTGCACCTGCCCTGCTGTACCATACCTCAGGGACTGACCCAGCCTGTTGGAGAAGGAGGTGAAAAGAATAGTGCCTACAGATGAACAAAGAAGAAAGAATGGACACCTCTCCTGCTCAGGCATGACCAAATAAAACAAAAAAGCAGGATGAAACAAACAAATCTGCAATCAATACATGAGAAAAATAACTACAGAATGTCCCGAAAACAGCAGACAATATCAAAACATATACAAAAACAGGGCTGTATGGTTCCAGTTGGCATACAACATAAAACACCAGATAACTTTTCAGTAGAAGAAAAGACACTGGACGTAAATGATAGGGAATTCAAATCTCTAATATTCAGAGATATCCAAGAGATGAAGGAAACAACAGACAAAAATGGGGGAAAATAGACAAATTCATGGAAAAGGCAGGCAAATTCATGGAAAATACAGACAACAAAATGGAAGAATTCAGGAAAATAATACAGGAACAAAATGCCAAAATAAATTCACAACTAGAAATCATGCAAAAAACAACAATTAGAAATCCAAAAGATACACAATAAGATTTCAGAACTGGACAGTGTCACAGAAGGGCTGAGAAGCAGGTTTGAAACGATGGAAGACAGGATAAGCGAAATTGAAGACAAACACTTGGATAGAAATCTGTACGAGGAAAAATCAGAAAAAAGAACCAAGAAAAATGAAGAAACCCTGAGAATTATGTGGGATACAATCAAGAGCAAAAATTTTCAAGTGATCTGAATACCAGAACAGGGGGAGAAAATAGAAAACACAGAGAGGATAATTGAAGAACTGCTGACAGAAATCTTCCCACATATCATGAAAGACGAAAAGTCGACCATCCAAGAAGCTTAACGAACCCCATATAGGATAGACCCCAAAAGAAATTCACCAGTGCATATTATAATGACACTCACTAAACCAAAGTCAAACAAAGAATCCTGAGAGTAGCTCAAGGAAAACAAAAAGTGATATACAGAGGAGAAACAATAAGACTAAGCTCAGAAATAGTAAGACTAAGCAGGAACCATGCAGGTGAGAAAGCAATGGCCTGACATATATGAAACCTTGAAAGAAAAAAATTGCCAGCAAAGAATAATATCTGCTGCAAAACTCTCGCTCAAAAATAATCCAGAAATTAGGACATTTCCACATAAACAGAAATGAAAAGACTACGTAAAAATCAAACCAACCTTACAAGGATTATTAAAGGAAGTCCTTTGATCTGAAAACAAACAACATCAGACCACAAGCTGAATCTAGGATGCAGGATAGATGCCAACCTAGGAAATGAACTCTCAAGGACTATCCAAAACCAAAACAATTACAATAGGGACCCAGAGAGGTTAATCTGTAAATGACAACAACATCAGAACAATAAGAGATGGAATAAATGGTGTATGTAATGAACCTTCTAATGGAGAGGTAGACAAGGTGATACCAGGTAATAACAGACTGCTTCAAACCTAGGAAGAGAATGGTAAATTTCAAGATAAACACAAAGAAAGTTAACAAACCTGCTCATCAAAATAAACAAGAAAAACATAAAGTCTCAGCAAAAACAAAATCTACTAAAGCAAAAGAAATTAAAAGGAAAATCCACAAATACCAGGAATTCACCCCAGGAGAGTAAGAGGAACAAAGAAAACGTCAACACCACAAAAAAACAACTACAAACTGACAGCAATGAACTCACATCTCTCAATAATAAAACCGAATTTAAATGGCCTAAATGCACCCATAAAGAGAGGGAGAGTGATAGAATGGATAAAAAAAACCAGCATCCTTGAATCCGCTGTCTCCAAAAACACACCTTAGAAACAAAGATGTAAATTTATTACAAAACAAAGTATGGAAAAAATATATCAATGAAACAGAAGCCAAAAAAAAAGCAGAAGTGGCAATACTAATCTCAGATAAAATAGACTTTTAAAATAAAATCCACCATAAAAGACAAGGAAGGACACTATCTGATTCAGGGGATGATCCATCATGAAGAGATAACCATAGTCAACATCTACGCACCCAATGAAAGGACTCCAAAATACATAAATCAAACTCTAACAGCACTGAAAGGAGAAACTGACAGTTCCACAATAGCAGGACACTTCAACATCCCACTCTCGATAAAAGACAGAACACCTAGAAAGAAACTCAGCGAAGATACAGAGGACCTAAAGGGCACAATCAGCCCACTTGGCCTCATAGACATATAGAGAACACTCCACCCAACAGCTGTAAAGTACACATTCTTTCCCAATGCACATGGAATGTTCTCCGGAAGAGACCACATCTTGGGCACAGAGCAATCCTCAACAAGATCCAAACCGCTGAGATAATACAAAGTATCTTCTCTGACCACAGTACCACCAAGGTAGAAATTAAAAACAGAAAGAGCAAGGAGAAAAAAATCAATTACATGGAAACTGATTAACACCCTGCTTACAAACCACTGGGTAATAGAAGAAATCTGAGATGGAATCAAAAAATTCCTAGAATCAAATGAGAAGAAAAATACAACCTCCCTCCCCGACATGTTGCTCGAAAAGTCTCTCTTGGTGTCGTTGGTCTATATCCCCATTTACAAGTAAATTCAACAACATCGTCTGTTTTGGAATAAAGTTTTTTGTCACGTTTCCATTTGAACCGTATGTTATGTTTTTCCATCCTTTATTCTGATATTACACATGCATCTGAATGTAGAAAAAACAAACATAAAAATTATTAGTACACAAAAAATTATTTTCATAGACTTTAAAGGTCTGAGTAGAATGTTAGATAATGGTTTAGGAATTCTTTCTCTAAACCTTTCCAAACTGTTTCTGAAAAATCATCATGTATATTTAAATATTGTGAAAACAGTAAATCTAAATAACCTAATCTATTGCAGTCAAATCAGTTATGACTTGTCAAGTCGATTCCAACTCCATGTGTTACAGCATAGAATTGTCTCATAGGTTTTCTTGGCTGTAATCCTTACAGAAGCAGATTGCCAGGCCTTTCTTTCACAACACTGCATGGTGGGCTCACACCGCCAACCTTTAGGTTAGTAGATGAGTGCAAACCATTCATGCCACCCAGGGAACTTGAAACTAGTAAATGATGCAAAAATGACATATTATGCTTAATATGTGATAGCTAGATGTAATTATCAGAGAACCATAATGTGAATTGTCACATGAACAGTTTTGCATTAAAGAAACGTTCATACTTATGGTTTCAATAAGAATATCCAAAATGTCATACCCTCACATATTAATATTGGAAAACACTATGGAGTAGTTCTACTGTGTGACACATGGAGTTGCACTGAGTAAAAACTGACTTGATAGCAACAAGTTTTGCTTTATTAATATTTGGTAGTCAAGTATTCAACACAATAGTTCTTCCCTATTCATAAATAGAAACAGCAAAACATCATGCTCATTACTCTGATTTTCCCAGGATCCAGGAGAATACTGAAGTACTTACCTAAGCATTTTGGTGGTTCTGACCACCGTCCATTTCTACATGTTATATACTTGTTACCCTGAAGTTCATAGAGCTTCTGGCATTGGTACTCAACTGTTGATCCTTGAGCATAGGGAGGTAATGGGAATGAAGTTGTGTCTCCATTTTCAATAGGTGGAGGAACCCACATCTTCCTTCGGAATCTAAATATATATACATAATATGATTTATTGAGATACCAGATCAATAAACAGATTAAAATGAGGCAAATACAATGAAGTATACTATGGAGAATTTCTGAGGACAGAAATCATTCACTGAATAAATTCTAATCATATAAATTGAGAGCTACAAAATTTTTCAGTTCTTCCTTTTATCCTGCCTTAAAACAACACTAAAACACTACTAATAAAGATATCAGCTTTGCAGCATTACAGGATCAATGTTTTCTTCATGAAACTATTCTGAAAAATTCATAGCTAGATAAACAAAGGAAGTTTTCCTTTCTATTATATAAAATACTGTAGTGTTTATTGGGTCTCTAGTCATTTTTTTATTACAAAAGAAATATCAATTTCTTGCAAAGATTCAAAGAATAAAAAGGTGTATCTGTACTTCTGCTAATTATTACTAAAAATCTTTGACATATTATATAAAACCAAAGTAAGAACACCCTGAAAGATGAAGAGAAGGAATCAGACCTTGGGGCTCAAGGAACCATATGACACTGAGTTATTTGGGTTTTCTTTTTGCCTCCTGTATATTCTCAAATTGACAGTGGGGAAGCCTGCAACCCAGAATCGATATCGAGTTCAGACAAAATAGTTCCGAGAAGAGTCTGTTTCTCTAACCAAAGGCTCTGGAAAGGAGCAGCCTAGCAAGAGAGAAATCTTTTTAACAATACTCAACCTGCTGTAGCAAATCACCATGGAAGAAATAAAGACTATCTTCCCCTCTCCTGTGATCATTAGGGCTGGGCGAGTAGCATAGACTACCACTCACACACTAAGGTAACAAGGCACCTGTCCCCTTTCCATGGTGTCAGCGAGGTCATGTGGAAAGCCAGGTTTGCACCCTGCATAGCAGGAATGGAGGTCTGTTAAATATCAGATTTAAATAAAATTCAGAGTTTCAAAACACAACACACAAAAAGTACAGGATACAACTGAAAATCACTCATAAAGAATGAGGAAAATCTCAAAAGAGAAAAGACAATCAACAGATGCTAACATTGAGATGACTCAGACTGAAATTATTTGACAATGATTTTTAAAATCCACTGGGGACTATTTAACGAAAAACATACTAACAGATATTCTGAAAAATTCACTTAGTGAGCTCAGTAATTGATTGGAGATAACAGAAGAGTGAATCCAAAACTTGATTATAAAATAATAAATATCAACCAATCTACAAATAGAGAGAAAAGAAACAAACAAACAACAGTAAACAGTTTCAGGTTTCTGTGGGAAAATAGAAAAATTTGGAGTCCCTTAAAAAGAAAAGAAAGAATGTATAGAAGGGTAAAAAATATTAAAAATAAAATGGATGACAATTTCCCAAATTGGGCATAAAGCATAAACCTGTATATTCAAGAAAGTGAATGAACTTCAAACAAGATAAACCCAGAGAAATCTGTATCAAGACACATCATAATCAAATAGCTGAAAAGTAAAGTAACAGAAAAAAACCTTGAAAGCAGCTAGAATGACATTACGCATTACCTATAAGGGAACAAGAATTCAAATGACAGTGGTCAGAAGGAAGTGATACAAGATTTTTCAACCTCTGAAAGAAACTGTCTATTGCAAGTTCTATGAGCAGTAACACCATCCTTGGGAACAATGAGGAAATAAAGACATTCACAGACAAAAGAGAACTAAGAGAATTTGTCTAAAGCAGACCCATCCTTAAAGAACGGCTAAATTAATTTCCTCAAATAGAAAGAAAAACGTAACAGAAGAACTGAGACTTCAGGAAGGAAGAAAGAAAAATCGAGTAGATTAAAAATAATAGGTGTAAATATAATACCCTATCTTTCTCCTCATGAGTTTGTTCCATTTTGGTTGACTGTTGAAACAAAATTATATCATCTCATGTGGTGCTCAGTGTATGTAGAGGAAGTACTTATGACTTTTTTATTAAAAATGTGGTGAGGGTACATAAAGGAATACTATGCAATGATAAAGAACAATGATGAATCCACAAAACATCTCATAACATGGATGAATCTGTAAGGCATTATGCTGAGTGAAATTAGTCAGTCACAGAACGACAAATATTGTATGAGACCACTATTATAAGAACTCAAGAAAATGTTTAAACACAAAAGAAAACCTCTTTGATGCTTATGAGGGTGGGGAGGGAGGAGGAGGGGAATTTAATAACTAGACAGTAGACAAGAATTATCTTAGGCGAAGGGAAGGACAACACACACTACAGCAGAAGTCAGCACAAATGGACTAAACCAAAAGGTAAGAAGTTTCCTGAACACTACCAAACATTTCGACGGACAGTGTAGCAGGGGCGGGGGTCTGGGGACCATGCTTTCAGGGGACATCTAGGTCAACTGACATAACAAAGTTCATTAAGAAAATATTCTGCATCCCACTTTGTGAGTGGTGTCTGGGATCTTAAAAGCTAGTGAGCTGCCATCTAAAATGCATCAATTGGTCCCAACCGAACTGGAGCAAAGTAGAATGAAGAACACCAAAGATACAAGGAAAATATTAGCCCAAGAGATAAAAGGGGCCACATAAACCAGAGACTCCATCAGCCTGAGACAGGAAGAAGTAGATGGTGCCCCGCTACCAAAATGACTGCCTTGACAGGGAACACAACAGAGAGCACAGGAGAGGGGGGCGTAGAACTCAAATTCTAGTAAAAAGACCAGACTTAATGGTCTGACTGATACTGGAGGAACCCCAGAAGACATGGCCCCTGGACTCTGTTTATGCAGAACTAAAACAATTCCAAAAGCCAACTCTTCAGACAAATAGACTGGAATATAAGACATAAAATGATACTTGTGAAGAGTGTGCTTCTTAGTTCAAGGAGATACAGGAGACTAAATGGGTAGCTCCTGTCCGGAGGCGAGATGAGAAGGCAGAAAGGGATAGGAGCTGGTTGAATGGACACAGGAAATCCGGGGTGGAAAGGAGGCATGTGTGGTCACATTATAGGGATAGCAGCTAGGGTCACATAATAATGTGTGTAAAAATTTTTCTATGAGAAACTAACTTGCGCTGTAAACTTTCACCTAAAGAACAATTTAAAAAAATGTAGTGAGGGTAAATGGACTAACTGGGTAAAATGAAAGTAAGTTTACACGCTTTACTTGAAGTAGTGAAATAGCAATACAAACAGATGTAAGTTACAGATGCATATTGTATTGCAGAGCACAACCACTAGATAAAACAACTATACAAAGAGATATGATAAAAGGCAATACAAATAAATCAAAAAGAAAAATTTTTTTAAAATATTCAAGAAACCTACAAGGAAGGCAAGAACATGGAAAAAGGAATGAGGAACAGAGGAACCAAACACAAAACAGACAATGCAAAGCCAGACATAAGCCCTAACACATCAATAATTAGTTTAAATGCAAATGGTCCAAATATACCAGTTAAAAGACCGAGAATAACTGGGTAAATAAGAACAAGAGCCAACTATATGCTGTCTACAAAAACTCACTTCAAACCTGAAGACACTGATAGGTTCAAGCAGAAGTATGGAAAAAAATACAGCAGGCAAACATTATTTAAAGAAAAAAAAATTTCCTTTACTGGCTCTTCATGTTTCACAGACTCTGAACTGTTGGCATATCCATGACCAAGTGTTCAGACTTCTCTTTCTAGAAACAGTAATTGCCTAGATGAGCTCAGCTGGTCACACACTTTTAATTATAATCTACCTGCTGAAGATGTCTAAATTTGTATCACATTCTACGATTACTCTCCAGCTGTCTATTCCACTTCTCATAGAGCTGTCAAACTTAGGTATCTCTTATACATTCATTCTTCAGGAAATCAGTCATGTCTTCCTGCTGAAAATAACAAATTTTCAAGATTCCAACTATTCCTTTAATATGGTCAAATCTTTCGTACACAAATAAATCATATTACCTGGCTCAGTCTACAAAATGAATTAGATTTTAAGAATTCTAATTTTATTTGCATTTGAACAAAGATATTCCACAAGCACTACTTTACTATATGTTTATATTAACATATGTTATTGCTACCATCTCTCTACAAATGTTTAGGAACTAAGATATTCTACCTTTGCACTCAGGTGCTTTTGTCCAGCTTCCACTCAGACACATCACTTCTACCTCTCCATACAGGGAATAAGGTTTGTTACATTTATAACAGACTCTCCCTCCAGGTGGATACCTAGTCATCTGTTTTGAGATAATATTAGCATTTTCCACTTCAGGTGGATTTCCACAGGAAATATCTGAATAGAAAGAAAAATGGTTTCTCCATTAAGGTTCCTTTTGAGTAGCAAATCAATAAATGAGATTCCAATTTTTTTCAAAGGAGCTTTAAAATCAGTAGATAATCTATCATGATAAAGTTCGCTAAGGTAAAAAAATTTACACATAAATTGGGGAAAAGTAGGTGAAAAAATATATGCTGTAACATTAAGTTTTCAAATCCTTAAATCTCTCATCTATCTTCTTGAGAAGACAGACATTTTTCGTTTCAGAAACAAGTGAAATCTGGCAATAAAAAATATAACATAAAAATGAGCACAGCCTCATATACTTCCTGCTATATCACTCATATATCCCTCTATTATATTTGTTAACTGACGTATGTGTGCCCCTTGGACTCATGATCTTTCCATTTCTCCAAAGCCATCACACACTTCAAGACATTCCACATCTGGCAATGATCTCATATATCACTTCAAATATTCCTTCCACTTTTTTCACTTTCTTGGCTTCTGTAGTTGTCAAAAGGACTATTTACAAGTATCCTGCTTCTCTTCCTTCCAGATACATGGTTATATAGGTTATCCTTGCCCTTTTGATGTAGACATCGCCGAATGACTTGTATAGGGTAAGGAAATGAATGTGGAAGTAACGTGCTTCACTTTAAGGAAAAAGTTTTAAAAGCCACTGTGTGAAATTTTATGTTCCCTTGCCCACTGCTACAGTGATTAAGGATGTACATTGAGAGATGATATTTCTATCACTTGAGTCTTGAATTAACATGATGAACAGAGTCCCCTTCTGTCCTACTTTGGAAACGAAGCACGAACAGGAAATGCACTTTATTAGGCTACTGAGATTTGGAGATATATCTTTCTTACTGTGATTTGGAGATCCATTTTCCTTAACTATAATAGAATAACTTAGTCCAGGGATTGGAAAACCTTTTTATGTAAAGCACCAGATAGAAGTTCTCAGTCACAACTCCTCAGCTGTGCCATTATAGTCCAAAAGAAGACATACAAAAAAATGACTATGGCTGTATTCCAATTAAACTTGATTTACAAAAAAAAGGGATAATCAGTTTTAATTAGTGACCTAGTCTATCTCAGTTGATAAAGCTCCTTCTCCTTCCTATCCATGAACTCTGCTAAATCTCGGCAATGGATAAACATTTCAAGCTCCCGTTTCTAATAAAATATCATTCCTTTTAGGTATTGTTGTAGAAAAGCACATAACCATCTTTACTGCTGCCATGTTGTAATTTTAGCTAAAAACCTGTGGTAGAAACTCAGCATTGCCTGAAACCCATTTATATGTCCCTAATTTACTTTCTTTTTTTCCCCCAAAGGAACTGTCCCATACTCTCCTCACTTTTCTCAAGCCACCTAACCCAGTTGCTCTTTTATCAACAGAAACAATTGAGACTACCAGTTGTGATTTCCCTCCATTTGTTTTCAAATTTCCTTCAACTTTAGTTGAATCTATTTCATACTTAAGCCTTTTAAGTCTTAGATAATAAGGTGTTTCTTTCAAATTCAAGTAGCTTCTCATCTTCAGACCTTTTGTTTTCCCATTGATCTTAAACCATTGTTCATTCCTTTCTTCTCTCTCATGTTGTCAGCCACTCTGTCTCATATGGATTTGCAAGCTTGTCCTATTTTAAACTCTTTCTCCCAATCTTTTGTTCCAGTTTTGCTTATGTGCTACATTCTTCCATGCTTTCACAAACCAGATCCTCAAAACACCATTTTACGACTATCTCCACTTTCTTTCCTCCCATTTATTCTTCAACCCATTGCTATCTGGCTTCTAACACCTCCATGTGCTGGCACTACTCTGACAAAAGTCTCAGATGTTCTTCAGTTTCCCAATTCAAAAATTCTTTATATCGACAATATTGCATTGGTTGGTATGTAATATGGACTTCTTAGTTATTTGTTGAATTGAGCAGATAATTTTCTCTGTAATGTTTTGAAACTGTGGATCACTGATTTCTTCAAGTTCTCCAATGGCTTGTATTTTTTCTCATGCTTCTCCTCCTTCTCAGACATTACTTTTATTTAATTTTTTTTCTGGCTCCTCTTCCTTTATTCTACTTACTTTTTGGGTGCCGTCTATTTCGTCTTTCGTTATGATGAATGTAAAAGGCTACAGCCTTCAGTATGGATTACACAGATCATAAAGAAAGTGAAAATCATTATGACTGGACCAATAAACATCATAATAAATGGCAAAGAAATTGAGGTTCTCAAGGATTTCATTCTTTTTTCTTTTTTTTCATCGTACTTTAGATGAAGGTTTAGAGAACAAACTAGCTTCTCATTAATTCGGACATGTACTGTTTTGTGACATTGGTTGCCAACTCACAACATGTCAACACTCTCCCCTTCTCAGTCTTGAGTTCCCTATTACCAGCTTTCCTGTCTTCGCCTGCCTTCTCACCCTTGTCCCTGGGCTGGTGTGCCCATTTAGTCTTGTTTTGTTTTATGGGCCTATTTAGTCTTTGGCTGAAGGGTGAACCTGAGGAGTGACTTCATTACTGAGCTAAAAGGGTGTCCAGAGGTCATATTCTCGGGGTTTCTCCAGTCGCTGTCAGACCAGTAAGTTTGGTCTTTTTTTTTTGTTAGCTGCTTGAACATCTCCTTTGGTGAAGTGTCTCTTCATATCCTTTGCACATTTTTTAACTGAATTATCTGTCTTTTTGTTTTAGAGGAGTTTGATTTTTCTGTAGATTTTAGAGGTTAAACCATTGTTGGATTTGCCATAGTCAAAAATTCTTTCCCAGGTGTCTGTAGGTTCCCTTTTTACTCTTTTGATGAAAGCTTTTGATGAGCTTAAGTGTTTAATTTTTAGAAGATCCCAGTTATCTAGCTGATCTTCTGGAGTTTGTGTGTTGTTAGTTATGGTTTGTATGCTGATAATGCCTTGTATTAGGGCCTCTAGCATTGATCCTATTTTTTCATCCATGGTCTTTAAAGTTTTTGGTTTTATATTTAGGTCTTTGATGGATTTTGAATTAGTTTTTGTGTGTAGTGTGAAGTATGGGTTCTGTTTCATTTTTTTGCAGATGGACATCCAATTTTGCAAGCACCATTTGTTAAAAAGGCTATCTTTTCCCCATGTGATGGATTTGGGGCCCTGGTTGAAGATCAGGTGACCACAGATGGATGGATTTACATCCGGGTTCTCAATTCTGTTCCATTGGTCAATGTAACTGTCACTGTATCAGTACCATGCTGTTTTGACTACCATAGCTGTATAGTAGTTTCTGAGGTCAGGTAGTGTGAGTCCTCCTACTTTATTCTTCTTCAGTAGTGCTTTACTTAT